>NC_071512.1:87690144-87997644 GCF_027887155.1 Malaclemys terrapin pileata
GCAGAATTTATGTCATGCACTGCAGTGGTTCTCATCCTACTGTATCCCTTTCAGCTCACTTAAAAACTATGGTACTTGCTTACAAAATCAGACATAAAAATACAAAAGTGTCACAGCACATTATTACTGAAATTACTCATTTTTTACAATATAATAAATATAAATATTGTACTTACATTTCAGTGTGATACTTGAGCCAGTTTTTCACTTGTGAGCCCTGCCATGCTGGGAGGCAATGAAGTGACAGCAACAATTAAGTTTTTCTCCACATTGAGTCTGTTCCTACTCTCTGGGCCAGCATTAGGGAGTGACAAGCAGGGCAGTTCCCCAGAGCGCCACGCCACAGGGAGCCCTGCAAAGCTAAGTTGCTCGGGCTTTGGCTTCAGCCCGGATGGCACGGCTTGGGCTTCAGCTTTCTGCCCTGGGCCCCAGCACGTCTAACTCTGGCCTTGGCTACCCCATAAAAATGAACTCGCGACCCACTTTGTGGTTGTGACCCAGTTTGAGAAACCCTGATATAGTACATAGAGCAGTATAAACAAGTCATTGTCTATGTGAAATCTTAGTTTGTACTAACTTTGCTAGTGCTTTTTATATAGCCTTTTGTAAAACAAGGCAAATATCTAGGTGAATTGATAGACTTCCTGGAAGATCCTTTGAGAACCCCTGGTGCAGTGGGCCTTGTGATAGTCCTCTGCACTGTAGGCAAACTTCAGCCTACAGGGGCTAAAATTATTCCTACGGCCTGTCTAAATTATATATAAATTAATTACTATGGGAAAGGAGGTGAAAGAAGAGAAGCATGGATGTAGTACAGTGGTCCTCAAACTTTTGTACTGGTGACCCCTTTCACATAGTAAGCCTCTGAGTGTGACCCCTGTTATAAATTAAAAACACTTTTTAATATATTTAACACCATTATAAATGCTGGAGGCAAAGTGGAGTTTGGGGTGGAGGCTGACAGCTCGCGACCCCCAATGTAATAACCTTGCAACCCCCTGAGGAGTCCCAACCCCCAGTTTGAGAATCACTGGTGTAATATGTCAGATTTGAAATCTAGCAGAAATTTTCATTAGAATGAATTTAATTAATCTAGCTTAATTGGAGAACAAAGACGCTAGACACAGTTGTAAAATATAAAGGAGAAGCTAAGAGCATATACATATGAAAGAGTCTAAGTTTTAGAGACAAGACTTTTATCAGGAAATTTGCTCAGCTGATCTGTGAATGGTAAACCAGGGCTGCAAGTTGTATGAATAAGTCTCTTCCTTTATTTTTCTCCAGGCAATTGATGTTACGAAAAGAAAACTTGGCAGAAAAAGTGGTTCTGGATTCCATTGTTTCTCAAAAGACTAGTGAGAGATTACAGCAAGCCAAGGCAAAAGTTGCAGCTGTAAAGGATCATCAAGCCGATATGAAAATTATGATCAGGCTGCCATTAAGCTGCAGTGCAATAAAACATGTATAATAAACTCCAATGTTTAAGATGCTAACTTGCAACATTGTAAGTGAATATAAACCAAACTGTGTCTTTTTATTTGAATGCTAAATGTGGAAGTCTATACTCTCATCATTTAAACTGAACTTCCAGGCCTTCATTTAAGAAAAAAACATAATGAAGAGAGACAGTTATGTATGTTTACTTCTAGAATGTATAAAAGTGTAATGTTAAGTGTACTTTCAACCCTGGTCTTATTTTAAAAAAATCAACATTTACTATTAGATACCACACTCTAGTGTATGATATAGCTCAGTATTTTCCTAACCTGAGAAGTGACTGTGATATTTCAGATTGCATTGTGTGGTAATTGGTGGTAAATGTTTACTTTTAAATGGCGAGGACTACAAGTGTGCATACAGTTATCATCTGTGCTTACTCTGAAAACTAAATTATTCAGTGCGACAAAAATAATAGGGTTTTTATGGCTGCTAATGTACCAAATAGCAAGAGTGCAATTAAAATTTTGACTACAGTTATTGCAGACTGTGTTGCTGAAGCTTTGCGTCAGTGCTGCCTCAGTAAATGTATACATACAACAATGCCATAAGCATTTAGCTCTAGATGGAATATATTTTCTGTTTCATTCTGGCAACCCCTGATGCATTTTCTCCTAGCTGCTAACTTTCATTATGTACTTTGATTCATCTCATTAGCTGCTTTTGTACATGTAATTAATTATGTTTCTAGTTTATTCTACTTACATTCTTTTTATACATAGTTCTGTGTATGTGTACATGTATGTGCATGTCTATATAAAATATGAGCGACAAGGTGGGTGAGGTAATATCTTTTATTTGACCAACAGAGAAGCTCTCTCACCAACAGAAGATATTACCTCACCCATCTTATTTCTCTGATATCCTGGGACCAACACGGAAACAACTACACTGCATATATAAAATATAGTCATTTTTATTATTATTATAAATATATATATATTGTGCCAGTGTTGGCACGGAGGGCAGAAACTAGTCTCTTCCAGTCCTCTCTTATTTGCTGCTGCTTCTGCACTTTGATGTGGCTGTTGGTCCCAAGCCTGAATAAAGTTGGGAGGATTGATAACACAGCTAACCACCGAGCCTCATAAAAAAAAAAGTCACTGGTTAAAGAAACAGAATCAGGCTACCATTCTGACAAAAATGGCTACTCAGTAGGGAACACTGCTGATCCTTCATGCTACATGGTGGTAAAAGCCAGTTTTGGGAAGTCAGGACCCCGAAAACTTTGATATAGCAGCAAGAAAACACTTTAAAGTTTTTTTTTTGAAAAGTGAGAACAATGTTTTGGACATAAACAGTCTCACGGGTCATGAGGGAGATGGATAACTATAAACTTGAGTATATTAATTTTGCTAAATAAATATCTTGTGGGTAGGTCCCCTAAAACAAAATAATTATGATTGCTTAAAAAAAAGACAACCTCGTTACTCTACCATTGTTTACTATGTGAAGTTATGCAGTTTTCTTTCATTCTCTTCTGTCTCTTTCATTCATTCCGTATGATATTTCCTATTGCCAGTTCTTCTCTTCCTTTAGTTGTGCATAGGCCACAGCTATATGGAAACAATCTTTTTTAATACTCAGGTGTTAACTGGTAAGATAGAGCAGAAGGGCACTATCATGCCCTTATGTTCTTATGTATGAACACTCTTTGAGCTAGTCCTGTTTCAAAAGGGCTATATCAAAGCATTCTAATGAACTGTTAGTGTGTGGCAGCAGAGTGCACAATGGCCATTAGATCATGGCAGACAAGTGCAGAGTAGATTCACACCCCAGATCACCACAATCTAGTTGTTTGTGTTGACAAGCCATAAGAGTCCAATACTCTTGTGTGACTGTACATGAGTACTAGCTAGGGCTGTGATCTCTTAAGCTAAACAGGATGAGCCATAGTCAATTCTTGTGTGGGAGAGTGATGAGGCAGAGAGGCCCTATACCAGCAGAGAAGGGGTTAATGAGAGCCCTTGCTCTGTGCTAGCCCTGCTTCGCTATACCTGCAGCCAATGCCAAGCCTTGAAGGAAAATAAAAAGAGAGAACTTGTTCCGTTCTGGCTAGGAAGGAGCTCTACCTCTCTGCCTGAAAGGAACTTTGCTTGCAAACTGTTTAGGAACAGAAGGAATTTTGAAAGGAAAGGAACTTTGCATGCAGAGTTGTGTAGAGAGGCCCCCGGAAGACAGGGGGATGGCCTAGTACTGAGTTACATTTGCTTTTTGTTGTAGAACAGCGGTTCTCAAACTTTAGCAAACTGAGGACCTCCATTTTGATTTAAAATTTTTCAGAGACCTCCAACCCCCCGCTCAGCCCCCGCCCCCACCCCCACCCCAACTCCACCCCTTCCCCCAAGGCCCCACCCCTGTCCCACCTATTCCCTGTCCCCTCCCCTGAGCACATCACTGCACCTCCCCCTTCCTTCCAGCCTCCAGCATGCCGCTGAACAGCTGTTCCCCGGCATGCAGGAGGCTCTGGGAGGGAGGGGGAGGAGTTGATCAGTGAGACCAATGGCCCCCTGGTGTGCAGGAAGCACTGGGAAGGAGGGGGAGGAGTTGAGGGAGAGAGGGGAGGAGTTGATCAGCGGGGCCCGTGGACCCCAGTTTGAGAAATGCTGTTGTAGAACATTTTTGCAGTAGAGTCCCTCAGCCACTCCCACAGGAGATAATACTGAAGGGACAATTAGCTGTTGGGGCGGAGCCCACCTCAGTGGACATTAGAAATAGAGAATTCTTCCCACCAGAGAGAACTGTGTTGACAACAGGCTGCCCAGAAGTTCCACAAGGACGCTCTGCTCCTGCCACACTGCTACAGGGGGACTTCCAAGGAAAACCTAGAGTGAAGTAGGAAGTAATGCCAGCATTTATGTAAGTCCCACTTTTTTCTCTGAGACTGACTGGTCTAGCTGCCCAGTATCATGTTAGAGGTTGTTGGATGGGAGGGCCATCTTTTGGATTACATATAAAGGAAAGCTCCCAACAGTGTAATGTAAAAAAAGATCTAGACAATTTATAGTAATTCTAACTCCATATTTGGCTACAGTTTGTTGGGGGGGGGAAGCTATTCTTGTATGCACATATAGACCCCAAACTTGTAAAAATGTATGCATATGGTTATCTTTAAAGTTATGTATGTGTGTGTTTGCCAGAGAGTGGGATGAGGGTATGTGTATGGGGGGATGAGTAGTGGGGTGATAGGAAACTGTTTAGGGATCCTTTAGGACAAAAGATACTGTATGAATGCAGACATCCATTAAGACAAAGTCCTTGGGGATCTAGAGTCTGAGTCAGAATCAGATCAGGAGGTATTGGGACAGCACAGTTTGCTTTGACTGGCCATTTAACTGGGATAGACTGCGTGGGTTGATTCTTTGATGAATAAGACCATGATCTCAGCAACAGAAGAAAGAAACATTGAGTGGAACTGGGAGAGTCTGTGACTGGTGGTATTTTTCTGGATCTGTGCTCTGCTTAGCTTTAATTTGTCCCTGTATAAGTGGGATTAATTCTGAGCTAATTGGAAGCACTTGTCTTTCAGTCTCATACTTTGCAACCCACCTGTGATTTGGGGGTAGCATGTATATATTATTCCTTATATAATATAGAAATCCTCTCTAAGCCTTATTAATAAAAGGCCAAATTTCAAATAGTCTTACATTTTGTACACCCATTTCCTGAGGCTACTTCAAAATTTGTCCTTGAATAGAAATTTTTTGAAATCATGATGCTCAGTAGCATCAATTAATTAATTAGCAGAACACAGAAATCATCCACACACACACTGGCACTTATAGAACATAGAAATCATCCCAAATAGGCAGTTATTGAAAACCGAGATTCAAATTGTTTATAAAAGTCATGTTTTAAACAATTTTAAAAATAATTTTGCAAGCATTTAAACAGTGCTTGAAACTTCTAAATTCTGGTTAGTAACTAGGGGAAAGTAATATCTGCAATTTATTGGAGAGAAAAAAGCAAGTGAAATACCCAACCTAAGAAAAATGGTCATTTTAGCAGGAGTGTAGAATTAACTGATTAGGATAGAAACATTTCATTATATCTGCTGTTCAGCTTTTACAGCGATTTTAGACATTTATGTAAAATTTAAGTAGCCTGTCTCTGATAGTGTTTTCACTCTTTGATGTGGTAGAACAGTTTTCGTTCATCTTTCTTCATTTGTCTAGATTATTTTCTTAGGCAAACAATATTTCTAATTTCTGTTTTCTGATCTGCTCAGCGTGTACGGCTATGTGTTGAGTTAAATTGCTAATGAATCCCATAAGGAGAAGATATATTAAATCACAAGTATATTAAAACCTTGTCATAAATAAAAACATGAGAAGGTCTGTCTCTAAAAGCTAAAAATACTCTGTTAAATAATAGAACTTTTTATAAAACTGTGAAAGCCTACAGTGGTTCTTATTCATTCATTACCTAGAAATTCCTTTGACATATGTCAGGGGTGATAGTTTACTTTCCTGAAGTAAAATGTGTGGATATGGAACAAAAAGCCAGGCTGCTTCTTCGAGGTTAGAGTAGTTTGGGAAGCCATCGAGGATACAAGGAGTATGGCCTTCTGATTCCATGGATGACTGAGATCAGTGGGAAAAGGAAGCATCCACTTTGTGGCAAACTGTCTCTCTCCATTCCTCTTGATGTCCCTGCTCCACCTTGGTAGGATAGTTCTATAAGCAACTGGCTTGATCACCTTCCCCTATGCTTCCACTGTACTCTCTCTCCATATGGGGACATTAGCTTATAGGATGATTTAGTATATGTCTGTGTCTGTATGAGACTATAAACTCCACTTTGTTTGGAGAGTGCCATTTTGATTGTACAATTGTACTGGGCCTTCCTTTTTACCTCCATCTTGGACTGGGATATCTTGAAGTACTGACAGAGGGTGAACAGTGCAACTAAAGGTCATTAACCTTGAGAGTCTCCTATTCAAATAGAAGCATTGATAGACAAGTTAAGTACCATCCAGCGAAACCCTTTCTGCCAGGTGGCCTTGTACCAAGCAGTGGATCGTTTAATGAGGGACTGCAAGCAGCTCAGATTGGTCACCCGAGAAAGGGGACAGCAACTTTATAAAAGGTGAACTCTCTCAACAACCATTTTAGAGAAAAATGAACAGAAGCAGGAAAGAGAAGAAGGAAGAGAGGTGGGTCTTAAGACCCTGAAAATACACTGTCCAAATCCCAAAGGGTTCTTGGAAGGGAAACTGAGGCAAAGATTTAGAGCATAGGTTCTGTTTTTTGTTTCTTAGCACAGTTTGTATCTAATGCTGCCTAAGAATTGAGTGTGGGTGCTAGAAATTCCTTTGCAGAATCTGTTATTTGCTTATGCTGCCATGTAATCCTTGAAGAGGAAAACAGTAAATCAGAGAGGGTCCAGAGCTTCGGCAGAACTCTAGGAATATGCTAGTTTCAGGGCCAACACAATTGGACTGTGGGATTTCCCACTGCCAAGAGATATCAGCCACAACGGCTGCACCAGGATGTGTGTCTAGAGGTTTTGAAAATTCAGAATGTGTGTGTGTCTGTGTGAAACATTTTATATTATGACATACACACACAAAGTAAAAGAATGTTAATATTGCAATTCCAAGCACTTTAAAGTTAGTAAATGACATAAAAGTTGCCTGTACAACTTTCTCATACCCTTTATGTGTATGTATTATGATAATCTTGCCCAACATCATAGGAAGTTTGTGTCAGAGCCAGAGAAAAAACTCAGTTCAGTGGCTTAAATGCAAGATGATATACTTTCTCTTGTTGCAAACCTCTGTCTCATCTTGTGTGCTGAAAGAGACAGGGATCTTGGAGAACAAATAATATGTGATCATGTAATTAAAAACTGTATCATAATGTATATGCATGAAGGGCAAATTAAGGGTGAATGGTCAGCCTTTATTCTAGAATTTCTAAATTTCTGAATGTTTGACTTTGCAATCTTAATAATATTCTTTTAACCTACTATTTTGTGTTTAATTTCCTAGGTTTAAATAAACCAAACACACAAAAAAGCCACGAGAAATTCCTTTATATGGAATTATGTTGGCACCTCTCATGTGGTATCCGTAAGGTTAGAACCCAGTTCCTTTAGAGCTACAGTACAGGCCTTTATCACATGAGATAAAGGGGTAACTGGTAGCATTAGTAGGCTGCTATAATATATGCAAACTACTCACTGTAGGGGGAGAAAGACAGCCTGTTGCACCTAAGTACAAGTAGCTGAAAGCCTGTGCTAACCCATATGTGTAATTCATAAAGTCAGAATGGTTTTGGTACTCAAGTATATTGTTTTACGGGAAGTATGAAAGAGGGTGAGTGAGTCTATGTGTTGTCCCGTTTTTTTTTATATGTGTGTGGAAAATGAAAGCTGTGCATTGTGGTGAGGGGTTGTGTGTGTTTGGGTTTATTGTGTGGGTGTTTGTATGGATTTGTGTCAGTAGTTGTATTGTGCAGGAAGATTTGTGTGAGTGGTAAATGGTGGTGGGGGCTGCAGTCAAGTGGTACATGTCCTGGGGTTGTTGTGTTTGCTGCTTGTGTTGTGTGATTGATTGTGTTGATTTGTGTCTAGAGGGGATTGTGCTGGAGGATTCTGTGTAGATTAGGAGGGGTGAGTGAGATTTGGAGGGGTGAGTGCTGCATTGAGGGCTTTTGTGTGTTGAGGATTATTATGCATGCTAGTTCAACAGACATAATAGGCTTCAGAGTCACACACAGAGTGACAATCCCGGAATCTTATAATATAGATTTGCTAGGTAGCAAAGAAATGTTAGGAATCCTGGGTTTTATTCCTCACTCTGGAGGGGAGTATTGTCTAATGGTGAGTCAGTACGGCCAGGCACATGCATTTGACGTATTCATTCTGAGGCAGTATGACTAAATGGTTGAGTCTTTGGTCTGCCGTATTAGAGACCCAGTTCCTATGCTTAGGTTTGCCAGAAGTGACCTTTTGTAATCTCTCAGTTGTCTAATTTCTAAAATGGGTGAATGAATGTGGACTGCCTCCAAAGGTCAAGATAGGAGATGGTGCTCAATAATAAGGGCTTTGAAGTTCACAGGATTATTAATACTAATTATCAAGAGAGGTAAATTTATAATTCATGGTCTCATCTTGACTCCTAATCGGTTCACCTTTCCATAGGCCAAAGTGGCTATTAATGAAGCAGCATTCACTATTCCCCCTTCCTCTAGGACTCTAGTTGTATGCCTACCAATTAACAGGATCTGTGGGGGCTGCATGCTCAGCGCAGTCAGTATGTAGGAAGCTGGAACATGCTAAGGGCTGCTTAGAAGTTTGGAGATTTTAGCAACAAGCTCTACTGATACTGTGCAAATGGTGATATCCAGAGCCTTCCAACCCAGACAAATCTATGGGCAGTCCTGGATCACATATCTTATGCTATCTCCTTTCAAAACATCAAGTTCTTGCTCAAAAGCATGAAGGCATTAGAACTTTTAAAAAACAAACAAAAACCACTTCGATTTTTTTTAGCAAAAAAAAATTCCTATAACTTCTTTCTCAGATTTTTGAGACTGAACCATTTTCACTGACAGTTTCAAGAAACAGAGCAAACATGGACATTTTCAGCCTGATCAGCTAAAGTTGGACAAAATTACAAGCAATTGATTTTCTGCTAGCCAGGCCTGTAATTATATGTGTGTAGAGAAGGTGCAAAGAACCTGAAGCTTCATATCTGGGGAGTAATTAGAAGACCAGACATTCAGCTGGATTCTCTAATCAGATCCTATCTCTTTGTGCCACTTAGGAGGTACAAAGGGGCTGGAAACTGGCCTCTAAAGCCCAGCAGAGAATTCCCCAATCCTAGGGATACTTCCTGCTGGTGCAAACATTCTGATTCTGGGCATAGAGCCTACCACCCTCCCCTCTTTCACTTTTGGCCCAAAGGATGACAGGGCCTGGGAGGGCCCTGGGGAAGCCACTATGCCTATTCTCCTTTGGGGTGTGTTCCATTTAGCATTTAGAGATGCCTGTCAGGATGTCTACATGTTGTTGAAGCCAAACCTGGCCCCCTGACAGGTCCTTTGCCACTCCCATGCTGAGCTGAGCAAAAGTTTTGGAACACAAGAAAATCTGTCCCGGTATCTATAACTTTTAATAATTTTCTCTTTCAGTATATTGGGATTGTGTGAGTAATATTAGACATACATTCTAAACAAATGTCACCACTTCAAGGAGATTTTCATTTTCTTGTTTAATCACTTGATTCATTAATTTTCCAGCTTTCTTGCCTGCCCTATATCTGATATCGGGTGCTGAAGGGGTGAGGCAGTGCTAATATCAAAGGAGTAAAGCATCTTGAGGAAAAAGCAGTAAATCATAGTGACCATAAACACTTGGGTTCCTTAGATGCAAAGTGCAATAGAATGTGATTTTCTTTATTAATTATTATATTTTATTTATTAAAAATTTAAGTTTGCTGTTGGAATTTGTAATATGCAGGCTTGTGAATTTGGGTGCTTCCAGCCATATGTGATGGACAGACTTTTGTATTCAGTGTCATTTCATAGTTAATTTTATAGTTATATTTTATTTAAACATAAACAAGGAGTGAAGATTTTTAGCCTTAAACTTGACCTAGCTCAAATTTCAACAAAAGCACACTTCCTTTCCACTCAAACTGCAAAAACTCCTTGATATTTCCCAAATGAAAAAAGAAAATTGATAGGAAAAAATCAGCATTACGAACTATAATGAATTTTAAAAACAAAAGTCAGAACTATTGATTTTTTTCCTTTGGGCAGATCTCTTTTAAGTCTGTGTAACAATAGCATTTTAATAAACCCCTGATCCTTCAGGAGTTCTGCATGCCCAATTCTCACTGATTTAATTCTGCCAATGGGTGAAGTTCAGCCATGTGCACTGTCCGCCATACCACTTCAGCCCAACGTTAAGGGATTTCATGATGCAAAGTGTCTTGAGCAGGTCCCCTGCACTAGACCCCTAAAAACCTAATAGATGTATAAAAGTTACTCACATGAGGAATCCCATTGATTTCAGTGGGACATTGTTTGAGTAAAGATATCTCATGTGCGTAAAGGTTTATGTGGAATTGGGTTATGGTGCTACTTATATGAGTAATAATTACTAATTTTTGTAAGAGCTTGGAGATCACATGGGGTGAGATTTTCACCCCACCACATCCCCTGTATGTTGCCATAAAAACCCCATATCAGTTTTGGGGAGAATTCCCCCAGTGTTGGCACTGGATAAGACAGCTATAAGTTGCTGTACACAGGCCCCCTCACAAAACCTGGCATACGGGTGTTCCAGGGGTGACATCAGAGGCTGGCGGGGACATTCTGGGGGTGGAAGAGTAAAGTATGTGATACTGTGGGGATTCT
Source organism: Malaclemys terrapin pileata (assembly GCF_027887155.1). Lineage (NCBI taxonomy): Eukaryota > Metazoa > Chordata > Testudines > Emydidae > Malaclemys > Malaclemys terrapin. Next base: position 87,701,010 of record NC_071512.1, read on the forward strand.
GAGCAGCACCTGCATTCATGGCTATTGAGGGCTACCAGAAGTGAAAGTGCCCAAAGTTGGATTAAAACCCTTTGAAGGCACAGTTCAAAATATTCCCTGGTTTTCAGAAAGGGACATTAAAAACATCTCCTATTATTGCCTTAAGGGACACTGAACCAAGTATCTTTTAAAGTCATGCAGACTGCTTAATATAATTCCTTGGAAGCGTAACAATGAAATCTGCTGGGATTATTTTTTTTAAACCAAAATTGTATTTCCTGCACATCATGTACAGGACCAATCTGATACATTCAGTTCTTTCACTAGCACTGGTCTTCTAGCATTGATAGAATGTCAGTGTTGAAGAGCAAGAAAGGGCTATTCTATTGACATGTGCTAGCAGCCAGTCCAGATGGATCTCATTAGATCCAATCTGTGGCGTAAAAGGGTTTGCATGTTCTTCTATGGGGAATGAGAGACTGGGCAGTGAGGAAAACTCTTTAGAAAAACCAACTCAGGAGGAAGCTCAGGCTACAATGTATGTTGTGTTATTCTTCAACTGGGAATAAAGTAGAGCCCAAGAAACGGGGCTGGGCATTTGGATATTAACTCAGCATATGTGTGCTGTGTAGAGGGTAGCCTGGGAACTCTGCTTGTTCACACTGGTATTATTGGCTTGAGTTTATTAACAGAAAAATAATGCTGAACTCTTTGTTTTGGTGCAGAAGTTTAATTTGCAATCAGATAGAAAGTAGATTAAGTTTGGGTCCTACTAACCTTGACAGTATCACTTCAATATTCTATCTGAAGATCCCTTTCCAAATAAAAATAAAGGAAATTGACAATGTAAAATATGTTTCTTATTCTAAAATATAGGCTAGGAGATGACTCTGGAGTAGATAGAAGGCTGTAGTTTGCTTGAAAGGCTCTATAACAAAATCTCTGGAGCACAGCTCAGGAAGTTCACCTGTATTACATCTCATCCATCTCTCTCTCTCATATATTTTTTCCATCTCTCTAAGATTACTAGATTGTTCTGTAATTTTGATCAGTCCCCTTTGGAGTGCGTACTTTCCCTTCTACAGTGCTTAGCTTAATTTGTGCCCAGGGCTTGCCACTGCTGAGCCCCAGCACGTCTAGGCTTCGCAGTTCATAGCCCCGCCACCTCGGGGCTTGCTGCATCCAGTATGAAAATAAAAAAAATTACTTCAGCCCCAGCACCTAATTCATTACAAATTAAGCATTGTCCTTCTACTTTAATATCCTCATATGATTTTATTTAATGTGAAATTTACATTGTTCTTCAGATCGAAACCCTGCAAAACCCAACTTGATACCTTCCTATATTTGGAGATTACCTCCAGTAGTAATTACTTGACTCTTGGCCAATTTATTTCCCCAAATATGTGCTCAAACCCTACAGCCTGTTTCCAACTTCTTAATGAGTTTGTCTTATTGTATCAAAAATGTACTCATGTCAAGTTATGTTACTTCATTATTGCTGCCCAATGTTACATAGAACAAAACATTTTTAAAGGCATCGGTTGAAATTTGTTTGACAAAACCTGTTTGATTAGTCTATATGCTTCCTTGCCACCATCTCCTCTCTGTTGCAAGACAAATGTTTACATTGCGATTTTCTTCTTATTAGTTCTAATATCTTACATAGAACAGAGTTAAATTAACTGGTCAATACTTCCCCCATTCTCCCTTTTGGAAGATTGGAACCATGTTGGCTTTTCTCCCGTCAGGTGCCTAATCTGTCTTCCGACATTTATCAAAAGTGATTGCTAATAGTTCTATTTAGTCTACTCTTGGGGATATCTTGCTCTATCCTGCTGATTTGTATGTTTAATTTTAATAGATATTCCTGTACCATCTCTTTATTGCTAATTTGCTCTGGATCACTTCAATACTCATTTAAGTTTGATAACTCAATAATTAACACTTTAATTTTTATTATAATCTGAAAAGAAGTATTATTTATTACTTCAGCTTCCCTTGTACTTCTTCATCTATTATTCCATCCTGAAATTTATTTAATAGACCCTATTCATTCCTCTGATTTTATCTTTTTTGTGGAATACTGTATTTGTAGACATTTTCTTATTTCCTTCAGCCGTCTTCATTAGCATGATTCTACTATGCTTTTTTTTTGCCCTTTATATTTCTTGTTTTTACTTATTCCTCCTTGTTTTTATATATTCCATAGTTCTATTTCTGTTTCATTTGTATTATTAACCTTCTTAGCTTCATTTGTCTTACTGCTCTTCTTTTCTTTTACACCGAAATGCTTGCCTTTCTCTTTTTTATGCTATTCCTCAACATATCTATACTAAATTAGCACTCTTTTTCTCCTGATAACTGTACCACTACAACAGGACCCTTCTGCTAACTAACAATTTTCTATTAATGTTATTGAGGCAATGATGTTCATGTCACCATATGCAACAATTCTGTCAGGTGTCTGTATTTTCTACCCAGCCCAGGTGAATGCACCTCACCTCCCACCACACCCAAACTGAGCCTGGATGCTGTGTCAGGGAAAACGTACAGCTGCTTCCCCGAAAGATGAGAGGGGTCACGAAGCAATACTTACAATCTATGCTGGACCTTGGGGTAAATGAGGAATCCGATAGTTATTGGAGAAGTCCAGTTGTGTTGGTCTGTAAGTCAGATGGAACTACCCGATTTTGCATCAAATTTAGAAAAGTCAATGCCATGTCAAAGCTTAACACATAATTCATGCTGTGCATTGATGAGCGAACAGATCACTTGGGTGAAGCCAAATATATTACCATCTTGGATCTTACCAAAGGATAATGGCAAATTCCACCCATGCCAGAGGCTCAAGAAAAAATGGCCTTTGCTGACCCCTTTGGCTTGTATCAGTTCCAGACCATGCTGTTTGACTTACCTCGTGCTCCAGCAACATTTCAAAGCTAATGGACCAACTCCTCCATCCCCATAGTAGTTATGTCACCACATTCCATAATGATGTCATGATTTATAGCCAGAGCTGGGATGACACCTGAAGCAGGTTGCTGCTATATTCTGGATCCTCAAAGAGGTCATACTAACAGCAAACTCCAACAAATGCAACATAGGCAAAGACAAGACAATCTACCTGGGGCATACCTTGGGGAAGGGCAAGGTATGACTTCTGGTGGACAATGTCCAGACCCGAAGGATCTGCCACACTCTGACTTCAAAGAAGCAGGTGCAAGAACAAATGGATATAAACTGGCCTCCAACAAGTTTAGACTTGAAATTACATGAAATTTTCTAAACATCAGAGGAGTGAAGTTTTGGAACAGCCTTCCAAGGGGAGTAGAGGGGGCAAAAACCCTAAATTGTTTCAAGACTGAGCTTGATAAGTTTATGGAGGGGATGGTATGATGAGGTTGCCTACAATGGCATATGGTCCATCTGTGACTGCTACTAGCAAATATCTCCTATTGCCAGAGATGGGACACTAGATAAGATGGCTAAAAGTTATCACAGAGAATTCTTTTCCAGATATCTGCCTGGTGGGACTCCCCCATATGCCCAGGGTCTAACTGATCACCATATTTGGGCTTTGGAGGGAATCTTCCCCCCAGCTCAGACTAGCAGAGACCCTGGGGTTTTTCACCTTCTTCTGCAGTGTGGGGCATGAGTCACTTGTAAGTTTGAACTAGAATAAATGGTGGATTCTCTGTAACTGGAAGTCTTTAAATCAAGATTTGAGGACTTCAGTAACTGAGCCAGAGGTTATGAGCCTATTACAGGAGTGGGTGGGTGATGTTCTGTGGCCTGTGGTATGCAGGAGGTCAGACTAGATGATCATGGTGGTCCCTTCTAGCCTTAAAGTCTATGAGTCTTGGGGTGTGCAGGTTTCTGGGAATGGTGGGATACTACCACTGGTTTGTATTGGGATTCTCATCTACTGTGGCCCCTCTCACCAATCTGCTCCAAGATGGTAGCCCAAAAAGATTCACTGGATGAAGGCCTGTGAGAGAGCCTTTCAGACTCTAAAGGCTCACCTCTGGAGTGATCTCATCTTCTACAGCCTAGATTTCACCAAAAAATGTCTCCCAGACTGAAGTCCTCTGAAATTGGGTTGGGAGCATTCTTTTCCCAAGTGGCTGGCAAGGACCATCCTGTCCTCAACCTATGCTGAAAATTGTTCCCAAGAGGAAAAGCTTACTCTGTGTTAGAAAAAGAAGGTTTGACTGTGTCGTAGGCCATGTTAGGCACTCAGATGTTACCTCGTAGGCATAAACTTCACCCTAGTCAGGTGCTGCCATTATGGCTCCATGCCATGAAAGACACCAATCCCTGACTCATGATTTAAACCATGCCTCCACTGTTGCTGCACATGGTACTGCAGCTACACTGCTATTTATCCCTATTTTGCTACCACAAATATGTGTATGCGAGCAGGGGAATTACTCCTTTATCTCGTAATGTAGACATAGTCATAGTGGTCCTTTGGCCACCAGTGGTCTCTGGACCACAATTTGGGCACCATTGAATTAGGGCACTAGTAGATGGAGGCTTCCTTTTAAATAGGACAATGGGAACCTGTTATGTGCCCCATCCAGGACAGCAATAGAAGTAGAGACATCTTTATTCGCCAGTGGGCTCATGTTATTATCCTACAGAGCTATCAGCCTTACACAAAGCAGCATACACTCTACGCAGTGGTTCTCAAAGCCGGTCCGCCGCTTGTTCAGGGAAAGCCCCTGGCAGGCTTGGCCGGGCCGGGCCAGGCCGGTTTGTTTACCTGCCACATCTGCAGGTTCAGCCGATTGCGGCTCCCACTGGCTGCGGTTCGCCACTCCAGGCCACTTGGGGCTACGGGAAGTAGCGCGGGCCGAGGGATGTGCTGGCCACCCTTCCCGTTGGCCTGGAGCGGCGAACCACGGCCAGTGGGAGCCGCGATCGGCCGAACCTGCAGACGCGGCAGGTAAACAAACCGGCTCGGCCTGCCAGGGGCTTTCCCTGAACAAGAGGCGGACCTGTTTTGAGAACCACTGCTCTACACCATGTGGCACTGGAGCACGATCGGTAAATATCACACTAATGGAGGTGCCTCCAAGAGCTCTCAGCACTGTCTGAGTCTTGGTTTACATGCCTCTTTCACCTGCCTAACATGTCCGCATCTCTCAGGAAATTACCGAGCAGCCCAGGTGTTCAGGTAAGACCTACCAGTAGGGCTGAGTGGAAAGGGAAAATGCAGAACATGATTTTAATGTTAAAATACAGAAACTGAATCTTCATCATTTGCTCAGGCAAAACATCTGCAGAATTCACGTCATTTTACACGGGCAAGGAATGAAGCCTCAGGTCCACAGCTGGAAAGGATATTCTGTTACAATTGTTATTATTTAGTGAGACTGTTTTAGCTGGCCATATTTGTTGGACAGGTGCAGTCTCTGAAACATTAATAATGAAGAGAACCCACTCAGGAAAGTGGGGTAAAAATCATGAGACTTTCCCATTTAGCAATATTATTGGGGGGGTTTTGTGTGTGCCTGTAGATTTTTTTTTTTTTTTTTTTTGCTTTTTTGTTTTGGTTTCTTTAGATTTTTGTTTCTTTTTGTTTTTTTGTGGTGGAGTTGTTTAAATCTCGGGGGTTGTCAGCACTGTAAATAGTCAGTAGGCAGGCTGAAAAGCATGAATCCCAGATATTATTCCTTTAACTGAAAGCTTCTGTAAATATTCTAGGAAATAACATGTCATTTACTTATTTTTCCTAATGGAAGAGTAGATTATATTGATTGTATCATTAGACTATTTACTATTGTGGCTATTCCTAAAGGGGGAAATTGGACCAGCCCTCTTTTGTGCTCGGTGCTGTACCTGTGTGTAGAAAGGGACAGTCCACATCTCAAGGAATTTCTTTGCAATAGATTTTTAATTGTGTTTTTTCCAATATAGTTTGCACTAATTTAGGCCCCAGTCATGTATACACTTCTGTATGTGCTTAATTTTAAGCACCTGAGTGGTCTCATTGACACAAAATAGCTACTCATGGGAGTAAAGTTAAGCTTGTGTTAAGTGTTTTGGTGAAAATAATTTCAACTTTGCTTGATTAAGTAGTACTTTCCAGTAGATGGCAGCATACATTCAATCTTTTTTTTTTTTTTTTTTTAAAGAAAATCCTTTGAATTTAATAAGTGGGGAAAAAAACGTGAAGGAAAATCTTACTGAAGTCCACAAAACAATATTTAAGACATTGTTTGCTAAGTGCCTATGTTTGATGTAATCCCCAAATATTTGATTTCTATTTGGTTTTAGTGTTAATAAATACTTTGAGAAATTGGTGTAGAGAACCACACTCCAGGAGCTCAAAAGGAAAATTCAATGTAGTCTGCAGTAAATAGAAATGAGTCTCCCTTTGTCTGACTGTAGACTTTTGGTTTTTTTCAGGCCTGAAGCTGTGTAAAAAGGTTGAACCACAAGAGAGGAAAAAATTATGTTAGATTTCATAGATTTAATTTACTTTAAAAAAAATTGACCTATGAACCATGCTGTAATCTAAAAGTTACTATTCAGGAAGGATTTAATTGAAAGAGAAGAATGTAATTTGTAAACTGCTTTGATATATATATTTGGTACCTTTGGTTGCAGTATTTTTCAGAAATGTCTAAAGATTCAATTTCTACCAATCCAGGAATGAATTATTATAATGACCCACATAGTCGCCTAATTCTACTGATTAAAAACATGATTGCCTGCACTGGAAAGATAAAAATATCCTTTCTTCCCAGACAGAAGTGCATGAAAAAAATATTTTTCTGACAATAAACAAGTTCACCTTGGACTAAATCCTGTGAGGTGCTGAGCATTCTCAACTCTTGACTCCACTGAAAGGTCAGGATATTCAACACCTCACAGTATCTGGCCTCTTAATTCTTGCAATAAGTATTAATATTTTATGGCAAAACTTTATCTTATGTGATTAATATTCTATAGCAACAATGTATGAAGAAATATTCTAATGCAAAGAGACCCAAAACATTTCTTTGCATTGTTATTAGGCAATACTTAAAGGTTTATTATTATTAATTACTTATTGATTTAATTAAAATGAGTGTCAAAAATAAGTGAATTCTGATACCTTTTCTTTAATCTTTTAAATAAGTTTAAGGTTAGTCATTTTTTTAATTAATCCAAAGGCTCACAAACAAGAAAAGCATCCCTGGGATAAGAGGGAAGGTAACTCATTGATCAGTAATTGGTTAAAACATCGGAAATAAAGGATAGGAATAAATGGTCAGTTTTTACAGTGGAGAGAGTTACATAACGGGGTCCTCCAAAGATCCGTATTCAGACCAGTGTTGTTCAACAAAGGGGTAAACACTGAGGTGGCAAAGGTTGCAGACAATACAAAATTACTCAAAATAGTTAAGTTCAAAGCTGACTGCAAAGAGTTACAAAGGGATTCACAAAACTGGGTGACGGGGCAACAAAATGGCAGATGAAATTCAATGACGATAAATGCAAAATAGTGCACATTGGAAAATATAATCCCAACTATACATACAAAATGAAGGGATCTAAATTAGCTATTACTACTCAAGAAAGTGATGGTGGAGTCATTGTGGATAATTCTCTAAAAACATCTGCTCAATGTGCAACAGATATCAAAAAACTAACAGAATGTTAGGAACCATTAGGAAAGGGATAGAAAATATCATAATGCTGCAATATAAATCCATTGATTATTGCATGCAGTTCCAGTTGCCCTATCTCAGAAAAGATAAATTAGAATTGGGAGAAGGGCAACAAAAATGATTAGGGGTATGGAATAGCTTCCATATGAGGAGAAATTAAAAAAACTGGGACTTTTTAGCTTAGAAAAGAGATGACTAAGTGGGGGATATGATAGAGGTCTATAAAATCATGAATGGTGTGGAGAAAGTGAATAGGGAGTGTTATTTACCCCTTCATGTAACACAAGGATCAGGGGTTATCCAATGAAATTAACAGGTAATAGATTTAAAAATAACACAAGGAAGTACTTCTTCACACTGCTCACAGTTAACCTGTGAAACTCGTTTCCAGGGGATGTTGTGAAGGCCAAAAGTATAATTGAATTAAAAAAAATAAGTAGAAAATTTCATAGAGGTTATGTACATCAATGGTTACTAGCCAAGACGTTGAGAGACTCAACCCCATGCTCTGGGTGTCCCTAAGCCTCTGTCTGCCAGAGGCTGGGACTGGATGACAGGATAGCTCACTCAAAAATGGCCCTGTTATGGTCATTCCCTCTGAAGCATCTGGTACCAGCCACTGTTGGAAGACAGGATACTGACCCAGTAGGACTGTTCTTATATTCTTAATCACATAGTTCCCAGTTCTACCACCGTTAGTCACAGCGAGTATATTACTCTGCAACTAGTTCCACTAATATCATTCCATAACCTATTCTTTGGACTCATGTCTTTTCTGGCTAGTGAAAGTGGGGAAGACAGAGTCCATTGCTTGTGGAGGTAGTCAATGCAGCCCTCAGGATAAGCATGTAGTCAACGTCTCTCATGGAAGTTGCTATGAGGTTTTCACCCAAGAAACCATTGCTAATCCACTGCCATTGCTAATCCAGCCAGCTGTCTAATTCACTGTCTACAATTTTGATTAAGATTATAGAAAGGATTGGAGAAGACAACCCTGAGTACTTACATGCCTTCAATTATCTTGACCCATGTCAGTGTTAGTACAGATTTTGGTCGACATCAAAGACTGCATCAATGGTGTTAGTAGCTGGTGTCCTCGTTGCATTGCATATTTCTGATCGTGAGCTGCTGTTTTACCTGTGGATTGTAACAAGTGTGGATGGAGCTACTCTCAGTGACTCCATTCCATCCTTGCTGAGTCTTTGCAGAGAAGGGTCTTGGGCAATTGTCTTTATATGACAGCACCTTGTTCAGCATGTATATGGTGCCATTGGGAGGGTTAGTGAGGAGGCATGGGTACGGTCATCTCAGTATACTGATAACACCCTGGTCTATATTTCAGTCTCATGTGATTATTGCTATTGAACAATTTGTCTGGGTGAGATTGGGCATAGGTGAGAGCTAGCTGGTTGAAGCACAATCTGAATAAGTCATGATGCTTGTAGGCTTGTAGATGAAACTAGAAGACAGAATTCCTGATTCATGGTGTATGTGGTATTTGTTAGTAAAGTTAATATACTGAGGGTAATAGATCCCCAGATGCTATTAGATGCCCGTATAGTAGCAGTTTTGAGGAAGGCTTTTCTCCATCTTTGTCCAGCTTGAAGGATATTTTTCATATGCTAGATTTGTTACTGTGACTCATCCCTTTGTCACCATGAGATTAGACTACTGTAATGCACTCGACATAGGACTACACTTTAAAGCAGCGTAGAAAATGAAGCTGACGTAAAATGCAACATCTCACTTGATAAGCCCTGTTTTCTTGCCAAGAGCATGTGACATCAATGTGCCATGATTTGCATTTGACACAAAGTCCTGTGTGGCTTGAGTTTGTCTACTTGAGAAGCCACATCTGTGATTAGTGGAGGTGCTCAAGCTGGAGCTCCCTCAGTATAAATGAGAAGAAGTTGTCTGCATGGCATTCTCTATGAGGGTCCTACAAGTTGGTTCCTATTCCACCTCTTGCTCCAATATACCCTGAGTTTGTTACACACCAGGGCCGGCTCTGGCTTTTTTGCTGCCCCAGGCAAAAAAGCCTCCCGCCGTCCCCGGTGGGGAGTATGGCAGGGGAGGGCGCCGAGCCCACCGCGGCTCCGCTCTCCCCGGCGGCCGGAGCATCGGGGGGAGGACGGTGAGCCCGGCCGGGGTCCTGCTCTCCCTGACCGTCCGGAGCGCCGGGGGGGAGGGCAGTGAGCCCGGCCAGGGCCTCACTCTCCCCGACCGGCAGGAGCACCGCCCCCCCTCCAGGTGCCGCCCCAAGCACCTGCTTGGTCGGCTGGTGCCTGGAGCCAGCCCTGTTGAGCACACTCCCAGACTTGCAAATATACCTGGGTTTGAGGGGATGGAGGAGCAAAATATGATCTGGTTTTTGTAGGGGAGGGAATTAATTATTTGGTTTGATATGCCATGGTTGGTTATTTTCTGGCCTGGGGTATTGGGAGCAGCCACTGGCTTTATAACTGATTTTTATTTTATTTCATTTTAGAGCTTTTGACAATGGCCTAGAGATCCAGATAAACCCATTTTGTATATATTATAAACAAACAATGCTCTTCAGTGTACAGAACACAAATATAATAATAGTCCCTGCCACAAGGAATTTTTTTCATTTCTAAAAGAATGTCATGTATATTACCTAATTTATCTACACTGTGTCCCATGTGAGGGAAATTTACAAATAGGAAACCATGACACCAAGTTGAAATTTTGGCCCTCTGGAAGTCAACAGGAGTTTTGCCAGGGATTAAATAACTTGCACAAGAGCACACATGAAGTCTGTGGCAGAACCAGGAATTAAACCCAGCTGTCCTGCATCTCAATTCAGCCACATAACTATGCTTTCCTTCTACCATCTTATAGTCAAAGAGGGCATGATCATCAGAGGTTCAAGGACAGTTTCTAATACATACAGGCAAGACCAGACACACTGGTGAATCAAGTGGACAGTGCCAGGTTGGAGATATACCTATCTCATAGAGCTGGAAGGGACCCTGAAAGATCATTGAGTCCAGCCCCCTGCCTTCACTAGCAGGATCAAGTACTGATTTTACCCCAGATGGCCCCCTTAAGGATTGAACTCTCAACCCTGGGTTTAGTAGGCCAATACGGAAACCACTAAGCTATCCCCCGCAAGGTTAAGGGGTTTTGATTGATGAGGGTTTTTTTATATATAGTTTTCATGAACTTGCTGTCTTCTCATCTAAGATGATGTTGGGTAAGTTTGTGAGCATTGTGGCCAAAGTGAATCTTTAAGCTTTCTGTTAAACAAATGATTAAATAACCATATGCAAACAGATGGTAACATTTTCAAAAGAACCTAAGTTGCATTTCCAAAACAATCTTAAGTTCCAAGCACCTAAGTCTTAAGTTTACTAAGGCACAGATTTTTAAAGGTATTTAGGCATTGCTACGCTCAGCGTTGCAACATCTAACTAACTTTGGTGTCTAATTCTCATTTTCAAAAGGGCTTTAGGCAATTAGGAGCCAAAATCCCATTAACTATTAAGCACAGCAATGCCTAAATATCTATGTATTTAGGAGCCTAACTCCTACTTCTGAAAATGAGACATAGGGTCCTAAGTCACATAAGTGGTTTTGAACATTTCACCCTGAATCTAGTGCTGCAAGTTTTCTGTAATCCTTCTCTTCATACACTGAAGAAGTCCGACTCTCTTCCATCTCTAATTTGGTTCTTTTAAACTCAATTTGGAAGGCATTTTATTTTGTGTAGTTTTCCATGGGGAATGTTGTCCTCTTGCCACTTAGATTTCCTGCTAACAGACACTTGGAATCTGTCCTGTACCCAGTGGGCTTCTTTAACTTGTGGAACCAGTATGTACTGTACTGTATGTGACAGATAAGCCAGGTTCTTGCTGAACTGTTCTTGAACAATTTCTGTAATGTATTAAGCAGAACTATCTTTCAGTGTCGGGCATGTGTGTCTTATTCTAATTATTTTTTCCCTCCAACATTTTTGTTCAAATTGCTGCCACAAATAATAGTTATAATAGTCTCTTTCCATTGTCACTATAGAGAGGGGATCTTCTAGAATTATTGCTTAAACTGATATTTTCTCATTGAATATGTTAAAATCTATGTAGATTCATAATAATATATTAACTGGTCCACCCAGATATTCTATTTTAGTTCAGGTGAGGTAAGGATGCTATTCTTCCTCTCTTAGGCCATGTCTACACTACAAAATTAAGTCGATCTTACTTATGTCAGCCGCCGCAGTAATTACATCACTTGTGCATGTCTACACTTTGCGCCTTTTATTGACGGTGTGCATCCTGACCAGGAGCACTTGTATTGATTGTACCATCAGTGTGGGGCATTGTTGGACGGCTCCTGAAAACCAGTAACAGTTGATGTAAGTAACGCAGTGTCTACACTGACACTATGTCAACCTAATTACATTGACCTTGACTCTACGCCGCTTGTGGAGATGGAGTTATTAAGTCAGCATAGTGGGGCAGTTATGTTGGCGGGAGTGAAATTTAAGTGTAAACCCTTCCATAGTTAGGTCGATGTAAACTGCCTTGTGATGACCTAACTCTGTAGTGTAGACCAGACCTTAGTCCTCTATCACCTGAGTTGCTCATGTGATGACAACACAAATAATAAGAGAGACGTCATTGGATACTCAGTGACAAAGCACAGACGGATGCAAGTATGCTAGGTGCTGTATTTCCCTTTCCACCCTCAAAGAGCTGTGAGCAACTTGCTATCCTACCTGAAGACGCAGATGTTCTTGTTTCTTATTCTTTGGGGGGTAGCTAATCAGCATCAGCCTTACCTCTTTCTTCTACTACTCTTCAGTAGTATTTTGTTTACACTCCTGCAAGGCACCTAATAAGACAATTTTCATTAGCAGTTTCTTTTTACTCCAGGGGTGAACCATCTGTTGGCATCTGTTGCTCTAAGTCTCTCACTACTATATTAACTAATATAACAATTTAAAACTGTACAGCATGTTTTAGCTCCACACTATGCAATTTTAAAATTGTGTTGCTTGCATGTTACAGAACTACATTTGAGCACTGGTGGAGATGGGGGTTAAGCTCAAACACAGTCGGACTAATGCAGTTCACTACCCCTTTGGGAACTATATCGGACTCACTAAACAGTTTTGAAAGCTATTTCAAAGCAAATTATACTTAAGGCTGGGTTAGCTTACTGCCAACGTGGACATGACTTAAGTCAGACTCTGGATGGACTTGTAATGCTATAAGCAGTTATAAGCTAGTGCCAAAGTCACAAACTGAGCAAACAAAGCAACAAAGCCAAGCATGTACTTCAGCACCAGAAAGAAAGAAAGAAAGTGATGTCAATAACTCTATCGGATTGCTTTTTAGAAGACACTACAGAATGATGCCTTTAGAAAAAGGAGGCAGAATGGCAATGGACCAGACTGTCACGTGATTGACTCTGCTATGGTTGTTTGCAGCAACGATTGCACTGAGCTACTTCAGCCTTTGTGTGCATTTTTCCCTGGGGTTTCTGTTAGAACTTTGAAAATTCTCCTGTTTTTCTTCACTCTGCAGATCTCGCAGTCACCTTATTGAGTTTTCCTTACCCAGAAATAGGATTCCTCTTGGAACCCGAAACCTTGCTCATTAATTAGTACCAAAGTCACCACTGAACAATGCCAGCTACATCTTTGCAACCTCAGCTTAGAAAGCAAAAGTGTGGGAACAGGAATTAAACCCAGGTGTTCTGCATACCTCTGCAGTGCACTACCACTAGGCCACAGGACTGCAAAAAACAATTGTCTTTTAGAGCAGAGTGGTTTTCAACCTGTGGTCCGCAGACCTGAGGGGTCCACAGACTATGTCTAAGATTTCCACACCTCCTTTCAAAAATGTTCAGGGGTGCGCAAACGAAAAAAGGTCGAAAGCCACTGTTTTAGAGTAATGGCTGTACATGTGCAATTTTTGGAACATGTCAGTAATTATGGCACTGGTGGTATAAAATCTGTAGATACTTTTCATTCTACTTACTCATCTGTATTAAGTTGCTTTATTAGTAAGCCAGATGAATAGATAGTTTGCCTGCACTTCATCTGTACTTTTTCCCTTTTAAAGCGGATTCAACTGTCCTCCAGTCTAAATGAGAAAAATATACCTAAAATGGCTGGATGCCTGTAAATAGAGACTGGACTAACCACAATGGCAGCTGTTGGGTCTCCAGCACTTTTTGCCTAAATATGGCTGTAGGAGCCTAACTTTAGGCACCCAAGCAGATTAGATATTCTGAACAAGTCAATAGTAATAATACAGTTTTACTGCTATCGAAAATAAATGCTTTTGGAATTTCTGCATCCCCATTTTTGTTTTTAAATTAGTGACTGAGACAAGTGTCATTTAACTTCTGCTTTCTGGGTTGCCATTCTGTCTATGAACCACGAGGGTTCCATTCTAAATCCCTTCTGTGGTCATAGGTAGGACACAATCAGCAAGATCAGGCACTGGCTTGGAGAAACAGATAGCTTACTAATTAGGTTTCCTTTGGTGTTTGAGCATAATTTCGTGCTGTTTTGCATGAACTTTTTTGAAACCCAGGTCTTGCCAGATAATTAGACAGAAGGCCACTCCTAAAAAGAAAATAAGTAATGGGGAAACATTGGCCTTGGCCTTGGCCTTGTTGTCTCAGTAATTCAGTGGAAGTTATACTTATTGCTCTTAAATTGAACATATGATGAAGTTTCTTCTGCTGGTCACTTTGTTGCTTGTACCAGAGAATTACAAAGAGGCCTAATTCCTCCACAAGGTTCAGTCCAAGAATGTATGTATTAGATATCTGAGGCACCTAGTATTACTATAAATGGAGGAGATAGGAAGGGAAAAGTCTCTTTCTTTCTCTCTAACTTTAATTTGTTTACTTTGATCGATTAACAGTGCTTTGTCTGGGATCCACAGGGCTACAACACTGTATAGTGCTTTGTATAGTCAGTTTCATTGTTTCCCTTTTAGAGTCACTGTCCCCTATAGTTTGGGTGGGTCTTTCAGACTGCAGTTGGAGAGAGAAAAGCATCTTTAAAAGTAAGGAAATGGGATTGTAAAACCAGTGGTGGCCCTGAAACTATTTTAAACTTATTTTATAGAGATAGACTAGATTTCAAATGCCGGAGTATCTTAAACCATTTTGTTGTCATTTTTTTTGGTCTCTTTTGTAATAAAAAAGAAAAAAAAATAAGTATAGCATTTGAAGAACAGGAGTACTTGTGACACCTTAGAGACTAACAAATGTATTTGAGCATAAGCTTTCGTGGGCTACATCCGAAGAAGTGGGATGTAGCCCACGAAAGCTTATGCTCAAATAAATTTGTTAGTCTCTAAGGTGCCACAAGTACTCCTGTTCTTTTTGTGGATACAGACTAACATGGCTGCTACTCTGAAATATAGCATTTGAGGAATGAAAGCTGTGAGTGCAAGTGCTCTTCATGATACTGATCCATAACTCAGCTGTATGAGGGGGATTGAACGTTAACATAGTGATTTTCCTTTTGCTGGTGCTTCAAAATGAACCATTTAAGTGACTCTCTCCCTTTTTAAGAATGTCCTTCTAACCGCCCTGAACATCCCTAAAGTCCTAGTCTTGCAAACACATATGCATATGAACAACAAGGAGTCCGGTGGCACCTTAAAGACTAACAGATTTATTTGGGCATAAGCTTTCGTGGGTAAAAAACCTCATCTGAAGAAGTGTTGTTTTTGTGGCTATAGACTAGCACGGCTACCCTTGATACTTGACACATATGCATATGAGTAATTTTGCTCTTAGGAGTAGTTGCATTGAAGGAAATGAGACGAGTCACATGAATCAAATTACTTATGTACCTCAATGTTTACAGGATTGGGCGCCGAGTTACTGTCTGCAGCAGCTGCCTTTTGTTTGCCATTTTATTAGTCATACAGGACAAATAAAAGTTACTAATACTAGAATAGATTATGCAGATTTCTTCTTTTGATCTGGTGACTAGCTCTTGTGTAAGGAAAATATATTCTTTAGAAAGAGACACTTTATTTGAGATCCAAAATAAAACGAGCTAAGAACCCTCACAACAGGACCGAACACAGGATTATTTTTGGGTCGGGGGTGTCCTAGGCCCGTGAAGCATTTTGATATCAACTGCTTTTTAGTCCAGTTTTACTCCCACCTGCACCACCACAATTGCCCAAACAAAATAAAAATAGAGCAAACGAGTGTGGCCCAAAGTCACTAGTGACTTAGGACCCAGTCTTGCAAACATGTATTGAGGCCAGTCCTATACTTGTGTGTATTACTCAATTGTGTATGTGTTTCAGGATTTGGGCCCCAGGAGTGACAATTTTCATGAGTTTTATTCACTTCTTATATGTTGATGACTACCCATGAAAATCATGTTGCTGCCATAAAACACCATATTTCAATTACAGGGAAAAATAAATATTTTCTGAAAGAGTTCTGCATATTTCACATAAAACACGTTAATTTATAAGATTATAATTATGCCAACAATTAAAAAATCTCTTTAATCAAAGTCATGTAATATGAATGGTTCTTTGGTATCAAGATCATATCGAGTTGGATTTTTCTCTTACCTGCACTGTAACAATGAAATTCCTGATTTACTCTGGTGAAATTTAGACCAGAATTGGACACCATGGTATCTGAACTACATGTTACATCTACAGATTATGGTCTAGCCAGGTCAAGGTTGAGGACATTGGAGAGGCACATGAAGGAACTTGCATTGCAACTGCCTAATTGTACTTTCAGTGAGGATTTAAAATAAAGGTGAAAAAAATTAAATATAAAGGTATTTGTATCTTAAGCCATATGTTTAATAAAAATGTAATGAAACTATGGCGCAATGGGTGAGTAGGAGTAAGATGTATAATTAAACCTTTTTCTGTAATATAGGGCACTGGAAGATCAAATTAATAATATGAAATTTCCTTTTCAAATATGAGATATATTGCCTTACTGAAAGCTGTCAATATTTTTAGACTATGAAAACTTTAAAAGAAATGGGGTTTTCAAAAATGAGAAAAAGTTATAATTCATTTAGCAATCTAATATTAATTCAGAAAAAGTGAACAAAATCAATAAAGAAATATTATCAATTATTTTGAGGACAAGAAGTTATATCTTTGGCAGTCTGGAGACCATATTTCTTAAATGTTTTTTAGTTCTAATGCCTACAAGGTGTTTTTAAGATTATTTCCAAGATTTAGTCCAGTAATGATTTATGATATTAAAAAAAAATGAAGGGTAGAATCATGTGATGAATGGCATTTTATATGAAAACACTGGATGTTTGAGTTTGCCCTTTTTATGACATCTTTAAGAAACAGAAAATAGGCATGAGGAGCTCTTCGCAGCTAGGATAAAGGAAATAAAAATCCAGCAAGACTTTTAAATACCATTCTATACAGATAGTCCCCACACAGTGCAAAGAGCAAAGCAACATTTCAATTACTGGGAAAAATAAATATTTTCTGAAAGAGTTCAGCATATTTTCCATAAAACATGTTAATTTATAAGATTATAATTATGCCAACAATTAGAAGACTGTGGATATTATTAAAAGGCTATTATCCAAACTGAAGTGCTAAAAATAAATGAGGTCATACATATTTTATAGAACATACTATACTGCAAAATAACTTGTCATGTAGCCATGGCAATGACTTTTAAGCTGGGTGGCTTTATGTAGAAGCTCATATGTTTTTGATGTAATATTTTCGAAAGTACTCAGCAGCTCCCATTGAGAACGAATGTGTGAATGGGCAGTCTTGCATCCAGCTGGCCACTTGAATATATAAATACCCACTTTGCTTGCATGTTGTAATTACATGTGCAAATTAGGTGCACAATTGCAAATATCTTTGTATGTGCAATGGGAGTTGTTGGGTGCTGAGCAGTTTTGAAAACCTTTATTTTGGTGTTTAAATGGAAGCTGAACTCTCCTGAAAAGCTCTCCATTTATTTGGGTACCTAGCTGGGATCTGGGGAGTACTGAGTTTTGTTTTTTGTTTTAAAAACTGGCCATTTATCTTTCTAGTAGCCTTTTCTGTGTCACACAAAGTCCACCATCCCAGAGCAAGGGTTGAGCAGCCATGCAGATGTTATACAGCTGCCCACTACTTTTCTCCAAGGGAGTAATGCCCCTCAGAAGCAGCTACGTGGCTGCCCAGCGCTTCTCGACACCCGGGATGGAGCACAGGCTCTGCTTTACTTGAGCGTAGGAGAGGAGATGACATTAGGGAACCTGAGTATGCTCTGAGTCCTCTCAACATCCCAGGGCTTAATCCTGTCAAAAACTGCCATTGCCTTCAATGGCAGGGGGAGGAAGGAGTCCTTCCCGTTTGAATTATAGCTGGGGGATCATTAAGGTGCCTGCATAGGCTCCACAGAAATCACCCAGAACACAGCTGTGAACGCAGCTGTCAGTCACAGAGGCAGCAGAAGCTCACTTTGAATAGTGGGGTAGGGGGCGGAGATGCACAGTGAAACCTAAATGTACTAAGCGTGGAGAGCAGGGAGAGTCGGGGGAGTGGGAGGAAGTTGGGGTGTCAGGGACAGAAGGGGGTGCTCTGCATAGGGTGTGGAGGGAGTCAGGGTCCCAGATAGGGAGGGGAGTTTGGGGGTGCTCTGCCTGGGAAATGGGGGACAGTTGGTATGAGAGAGAGAGAGGGTGAGCAGGATGGGTGCTTTGCCTGAGGAGTGAGGGGATCTAGTGAGATTCAGCAGGGAGGACTGGGGGGCAGCCAGTTCCTGACTGGGAAATGGGGAGAGTCCAGGTAGTTTGCATCTTTCTTGCTGGGAGTAGCTGTTCCCAGCTTGATCACTGCAGTTTCTACCTTCACCTTGGCTGATCCCAGGCACCATGGTGGCTGTTCCAGCCCCTCCAAGTCCTGCTGTCTCCTCCTCTCCAACAGCCATGGAGTCCCGCCCAGCGTGAGGGTGTGAAATAACTTGCTTAAGACCTGGACACATGGGCAAAAACATAAATCAGCCCCCACAATATTTCCACTGTGGTGACGCTAGCCCCCACTGCCTACCTGGTTCCACCATCTCTGGTCAGCCAGTATGAGTCCAGGCCTCCCCTCTTCAAGCCAATTTGAGAAGTGGGTGAGGTTACAAATCATCATTTCCTTCTTCTCAGCATAAGGTACAATTGTTGTTGTTCATGTTTGGTTACATTAGAGTCCCTAATGTGAACAAGAGTTAAGGAGCAGGATCTAGAGAGGGTTAGTGGGAATGTGTGTGGAGTTGATTTGCATGAGTTCCTGTCTGACACATGCACACCTCAGTCAATCCCATGCCTAGCTCTTATGGATTGTATGCAGGTCAGCCCCATTTCCTCTGTGAACCTGGGCCGACAGTCCCCCGGGTCAGTCAACCGCTTTCTGTGTTTGGGGTACATGTGCCACATATGGCTGTTTCAAACAGGATTTGGCCCTTTCTCTGTTCATGCTACATAAATCTCTGTTGTAATACAAAACAGTATCATTGCTTGAAGTTTAATACAGGTACCAAGTACTTAATACCCTACTCAGTTGACTTTGTGAAATTGGTGTTGGCACAATGTTTAGAGTTCAACTTCTGACACAGTTGCAAAAAAGTTAATTCCTTTTGACTTCTGCCAGTTAGTATTAAACTTATGAGGCATGAAATCATCTAATTCTCGATAATAGGTTTTCTATAGAGCTCCCAGTAGAAAACATTTAAGTTTCAAACATATGTGCCTGGATCTCACAAACCACAGACACATTTATTTATTAACATCTAGACTGTCTGCACTTCTAAGTGCTCAGGAACTAAATACATTTTAAAGATGTAATGAAAAACCAGATTCTAATATTGTCACACCAAATTCAGGGCTGATGTCAGGGATTGTAGCTCAACTGAAGTAAATGGAGGTACACTGGCTTACTCTGGGTCTGAATTGGGCCTGTAGCTTTGATGATGTCTCTGATAATAAAGCCAATTGAAAATTCTGATATAGTTATGAATATAAAATTCACATTTTATACCTGTTCTCTTCCTATTTAATTTTTGATGTCTCTTTTCTACTTTTATAGTTTGAGTGTTGTCTTTGATGTCCGTGTCAAAGATCTGATAGGTTTTGGATGCCAGATAAGATCCAACTGAGATTAAAAAGTATTCTGATTTGCAGTACAAAAGGGATCAGTTTTAACATGTCAGGTTTCATAAAAAGACAAGATAGGTGAGATAATATCTTTTACTGGAGCAACTTCTATTGGTGAGAGAGACAAGCTTTCGAGCTTACACAAAGCTCTTCTTCAGGTCTTCAGAGCTCTGTGTAAACTCGAAAGCTTGTCTCTCTCACCAAAGCTTGGCTGTCTCAGAAATTGGTCCAGTAAAAGATATTAGCTCATCGACCTCGTCTCTCTAATATCCTGGGAACCACACAGCTACAACAACACTGCAGAGGTCTTATAAAAGGCAGGAGGGATAAAAGTGTTATGGACATTGAACTCTCATTAACGCTTTCTCTCATATATTGCAGTAAATAAATGTCGCTTGATGATGGTGCTTTAGGTGGTGATTTGGAAGTCTTCTCTGTTTCAGAGTTTAGCCATGTATCTGTTCCCTTTACCACTTAAACAAACAAACAAACAAACAAAAAACCCTTAGCCCTTCATCAGCTTTGATTTTACAGGACGTAGTTGGTTCATGTTGTTTTCTTAGTGGAAAGTACAGTTGTTTGTCCACATAAAACTTTGTTTTGCTTCTTACAAACTACTGAGCCTTTCAGCCATTTACCTTCCAACAAAGGACAAGATCCTTAGTTGATATAAATCCATATACTTCAACTGAAATATACCAGTTTACATGAGCTTATTATCCAGTCCATCACCTGGAATTTTGGGAAGAGCATCCCAAATGGAAGGTATTTCTAGGCAAAAATAAACAGTTAATTCTAAAGAGAGTAAGAATTGGAAACAAAATAGATATAAGCTTACTTTGGAGATGATGTCCTTCATAGAGATGCTACAATAAGAATAAGAACAGTTTCTATATTTGTGTTTCCCTCTTACTATTTTTAATTAAATGTAGCAGAAGGAGTGCCTTTAATTGGTACATAATGTTCTATTTATGTTTGTTTATTTAATACATCTCTTTTGCTTTATTGTTAATAAATTGCTTAACTAATTTAGTAAGGGTATGTCTTTTTTTGCCCCCTCACCTGTGTGTGGGTTAAGCTATGCCTACCAAAGGCAAGTCATTGCAGTGTCAAATTTAATTACATACTGTATTGTTCACCTACTGTGCTAACTAGGTCAAAGAGAAAGGAATGAAGACTGGGTTTAACACTTGGAAGAGGGAGGGTGGGAATAGGAAGAGACCAAAGTACATAATTAGCCTCAGAAAAAAAGAGAAGAGAATAGGGAGGTGTTTTTTTTAACATTTCAGCAACTTACTACAAATACATGAGTAGTGTTACCACAGCCCATTTCATGAATGTTATTTTTCCAGCGTAGTGGTATAATCTGCTATAAATGTTTTTTTCTGCAATAGGAGAGAATTAGGAATCCTATGGATTCCAGGTGTTCCTAACAGAGGATACTTTAACTTTCTCAGGGCCAGACTTTGTTACCTTACTCAAGTTTAGAAGTACCGTACTACACAAGAAACCTCATTTAAATCAGTGGGGTCTTTGCCCAGTATGGTACTTTTCAAGAGTGTCAGAGTCCATCCTAAATTAAAATGCATTTATAGTTAAATGGATGAGATCAATGGTAAAGAGCTAAACGGAGTATGTAAAACTGGTACTTTCTAACTCACCATGCATATATTCCATGCAGCATTTTTAAATCCCATTTAACCCCTATTTTAAGGACTAAAGTGGTGCATAGGCCTCTCTACACAGGAACAAAAATCACCCTATATCTTCACGTGTGTCATTGAGTCCCAGCTGCATGTTTTATTAACAAAAATAAGATTTTTTGAGATTCTAGTCCTGCCTTGGGCATCAACATCAGAATTGTCATGTAAGTTCTGACTGTAAGTTTTTATTTCCGGTGATAAAGAATGTGGAAGTTACCCAGAGAGGTTATATAGGGGAAATCCACAATATCATTTTTGGAGAGTCACTTTTTTTGGCTGTAATTGCACTTTGGGCCAAGTTTGCATGTGGATAAGTGTGTGCAAGTACCACTGGGATAAATTCTCTCCATGTGCACGAGTGACATTAGTATAACTGAGATGAAAGATTGGGGAGTGAGGCACAGGAACCAGTTTTGTATTAAACTGGAATAAAAATGTTAGCTGCCTGGGGAAATGAACACAACAAAATAACAGAATTGTTGTTTCTGGATTTTGTTCTACAGTAATTGTAAAATAGAGAAAGAAACAACTTATTAATTATGAGGGGAGAGAGATTTGGGGTCAGATTCTGAAACCTAACTCACATTGATGGTTAGCTTTAATGGAACTAATTGTGGGATAAAGTATTATTCAGTGTGAGTAAGGGTTTCACAATCTGGCCTTCATTTAAACTAGCTACACAATATATTCACATGTATTGCAATGGTTTATGGCAGTGGTTTGCACCTGGTTATTTTCCAAATACAAAGAATGTGTCAATACATAGCTTCTTACAGTCAGGAATATATATATATAATATATATGAAAATAACTTTTCCCCATTTATATATATATATATATATATATATAAATGGGGAAAAGTTATTTTCACACACTCAAAATGAAAGAGGCTAATTCAGGTTCACATTTTGTTACTAGTTTTGCTTTGGTTGCAAAATTTTAAACAGTTCTACCTAAGATGGCACGTTACTCTACTCCATGTTTCTAAAATATTAGCAATCTAAATGACTGTCTATACCTAAATAGCACACACCCACTTATAAGGTAACATTACAATCATTTCATCATTATCACAATCATAATGCCTCAAACAAGCTTCAAGGTGACATTG
Organism: Malaclemys terrapin pileata; assembly: GCF_027887155.1. Classification (NCBI taxonomy): domain Eukaryota; kingdom Metazoa; phylum Chordata; order Testudines; family Emydidae; genus Malaclemys; species Malaclemys terrapin. The sequence continues at coordinate 87,723,612 of NC_071512.1, forward strand.
TAGTCACTCAGAAATTACACAGAAGTATTATGAAGTGACATTTCATCCTGACACAACGGTGACATTAGCATCTAATTACCTGGTAGTCAATTTAACATCAGTCACATACTGTATTTCATGTACAGTACAACTTTGATTATCTGAATATCCTGGGGGACACTACATAAGTTTGGTTAAACGAGGTTTCAGATGATCGAGAGACTATTCAATAAAATTAATAGGCACTGAAGGACATAACTCTGTTTTAGATACCAGGGAGTTTTAATTATTTGGGGTTTGGATAATCAAGGCTGATCATAACCGCAATGGCCAACCTGTGACTAGTATATCATATCATTGCATGGCAGACCAAAACCTAGTGCCTATGTAAACCAAGGGCTTAGATAAATTCTCAGATTTGATCTCTCCCCGTTTTTCCTGCACACATGCACAAAGTTTCATCTCTGGCTGTATCCTTTTTTGATTGTCCAGTTAAGTTAAAGGATGCATCTTTTCATCTCAATATATGGGATGTATTCTTATTACCTCTGTTCATTACAGTGGGCCAGATTCTTCAGTCCTTACTTGAACAAAATTCCCATTGAAGCTACCTCCTTCAGGACAAAATATGATATACATGTCTTCAAGCTAGATTTCCTGCTTAAAAACAGACACTCAAAAATCCCCTTTCACTGGGTTACAAACAGAGAAACTGGGATCCTATATGTATCTTTTAAAAGCTGGAAGGTTCTCAGTCATGACTGTGGCATAAAAACTGAGATAATTTAACTATGATAGAAATGGGAGTTTTACTTGAATAGGACTCCAGTATGTAGCTCAGTAAGATTATAATTGGATCAAAGCGAACCATATCATTCTGCTGTCCCTATTCTTCAGGGCCATCACTAATTTTTCATCAACAATTGCCTATTTGTCATTACTGTGTCTGATTCTGACTCGTTACTGTTTTGAGATAAAGAGAAACAGAAATAATCAGATTTTGTATTAACACATGAATAACAGTATTGGATACATAATATGGCCCAGTCTGTAGCCTTAGCAAGATCTTCCATGGATGCATGGTTCCTCCAGGAGCTGGCAGACCAATATATGTTCCATGGTTTGTGTTTCACTGCAGTTATGTCTGGGTCATTTGAATAACCCCACATCCACATATTGACATTTGACTTGCCAACTCTTGTTTGGGGATAATTTAAACATCTGCAGGTCCACCGATCCTTCTCTGCACCTAGGGGAAGCCATTCGGCAATGTCAGTGAGCATTTTGACATCCTTGTCAAGTATTTTGAGCTGTGTGCACCACATTTCCAGTTGTACAGCCATCGGTGATTTTTTTAAGCAATTCCGTTGCAGCTAGGAAGCTTTTCTGCAATTTCAGGCTGCTAACTGCCATGATGTGGCCATATAGCGGATGTCTGGTATCTTTGACCTGTTGCCATCATTCCATTTTGCCTGTGACCACTCTCTTAAGAACCGGCGGAGCAATTCCTGCAAGCTCATAAAGGCTGTTCATGTTTGTTGGTTTTAGACACCCTATGATGTAGCGACAACTGTTACTTAGTGCAGGCTCCAGCTTCTTTGAGTGAGCTGATCTTTCCCACACTGGATGGGTGTATTCAGCCATTGAATAGCAAAATGTGAGTGCAGTGGCTCCTAGTGTTGCTGGGTCAGTGCCTCATTTTGAATTTGCAGGCTCTTTCTAAGTATCTTGTTCTGGGCGCTAACTTTACCTTTTATCTTCTCTATGTGTGCTTTGAAGGGGAGATGCAGTCTAGCATCACTCCAAGGTAGACAGGATTCCAGCTGTGGGCAAGTAATACCCACTACCAGATGATGTTAAATTGTCTATTGGCCTCACAATCCTGAAGATGGCGGCTACTCGCTTGCGTTTTGGCTGGGTTGGCATGCAATTGATTCTTGGTGTAATAGACTGAGAGCCCAGACATCTCCAATGTTAATATAACTTTGATCTGGGTGAGATCTTTGGGTTCGGCAGAGATGCATAGCTCATCAGCATAGATAAAACTTCATGTGCTGAGATGGACTAGCTGCTTATTCATGTAGCTGTTGAAGAGCATGGGTGAGAGTAAGTTTCTTTATAGTGGGCTGTTTTTATGTTGTTGCCATTGGGTCCACTTCCCGCATATTTTGATGTACCTACATCAGTTTTCTAGTAGAGATTGTATCAGTCATACGAGATGATGAACTTTCATCATGGTATATATTTTTGTGAGGAGCCTTTGGTGAGGGCATATGGAAGAGCTTATGTCATATGCTGCTGATAGGTCGACAAACATGGTGCCTGTTACCATACCTAGTTCAAAGTCGTCTTTGATGTATCGAGTGATGTTTAGGGCTTGACCAGTGCATGACTTCCCTGGGTGGAATCCAGATTGCTCTGAGATTAGGTGCTTTTTCAGCAAATGGTGATAGGCAGTTTAAGATAAGAGGCTTGTACAGTTGTAGTAGTGTTATAGGCCTTTAGTTCTTAAACTCCATTGCATCCTTCCCCAGCTTCAGGAATGCCACAACCAATGCTCATTGCCAGATCTTGGGTACTCTGTATGTGGCTGAAAATCTGCTAAACAACTTGTCTTTGTTCTTTGTTGCTGGTCTGAAGTGTTTGATTTGTTCAGTATGAATGTTGTGTAGACCACTGGCTTTGACATTCTTTAATGGCATTAATTCTGTAAGTTTATTCAGTCATTGTGTACTGTGCTCTAAAATAATGTTTTGTGGTATTGGTTCGATCTTTCTTACTACAGTAGCAAGATCTTTGGTGAAGCCCTTCCATTCTGATTTCTTAAAATTAAAGCAGCACAGAGTGGTACTGCATTTGGCATTATGGCTGCATTGATCTGGATGGCTTTGGGCCAGTGGTGTGAATGTGGAACAGGACCCAGACTAAGTTTTTTACCTGAATCAGCTACATAGTTGCTGACAAATGCCAGATCAGGGTTGTAGCCCCATTTCCATTGGCTTCTGTTGAAAGAACTGGGGAGTTTGGGCTGTGAATTAAGCTAAAATGGTGTTAATCTGCCCACCATTCAACTTGTTCACCATTTTCATATTATTCATTAGCCCTGTTTGACTCTGTGACTATTAAAGTCACTGATGATAACATTTTGGCATGTTTCAGGTTATGTGGGCTAGTGAACATGGCGGTTTGTAGGCGGACGTGATGCCACCAGTGTCTACACTCAGGACTTAAATGTCATTATTATCGGTCATGGATGTTGTATTGATGATAAGATCAGGTTTGACAAAAATGGTGCTGCTGTATTGCTTGTGTGGCTTTCAATTGTCAAGTTCATCCTAAGTATCTGGGGGCAGTTGTTGTTAATCCCTCTGAATGTCTTCTGGTGGCACAACACCTGGAAGTTGTAGTCAGCACATATTTTGACTCTAAGGTCTTGTTTAGCACCTGAAAGTGCTTCAACATTTGCTGATGTTATTGTCAATGCCAGCCCTGATGAGGACCCTTTGAATGACACTGAGGACTAAGTCGGGCTTCAGATAGTTGGTTGGTTATGCTGACAACTGTCTGCAGGCATAGACATATTATTTGGTTATATACACCTGACAGGGCTGCGACATGACTGCTCCTGCAGTGGCCCCCACTAGAGCCATTGGGGGGAAATTCATGAGAAATGTAGACTATAAGAAATCCAAAATGCTTTGGGTAAATTATTTTCATTGAATAATTCAACTAGCTATATTGTCCTGGAACCTTCACATTCCAACTTTCCTGTAGGAGATTTCTTGCCCAAAAGGATAAATTCTCTTGAATAAAATTGAGTTCCTCTAAAAAATATAATGCAATGCAGAGCAGGGCTCTGGGACCTTAGACACCACAATATTTCCCTATACTTAAAATAGAAAACAATAACCATATCTTAGAGAGAACTCACTGTGGGTAAAGGACTAACTTTTAATGGCAGCAACAGCCTCTCATACAATATTGTTTTTATTCAGACCGTACACACTATTGTAATAATATTTGTTCAAAATATATATGCCTTATGATGTATCATTTGAAAACTAATATCTTGCTGGCCAATAATACCATGGTGAAATGTATGTAGGAACATTATATGTAAAGTGATGAACATAAGCTGAAATCATGACTGAAGTGTGTTTAGCAGACAAATATGGGAAGTGGGCAAACCTGTTTCTCAAAGACAAAGGACAAGCTGACACCTCTAGCCTGGTGTCATCAAAGTTGATGGGCAATCACCTATCAAGTGTCCATTTTTTGGTAAGGAAGGTGGGCAGAATCAAACAACAGCATGGAACCTCTTTCCCTGTCTCCGTCCCCACAGAGGGAATTAACTTTATCTAGGAGTAACCCTAGATAGATGGAAAATGCATTTCAAAGGGTGACTGAACTATACAAGTCAGGGAGAAAAACACCCCAAGTTATATCTCCGTATCCATCTCTCTTTTTTTCCTCCTAAGAAGACTAAAGAAAAGCCCCTGGACTTTGGCAGAAGATCCTGACCTGAAACTTGGTCAGCAATGCTGCTGGGAACCCATGGTAAGAATTTCACCTTGAACCAAGTCTAGTTAGTTAATTTTATAAAATGTTTTATCTTTATTTCTCTTGTAACCATTTCTGACTTTAATCCTTATACTTGTACTCACTTAAAACCTCTTTTTTTGTAGTTAAACAAGCTTGTTTTATTCTTGAATCCACTGTTGTCTTTAAATTAACTGTGTGGGTAACTCCATTTATGGTAGCAAACTGTAGTATACTGACCCCCTTAGAGGTGCAATGGACCTAATAAATCTGGAGTGGCCTGGACCGTGCAGAACACACATTTTTGGGGGGAAATTTGGGACTGGGAGTGTGTTTGGGTCACCTGGCAAGTAGTAACCAAGGCTGCTGGAAGCCAGAGTGTGACTGGTGTGTTTCTAACAGGCTGCTGGGGTCAGAATTTCTGGACCAGGGCTGTGGATATACACAGACGCCCAGGGTGTGATCTGCATGCTGTTTGGCCATTTTAGAGGAGCCCAGGTTGGGAGCTACAGCAGCAAAGCATTGTGAGGCACCCCAGATTGCAGAGCAGGTGTGACAGTCCCTCACTGGTCTGGATTGCACCCTGGAAAGTTATAGAGAGCTTTCTGTTTCTGAATTACCCTATTTTCGTAAACCATTTCTGATTCTGATTAATCTCTGCTGTTTATAACTGTTGTCCTAGATTCTTTATCTGAGAATATAGTCACATATTCCCATCCTAGTCACATCATATTAAGGTCCCATATCAGAAAAATAAAACTATAACTTTCCACCCCTGTCTTATTGCAGTTCTTTCTTATTCAGTTCAAAGTTATTCAATCATCCCAACACCAGGCCAGTCATTATATTGCAAAAGTGATCACATCCAAATGCTATCATATTGCTTACTACCAATCCTTTACATTAAATTTTAAATTGTTGTTAATGACATATTTAATAATGAATTTCATTGGCTATCAGAACTGTTGCCCCAATGTTATCAATCAGTTACTTCAATATTCACAAGGGAAACCTTATCATTATTCATAGTGAGACAGAGAAACAAATATCAAATTGAATTGTGCTACTAGGCATCAGAGTCATAAACTTTATACAACAGTTATTGTTTTTATTACTTATCAATTCACTTATAATTATGCTACACTCACAAAAAGTTAAGAATCTAACAAACAGAAATACAGCTTTCTCTGCTGTTTATGTAGAGATAGATAATGAATGAAGACTATGGTAGAAAGAATGAATATATTATTTGAATAAGTATATGTTACGTGAAAGGTTCTATTGACTGTTAGTGACACTAGTATATATCTCGTTAAATGTGTTTACCTTTCAGGGTAAAAATATTATGTCTTATAGTCAGTTCTCTTTGCATGGCCCTCAATTCAACAAAGCACTTAAGCACCTGCTTAAAGTTAAGCAGGTGCTTAAGTATGTCCCTACTCAGAAAAACACATAAATGCATGCTTAAGTCCCATTGACTGAGCTTCGGTCAGATCATCTTTAGATTTATTGAGAAGGACCCTAATTCAGCAAGATTTTTAAGCACATTCATAATTTTAAGCATGTGAATAGTCCCATGTACTTCAACACGAGTGCCCATGTACTTTAAGTTTTGCATATGCTTAAATACCTCACTGAATCTTTCCCTTACTGAATAAGGAAGGACTTAACATGTGTTTAATGTTATACAGGAGCTTAAGTGCTCAGCAGAATTAGGGCTATATGAGTTTAATTGTGTATTTTCTAACTTTTGATGCTTTGATTATATAGTTTGGATGAGTTTCATTAACTTCTTTCATGAAGCAGGTTTATGTAGAAATATATTTGCTGATGTAATTTAAACTAGCCTCGTGAAAGAGCTTCAGAGGTTCCTTGTCTTTCATTACCATACTATATTTGATAATAAAAACATACCCATTGACTGATTGATCTTTTTACAAGCAACTGGATATAATCACTAGATATTTATACAATTATTCCTGTATCTTGATATTGTTATTTATGATCTGAAGTTTATCACACAGGGTAGTATATGTTAGATGTTCAGCTGCGGGTGTGTGTTCTCTCTGTGTGCTGTCCCCGCTCTGGACAGGCAAATGGCACAGCAGACCTCAATCGAACTACCCACAAGATCCGTTAAGATAGGAAGGCATTAGGTTAGGTTTATTGTCGACAAAGCACGGTATTGGGGCCCTATACTTATTATGAGTACACTCAATGCATGTATGCCCATGACAATGGATGCAGCTCAGTTAATGGTGGGACTTTCCACTATCCCCTAGGCTGGCCAAAGACCCTCCCTCTGAGACTCCATTTTATACAGCAATATAAACAAATTACATATTACTCCTCTGACATGGCTAGTTGCCACCCTCTGACATGGCTAACTACCATCCCTTATCTTGTACATGTTGGTTCAATCAAAACATCTCTATACATCACACTATCATCCTGATCTTATCTTTAGGAGGCGTCAGTGTGTTCTCGTTATCTTTGGGGGGGACGGGGGCTTGTACCATACTTGGTATGGGGTGCTCTGGTACCCTTCTGAAACATCTTTACACGAGTATCCGGTGCCTAGCACTTCTCAGGAATGTGTGTATGTTGTTGCAATACCAGTCCTGTTCTTGCCAGGTTCTGTGAGCATGCACACAGGCAGAGCTTGACTTTTGCTCACAGCCTGTTTTTGGTTTATATCAGCAAAGCTTGGCCACTTCTTTACTTGGGGTCTCAGGCCTCTGATACAAGGGCTTATATCTAGGCTCTCTTTTTACTACAACATATATTTCAAATAATTGTTATTAACATATTGTAGCCAACAGCTGAACAAATAATGCAAAAAAATATTTGTAAATTGCTGTTTGATTTCAAAACTGAAATTAGATTTAGCCATATTTGCAACTACATATTCAATTATGCTTGTTCAGTGCTGCCTTAGCCCATTTGTAGAATACAAATAAAAATATGTAATAACATTTTATTTAAAAATTATCCTCAGAATACATTTGTGAAGTATTTGCTCAGTGATATGAAACACAGGTAGTTACTGAGTTTCTGTTATATCCTGGCATTAGAGGAGATGTATCCATAATTTCCCATTGTAATTAATTGGGAAACTTTGGGTGGTTTTGATGCTCCGTGCTATGCTGTCAGAGATGTTTCCAATGGCAGACACAATATATGCCATGTTTCTTCTAAGTCAGTAACACCTATTATGTAGCTGTAGTTAGGCATCTGAAGACTTAGGGCTGGTCTACAATGGGGGATGGGATCGATCTAAGATATGCAACTTCAGCTACAAGAATAGTGTAGCTGAAGTCGACGTATCTTAGATCGATTTACCTCGGGTCCTCACAGCGCGGGATCGATGACTGCGGCTCCCCCGTCAACTCTGCTTCTGCCTCTCGCTCTAGTGGAGTTCTGGAGTCGACGGGGAGCGCGTTTGGGGATCGATTTATCGCGTCTAGACAAGATGCGATAAATCGATCCCCGATAGATTGATTACTACCCGTCGATCAGGCGGGTAGTGAAGACGTATCCTAAGTGTTAAGCAGACCAAGAAGCCATCTTATTTTGAAATGATTACAGTCCCCACAATAAGGCTTTCATGTGCTGAAAAAGTGAAGGGACACAGATTAAAATACTTAGGCTAAATGGCATTATACTTGAAACTACTGGGGGCAGGGGGAAGAAGGATAATTTTGTAATGTGTTCTTCACTTTCACAATGTTGAGGCAAGCTTTGTTTCAGCATGTTTTAGATGTGTAGACACTTGATATATATTATGTTAAATAAAGCCAAGGAAAATTTAATAATCTGTGGCTCTTAACATTCTGATTTGCCATTATCCAGAATGTGCATGGAAAATGAAAATCTCAATAATTCATAAATAATGGTTTGGACTCTGCAGAATTCAGAAAGAATAAGGCTAATGCTGCCACATAATGTGAGTTCCCTCTCTGAAGTAAATCCCTTTAGGAAGACCAAACCTTAATAAACGAGAAATGTCTGGAGCCACCAAACTCTTCTGTTACAGACAAACAACTCCCCTGTTATTTCTTTCCAGACTCATTTAATTGTTATGGTTTCTGTCTCTCTCTTCAAGCTCCTGTATCCTCCTAAAATATCTCATGCTCTTGTTGATTCACTTATTTTTCTTCTATGTGCTCTGTGTTATTTCGCATTAACTTGGATATCCATTCCCTAACTCTAAATATTGCCCCTCAATTCTGTTTCTCTAACGAAATCTGTTTACTTGTGTACTCCTTTCACCCCTTAGTCCGAGATGTCATGATGCATTCAGAGAAACAATTTGTTGTTTTGCATGAGTGCATAAAATCTGCTTTAGCGTGACACAGAAGAGCTCCTCGTAAGAGGAGTAATGGAGTCCAGTAATTCTTTCCTCTAAAATACTTTCAACCATCCTACAATTACAAATTAATATGTTCCCTCTGTTGTTTGCTCATGACACTGTGATCCAATGTGATTCAGTGCTGTCTTCATAAAACAGTGTTTAAAATCAGAAACATTCTAGTTATACTGGACTGCAACTGTGTATTTTATTTCTAAATTTTATCTATATTTCTATGCATTACCTAGCAGTACATATTATATCTAAGTATCTCTGCATTTGTATTTTGGTCTTATTCAATCCTCTGTATTATAAGCTGAATAGCACAAACAACTTAGTAAAAATTGATCCCTTAGCTTAGGATATAATGTTTTTCTGTCATTTTTAACACAGTGCTCAATTTACACTATTCTGCATACTTACAAAGCAATAAAACTATAACAAATTACCAACCTCATTTAGTTTGCTGCATAGTTTGTTTTGTAATTATAGAATGATGGTAGTAACTGAATGGTAACTTGGGTTTCATTTTATGTGTTTCTGTTTGGAGAAAGGTAAGAGTTTCTGACTTGAAATTTAGTATTTAGTCATTCACAAAAAATGTGTGGCTTGGTGAAATTGTCTGCAGTCATTTGAACTGTGCAGAAGCAGCGAAGGAGCGTTGTTTTTGCTAAATTGTTTTGTTTTTCATATGTTGAGCTAATTATCCGTTATATATAAAGCTGTTACTTACTCAGAGGTATATAAGCTTCATATTTCTGGCACGAGGACATGATTTTAATAAAAGTATTTTTCTAAACATACGTGACACTCTTTTTGTCATCCTTAAAACTAAAATGGACTCTATTGTGATGAAAGTGCCTTGACTTCAAATCAGGGAGCTGTGTGCTAGGTGGTTTAATGTTCACTCTTGCAGTCCCCTGGTCCAAGTGCTGCCCTGCGCCATGTTAAAGCAGTCAGCCGGTTGCTCTAACTTCTGCCAGACTGCAGTGGTCAGAAGGGACGAAAGATTCAGGCAGTGCTCAGAAGGGGCTGAAGATTGATGTAGCACATGACCATCCAAGCTGCACTCTTTTCCTTCAGTTACACCTGGTTTTCCACTGTTAACAGGGAGGTGAATGGCATAAATGCCCCTGTGTTGGCTGTACACCATCAAAAGTCCCTCAATCACTGAGGTGATCCTTTCTGGACTGGTTAAGACAGTTTTATAGCCAGATTATACCATCAGTGGAACACAAAATGGCTGCGCTGCACCAGAGGGGCTGAGCCTGAATTTCATGGGACGGTTGTGAAAAATGGGCGTTGCCAAGGGCAGACATATTTTATGTTAAAATGATCTAGAAAGCCACAACTTTATTATCAAAACAGTCCCATAGGCAGAAGGTCTTGGCAGCTGTCAAAAGCACAGAAAGCAACAGTATTCTCCCTGAAGGCCTTTTCTCTTTACTAAATCCCTTCCCCATTTCTTTCCTCAGTTAAGACTGTTGATGCTAATATGCATTAACTGTTCTACTACTTCATACTGTGCAGCTTCCTCCAGGCCCATGGGGAATCAGGGATTAGCCAATGGCATTCCAGTCATTTGAAAAGGCAAGTGTCAATTTTTTGTGGGGAGATAGTAATGCAGGCCATGAGGGGATGGGTCAGTGGATCCTTAGCACATACCCTGCAAAGCTTGTATGTCCCAGACTGTTTGAATACAGACTAGCAATAGGTAAACCTAAAGCTGGTCAACAAGTCAGCTAATTTCAAACTGGGGCATTGCTGAGATACAGCTTCAAGTGTTCTAGTGGGGAGGCAGTGTGGCCTAGTGGACTGAGTACAGGACTGAGCACCGGACTGGGACTCAGGAAACCTGTGTTCTCATCTCAATGCTGCCTCTGGTTTACTATGTGATGTTGGGCAAGTCATTGTGCTGCTCTGTGCCTCAGTTTCCCCAAATGTAAAATGGGGATGATGATGATAGTTATATTGACCTTCTTTGTGAAGTGCTTAGAAATCTATGGCTAAAAGTATTACATAAGAATATTACCAGTTTATTTGGGCTTTTCTGACTCTAGTTCCATCTGAAGCCAAGATGTGCAAAGGTGTAGAAAGGCTATGGGCAGGAGGCAAACAAACTTCCATGAAGTTCAGCAGAGGTTCTGTTTGTTTTCTTGTGTTTTGTTTTCTTCTGGGGAAGGGGATTTGAGTGGGTTGTTGATTTACCTGAATCAGTTTTTCCATCCTTAGTTCTTGATATGAACTTTTAAGTAACATTGTTGTAGTTTGTTTATTTTATGACTTTACATTAATACCCAATGTCCCCAATTAGAATCAGGGCCCTGTTTCATTAGGTGCTCTGCTAACATATAGGAAAACACACTTCCCTGAAGAGTTTACCATTTCATTTGAAAGACGATGCAACAAGTGAAAAAAATGCAAAGACCTATCCGGGTGAAGCAAACAAATGAGTGTTCGAGAATGGTTCAACTGGCGGAGTGGAGGGAATGGTGGGGGACAGTATGGGCAGATAAGTAGGGAAGTGCAGAGCGCTGAAGGTTTCTGAGAGAGAGAACAAGTGCCTTGAATTTGATGTGGTAACAATGTAGTGGAGAGGCCTGAAAGGTATTTGAGCAGCTACCTTTTTGAACAGTTTTCACATGATACTGAATGAATCTTCTGCCATAGAGCTGCAGGGCTCAGTGATAGTGCAAGACAGGTAAAATTTAATAAGTTACATGCATGACTAAATTGAGCCTAGCCCTTCATGACTTCTCAAGGGTGGTGGTGGTGGTGGTGGGAGGACCCAAAAGCTTTTGCCAGTGTAGTAAATGCATGCAAACATAGACCTTGTTCTTTCCTGACGCCAAGGACTGCTCCAGTGTTATTCTGCTACTAATACCAACTTCCCTAGAGGTACTAGGAAGAGCTGGGCATGGGTCCTTACCATAGGCTATTGCTATTGATTGATCAATGCCACAGTTGAATCTCAAATTAGTAATCATCAATGTGAGTTGCTCAAGCAGTGTTAGCATATCCAACTGGCAGTTATGTACAGATAACCATTACAGGCAGTCACTCTGGCAGATTTAAAGGGGAATTACTTCAAAAGAATGAGTTATTCTTTGTCTGTTTTCTTACATACAAACACCCCTGGCAGAACTGTGGGTGCTCAGGACATCTAAAAATCAGGCCAATATTCATTATCTGTTTTCTAATAGGGGTTTTGTGAGACTTATTGTTTCTAAAGCATGTTGAGATCCTCACACAAAAGATGCTGTCAAAACAGAATGAACGTGCCCTATTAAAAATGCCATTCAAGAAGAGTTTATTCTTGTGAAACAATGACCTAGATGCTACCAAGGTCAATTACAGTTCAGGTCACCTGTCATGTAAACTAAATTTGTCCAGCAGTTACTGTGCTGTGTACTGATTTTTTTTTATCCTGAATCATCAGTCTCAGTGGTGCCAGTTCTACATTGACTCTTTATAGAAAAGGAGTTTTTTCTAGTGCACATGGAATAACCTGTATTAAATTCCAGCGGCATCTAATTGCAGGAGGGTGAGCTTGCTCCCTGGAGCTTGTCTAAAAATGATGTGCCAAAGTGTTGAAATTTGCTTGTGAATACCAGCCATTAGATCTGTCTACACACATAGTACATGGGAGATGAAGCTGTACGGTGACACCACAGACATGGGACAGCAAAATCACTGACAAAGTGGATCATAATCATATCACAACAGTAAAGTGATCACACATTAACTACACCCAGTGACTTTCTAACTATGTATGTGTTCATGCAGAAAAGGCCTAATCCAGCAATATCAGAGCCAATAGTCATGTTGCCATTGGCTTTAATGTCTGCAGAATTAGGCTACCAAAGCTCTTCATTAATGTTCACTTATTTAGGGCCTAATTCTGTGAGCTGTTGAGTACCCTATGCTTGTATTATCTTCAGAGTGGAATGAAACATTTCAACACCTACAACTTTGTGGATACATTGTTATAATTTACACACTGTGATACAGGAGGACCAGGGAGCAGTGGGAGAGTGGTCCTTTTGAGTACCGGGACGTGGGCAAGCGCTAGGCTAATTAAGGCGTGGTTCCCTATAGACTAGGGAGGGTTGCTACAGGTTAATTGGAGCACCTGTAGTCAATTAAGGCCCTGCTAGCAACCTAAGAAAACCCCCTGCTTCAGGCAGTCAGGGAAGAAGGAGGAAGGAGAGAGGACTGGAGCTTGGAGGTGTGCTGTGAGACTTAAAAGATCAGAAAACTGGAGTAAGGGAGACCCTGCCCCAACAGGGGAGGGAGATTCCCTCCCCCAGTGTTTAAGGACTGAAGGTACCCCACCTAAGGGGGAGGAGGGTAAGAACCCATAGGGGTTGAGAGGGGCTGGGACTCAGAGTAAGGAGCAAACCCTGACCCCTCCCCCACTTCCCTCCTTTACCACCTTCCCAGGCCACTAGCGGGGCCCTTGGTGCCCCAAGAGCAGAGGCAAGGAGTGACATCTTAGGCCTCTGCCAAGAAAAGCACAGGACCCACCATACTACATCGGCTATCTTGTCACAATACACAATGGGCAACCATGTACATTAATCTTAATGTCTGCGGGAAAATAGCAGCACAAGAAAGAACAAACATAAAGCATCCAAGAGAGAATAGAGTGAGTCTCTTCTATAATGTGTTGAATCTCATCTGAACCCAAATGGCAGCTGCCTTCTTCACACAGCAGTCTCCTTGACATTTAGAGGTGCAGAGAAAAAACAGATTGTACTAGTTACATAACTACATGCATTACATGCATCATAGCACAACTAAAATTAATGTATACTAAAAATAGCTTTATTAGAGCAACTCCAGTTTCTTTGTGAATGATTTAAGTCTTTTACCCTCTCTGAGTCTGTATAATATTTGCTCAGGTTATGTATTCATGAGCTCTAGGCCCAAGTGAATTATGAAAGTTAATTCTCACGAGTGGGGTTAATATCCTATTTTACCTCTATATGATCATCCAGTATCCTTTGTATTCCATGACTCATTTAACTTCAAGAATTGAAATTGTTTTTCAAAATGTCAGTGAAAGAGTGGCAATTATAGCAGCATAGACTGTGTTTGGTTTTCCTGCTGTATGTGCTATTTTGGACATTAGGCAGTATAATTTTATCAGTGCGATAATTTATTTATTGACTTTTAATCTACGAAGGGTGTACAAAGTGTAGATATTAATTACACGGAAGATTTAAGAATCAGGAAGTTAAACTGTGCATCCATAAGTCTTTTGATAACAAAATGTAGAGGTCAGAGCTTTGCTAAATTTGCCTTCAAAGTTTATTGTCTACACTGTTGAAATGTTTAGCTACTGGACAGTCTGTTCCTTAGCCAATGTCAACCAATCTATCAGTGCTGAGATATGAAAGTCTGGATCTCATTCTTGTTTTGTTAGTTGAGTATTTGCTATCATGAAGAAATTACCACTGCTTAATGTGGCTCACATAAATAGTTCTCTGAGTGATTAATATGCAAATATTATTTTCTCTCTATGGTGCTACCTAAACTGTGTAATTCTCTATGGATCCTGTTTCCAAAACATATGTTATATAATTTATTGCATATAGGAATTCCTTAAACACGTGCACAACACAAGAGAATTGATTAAATTCTCCCAATTCACCAAAGGCCTCTTTAACCATGTGAATTACCTGATTTTATAATGGTCATATTTATAAACGGAGCTATCCAAGTGAAAAGGGCATGCTGCACAGAAAATACGAGAGGAGAAGAAACGTGAATGAATGAGCTCCAGCTGCTCGTCACCAGTGAAATACTTCAGAAACTTCACTGAACACATTTTCATTGTTTATACATTTCATATTATTTAGTGAAAGTTACTGACCGATTAATCAAGGGATCGATTACTTTATCCAGTTAAATCAAATTTGGAACCAGGAAACAATTTCAAACGTGTTTACGAGTTACCTTACCTGGATAAAGCTTCCATGAGCAAATAATTATCAGCTACTTTGTACCCCATACTAGAGCTGCGAGAATAGTGTAAAAGCAATTTCCACTAATATTAATATAAATGTTTAAATTATTTTGCTTTGACAAAGCTCCTTTTGTGTTTGCTTTGTACAAATACTAGGAAATTAATTTACTGGCAAGAATGTTTGCCAAAAAGGAAATGTTAAGTAAATGATGCTGAATGTTCATGGAAAATGAAATTAGCATTTAAGAATATGCTCACTAGAAACCTGACTGTAAGGGCCACCCTCATCCAATCATTCACCGAATTCATTCAGTGAATAGTTTCATAGTAAGAATACATTTGAGACAATCATATGTGCACACAGAACAAGGCAAAATTCATAGTATACATTATTTGTTATAAATTATTCACCTAGCTCCATTGCACACCATGACCTCTTAAAACTTTACTGGTGAACACAGCTCAAGTTGTTCTGCTCCTAATATACATTCCTTTATCATTTGAGCTAAGAGAAACTCTCCTTTATCTATAATAGTATTAAAGTTTCTCTCCTCTGTGGTAGAGTGACTAGTGAGAAGACAACATGGTCAATGTATCTCCAGTAGAGAGCAGGGTTACAAATATACAGCAGCCGGTCAACTATACATCCCATTTCCTCCCACCTCCAAACAGATATTGGCAATATTCAATATGCTCCTCCCCCCTTCATTACTTAGAAGTAGGCAACAAAGATTACAGCTAATGACAGTAACGTTCTGGACATGAGTGAGCCTCCATTTTGTTTAATGTCATCAGAGTTATTTTAATTTTAAACTAATTTTTTACAATGTCAGACTCAATATCATCAGAACACCATCACACCTTTCCACAGCAGGGCTGCTGCTACTGCTGAGTAACACAGTGGTCATGTGTGTCACTTCTGATAATTTAAGTCTGACATTAGAAAGATTAATTTACGATGAAAATGACCCTCCAGGGACCAGTCCAGACACAGAATGATTCATAGTTGAAAAATTGGATCTCTCATTGTTTCAGAAGTTCTAATTAACTTTTCCAGCCATCAGAGGTAGTGGAAATAGATACATGGTGGACATTCCATTCATTTCAGCAGGATGGGCACAGGAAACTAGGAGGACCCTCTTCCCGTTCTGTGGTAGTATAACATAATATTTGGGACCTTGACTATCAGGAGACAACCTAGACCCAGAGCTAAGCCTGGGCAGAACTTACAAAATTTACATTTGTAGCTGGTTCTCTCCCTGTATAGATATAGCAGAGAAGGGCAAAAGATGTGGGTGAGCACTATTTTCCTAGTACAGAATTAAGCCTGCTAAACGCAAGGAGGCAGATCCTATGCTGGTGTAAATTATCATAGCTCCCTTGACTTGGTGTGATGATTTACATCAATTGAGGAGCTGTCCAAAGCTTTTTTCTAAACGTTTTATACAGGAAACTAATAGGTGACTCAAGCCCCTGGTCCAGAATTCACCACAGTACCCATAATGGTGCTGCTGCCACAGCTTTTCTAGTAAGTTCACGGGAGGAATTTGCAATTTAGGATGTAATTTTTCAAGTGAGCCCATGGCTAGGTCTGTTCTAGAAACCTTTGTGTAAGCTCGTCTATAGATGCCTGATCCAGCAGGCAAGGTCTGAACAAGATCAGGCTCGGAGGTGAGTCTGATGGAAGAATGCCTATCATCTCCCACTTTGTGCATATCTCTGGGGCTTAGGAGTCCGGATGCCTGGAATGGGGCCGGAGTGCGCATGTTAAAAAGCAGTAACATAGGCATCTACGGAAGTCTTACTGCAAAAATGTAGACAGCAAGTGATTTTAGGTGCCTACAGCATTTGAGCTGAGTAGGGATTTTGTGACTCCCACTGGGGCCTGATTCTGGCAGCTAAGCACCTATTGTGTGAGTTAGGTGCCTAAATCCTTGTGTGAACCTAGGTGCTCAAATCCAGTGGTTCCTTTGAAAATGTTCCTTAGGCTCCCTTGAAAATCCCAGCCAAGGAGGTTGTTTATTATTTGCCAACAGTGAATTTGGCACTATACAAAATTATAAGATGATGTGGTCCTTAACCCAAAGAGCTATTATCCGAGTGTAAATGACCGTGCAAAGTGCAAAGCCACTGAGAATGAGAACTAGTGTAACTTGTGGTGGCATATGCCTAGTCAGTGCAATAGCATTGTTTGCAACAGCAGGTTTCAAACTTTTCGGCGTGTTGACCACATCTTAATAAATGGCCCATGAGACAATCTCCCCTCCCAAGCACAATCACATAGTAACTCTGGATGACTTGCTGCTGCAATTGTTTCTAGCAATTGCAGTAGCTAGACCACAGTTAAGGTTGCAACAGAATTTTCTGTTTTGTGGGGTTTGTACCTGAGTGTCTGATCTTTTTATGAATGCTTTTTTGTAAACACACCAAGGGGAATTTGGACCAAATTTCAGCCACTAGTTAATGTGTGTAGAATGATCTCCAGGGTGTGTGTTGTGTTTGTATGTTGTGGGTTTCTTAGGAAATTTGGTTTCAGAGTAGCAGCCGTGTTAGTCTGTATCCGCAAAAAGAAGAACAGGAGTACTTGTGGCACCTTAGAGACTAACAAATTTATTAGAGCATAAGCTTTCGTGGACTACAGCCCACTTCTTCGGATGCATATAGAATGGAACATATATTGAGGAGATATATATACACACATACAGAGAGCATAAACAGGTGGGAGTTGTCTTACCAACTCTGAGAGGCCAATTAATTAAGAGACTGTCCCGATGCCAACTCTGTCCATATATCTATTCAAGTGACATCATCATAGGACCTAATCACATCATCTATACCATCAGGGGCTCGTTCACCTGCACATCTACCAATGTGAT
Source organism: Malaclemys terrapin pileata (assembly GCF_027887155.1). NCBI lineage: Eukaryota > Metazoa > Chordata > Testudines > Emydidae > Malaclemys > Malaclemys terrapin. The sequence continues at coordinate 87,741,328 of NC_071512.1, forward strand.
ATATGCCATCATGTGCCAGCAATGCCCCTCTGCCATGTACATTGGCCAAACCGGACAGTCTCTACGCAAAAGAATTAATGGACACAAATCTGACATCAGGAATCAAAATACTCAAAAACCAGTGGGAGAACACTTTAACCTGTCTGGTCATTCAGTGACAGACCTGCAGGTGGCTATATTACAACAGAAAAACTTCAAAAACAGACTCCAACGAGAGACTGCTGAGCTGGAATTGATATGCAAACTAGACATAATCAACTCCGGTTTGAATAAGGACTGGGAATGGCTGAGCCATTACAAACATTGAATCTATCTCCCCTTGTAAGTATTCTCACACTTCTTATCAAACTGTCTGTACTGGGCTATCTTGATTATCACTTCAAAAGTTTTTTTTCTCTTAATTAATTGGCCTCTCAGAGTTGGTAAGACAACTCCCACCTGTTTATGCTCTCTGTATGTGTGTATATATATCTCCTCAATATATGTTCCATTCTATATGCATCCGAAGAAGTGGGCTGTAGTCCACGAAAGCTTATGCTCTAATAAATTTGTTAGTCTCTAAGGTGCCACAAGTACTCCTGTTCTTCTTTTTAGGAAATTTGGGAAACTGGAACACTGGAAAATCCCCAAGTTTGGGATTTTTTGTTTTGTTTCATCTGTTTTTTTTTTTTTTTTCATATAGCGCCCATTTGCTGCCACCTGCTTCTGCCTGAGCACTACCATTGTGATGTCAGAGAGAATCAGCCACTCATCACTCTCTATCTCCAGTTCATTTGCATATGGGTTTCCACACTGAGATGATATTTGTACATTTGACTGTTGACCTTGGGTTATAAAACTCTAAATGGTTTTTGACTCTCCCTCTCCCTTGAAATCTCCCATGGATATTGAGGTCAGCTAGGATACTCAGGGTAACAATCCCTAGATTCAAATGTCAAGGGGTTGCTAGTAGAGGATCTTTTAACACTGGAATTTATTCTCTGAGATCCACCAACAGAGTTTAACTATCTTTTTTTACTAAAGTGCCTATTACTGAGTTCTCTAAGTGCCGCACAATTAAAGATAGTGCTGAATGTGCACTATGCACTAATGACCTCATAGCCTACCTTGTTCCTGCTGTGCATGTTTGGCTCATCCTTCTCCCTGCTCCTTCTTTTCATCTTGCTGGTAGGAGTTCTAATGCAGGGTTAATCAGCAAGGTGCTCAGAATGGAGGCTCTTATTGCTGTTAACAACAGTGTGGCTTAACTGGTGGGATTCTTTTTCCTTTGGAGTAGACAGTAAATCTCTGCTTGTAATATTCATGACTACAAGTTTCCTGATGGCTCTTGATTGGAAACTTGGCACTGCTGAAATTGGAGGACAGACTACTCTTGTGTGCTGCACTTCAAACAGCCACAGAACAGCTTCTCTGGAAAGGGAATTCAGTCACGTGTGTCAGATCCATCTGCACATGTAAAATATAAAAACTCTCTTGCTGAAATGTAAATACCAAAATGTTAGAACAAAGGGAAACACATGGACACTGGTATTCTTTAAACGATCTCCTTTGAGCAAGCCACAAAATAAACCATAATTCCCCTCATTTTACCAGTCAATTTCTATAATGAATCCCTCCGTGATCCTGGTCAGTTAAGAGGAGCTATGGGTGGCTTTTTATGGGCTTCTCAAAACATATTGCTTGGGCTATTAGTGCCCATCAGTTCAGACCTACCCTTGTGGGGTGTCCCTAGAACAGGAGAGACCTTCGTGAGTCCCTCTACAGATGAGTGAAGAAGGGATTCTTTGCACTTCCAGCCAGGGCCCAGGCTGGGATGTAGGTTGCATCTTCTTACCCGCACTAGCCTGTATCTTAGGCTTTGTCTACACCGCACAGCTTACAGCGGCACAGCAGTGCCACTAAAGCTTTGCCATTGTGAGGCACGCGGTGTAGCTTCTCTTTGTCACCAGGGGAGAGCTCTCCTGATGGCAAAATAAAACCACCCCCAACACGGAGCGGTAGCTTCATTGGCGGGAGAGTGTCTCCTGCCGACAAAGTGCTGTCCACACAAGTTTTAATGTCAAAAGTGCATTAAAGTGTAGACATAGCCTTAAGCTGCCGTGGCTCTGCTCCTCCTGCCTCTCTGGCTCCTGCATGCCTCTCTAGTTCCCCTCACTGAGCCCCTGAATTGGGCCTCTAAGCTCGTTTGCTATAGAGCCCTTATTACCACAAATAACGAAATTCTACAGGCAAATGTGTTCTCTAAATGCCTTTCTCTGCAGAATTGTGCTTAGGTTGTCAGTTGCGTGTTCTCAATGATGCGGGTACCGATAGTAACTTAGGGCCAGATTTTCAAAGGTATTAAGGGACCCAAAGATGCAGATAGGTGCCCAGTGGGATTTTCAAAAGCACCTCGCTGCCTAACGCTATTATACTAGACTGTGGAGTTGCTGCAGGAGACTTTGGTGTTTGGTGCCCTTTTAAATGTCCCACTGTCAAAGTAGTTGCTAGTCATAGGGAGAGTGGAAACCAGAAACCGCAACAGCAAGAACAATGCAATGAGTTGGAGCAGAGATATTAATTGACAATGTAATAAGCAACAGAGCAAATGAATACCTTGGGCCATTTGTCATCAACCAATGTCAAAATTCTCTGCAGATGTTTTAAAGGAAACCATAGCTCCATGACAACGTCCATCAATATCAAGGAGACTCCCTAATTTTATGACAAGTGAGATGATAGCTGTCTCTGGGGAAAAATATCATTGTTTCCTACTAGAGCACCAACCATTGAGCAGAGTGTGCTATGCACTATATCGGGTGAATCTGGTGGCATCGGCACTGACAGGAGACCCTTGCACCATGCGTGCAGTGTTGAGCATCTCACTTGCTTAAAATGAATCAGGAAATCTTCCTAGATGCAGCACATCTATTCCTTTAATTTACCCATCAGAGTTTGAGCTGGTTGCGAAGAGGCAGTGAGGTGGGATACTTCTATTTCCTCTGTGTTCTAATATAGGGATTTTATGCCTTTCTCTTGGGGGATTGAGGGGAAATCTGGCTGCTACTGGTGGGCTGGCAAGTGCAAAATCCAACACCTGTGCTGCTAGATACTGTATGAACAGCAAGCAGCATGTGTGCCTCTCTGACTGGTGAGCCATCTGCAGTATGTCACGTGTCATTTGCACTACTTGGGATGGAGTGGGAAGAGATCCATTTGAAAAAAGGTCCAGAGCAATGGTGCAATTAAGAGAGCGTGCCTTTTTTTTTTTTCACCCCTGCAATTTTTAAGTTCCATTTCTCATATTCCTTCTTCCTGCCAGGGGAGAGAAGGCTGAATCTCGATGCAATGAATATTCCATAGGTTATACCCACTAATTTTCTGATGAATAATTTAGGCATGATTTACAATTTTGTTTAGTAGAACTGGATAATATTTTGCTATTCACAAAGTACAATACAAATGGGGAGTGAGTATTTCAGCTTTAAAGATGGTTGGAGAATTATTGTTGGTGAGTTGAAGTTGTTCTGGGGTTGACAAATAATGAATAGCATTCTTTCATTGCATTTGTATAGGTGCAAATGGGTGAAAAATCAAGCAAAAAGAGAATTCAATTTTATTTATTGTTAATTTTGACTTGCTTCAGCAAATGTTTTCTGGGAACCATTTTAACTTGCTTAATTTGTCTCTGTATAATGGGAAGCAGATACTGATCAGTCTGTTAATTGAGGCTAAGTTCTTTAATGAGTTTCAATAGTTCTAGTCATTATTGCTGATACAGTACACTGAACGCTGGGAGTTGGGATTTGAACATTATTAGTACATAAAACCTGAACAACTGCACGGTTTCTGTACAGTGAATTTGCTAGTTGTCTACCTCTTCCCTCCTGTGTGTACATGGAAAGATGGAAAATAATAGCTACACATGACATTAAATTAAGAAATGCACAGAAGCTATTTATTGGTTTGCGGGTTTTTTAATTATTTTTTTTTTGTAAATCATATGACACCTTCTAAATAGGACATAAAGGATAATGAATGGCCCTGTAGTCACTCTGCTGTTGTAATTCACTTACAGGGCTCTGCTGACACTGAACCACAGGAAATAAATGGTAGCAGATCCCTGGATGTGAATTAAAGCAATGTATTAATTTAGGGTCACCTTGTGTCTTTCATTTATTTGTTTTATTGTAAATGCCGATAAACAACAAAAGCTTATCATGTAACAAGTATGATGCACAGAACAAGAGCTATAATAGGTGCAACTCACCATATGTAGAGTACGTGTATAACCTTTCTTTTTAATGGTAGGTGTAGTTGATATATGGTATAGTACCATATGTATATAGTACACACTACATGAGATTTTTAGGATCAGTTGTAGAATAATGCAGGTATTTTGCAACTGTAACCTTTTCTCCTGAAATATACCCAGGAAATCATTTCAGCTCTGACTATTTCTAGCATTCCAAACATCTGATCAACTTTCAAATAGGCACCGCTTATTTATTTATTTATTTATTTACTTATTTGCCACAAAAATGAATCCTGCTTTTAAACCCATAGTGGAATTTCCCTCCCCAAATTGTACTGGTCCAAAGTTCATGGTTAAGAATATTTTTTCTTGGACAAGTGACACTTCACAGCCTGATGTTTCATGAAGCATACTGGCCAGAAACTGTTGCTTTTTAATATGCGGCAGCTGTGAATCCATCCTCACCCTATTATAAGTGAACCATCCTAGCCTGCAATGAGACATCAGACCTTAATGTCATGACTCTTGACTCTCAGAAAGGAAAAGCTTTTTTTCCCTATCATTAAAAGAAGTTTTTAAAATGAACTAGTCCTAATGTTTCTCCTTTCGTAGGTCTGTATCACTGGGTTCATGGTTCAGGTACTTAGGCAGCTCAGTTTTATAGGCAGAGGGATACAGAAATTTAGTACTGATGAAATGTTTAAAAGGTCTATAATTTCAAAAATGATGTATAGTGCTGTAAACATACCAGGCCACATTCTGGTCAAATTTATACCCAGTGACTTTTAGTCTTGCTGACTTTAATAGAGTTATGGTGGCTATTAGTCAAGGCAAAATGCCCTATACAGTAACTTCTCGCTTAACATTGTAGTTATGTTCCTGAAAAATGTGACTTTAAGTGAAACGATGTTAACTGAATCCAATTTCCCCATAAGAATTAATGTAAATGGTGGGGGTTAGGCTCCAGGGAAATTTTTTTTCACCAGAAAAAAACCTATATATTATACGTTTTAGACAAACAATTTAATACTGGTGCACAGTGATGATGATTGTGAAGCTTGGTTGAGGTGGTGGAGTCAGAGGGTGGGATATTTCCCAGGGAATGCCTTACTGCTAAATGATGAACTACCACTCGGCTGAGCCCTCAAGGGTTAACATGTTGTTGTTAATGTAGCCTCTCACACAAGGCAGCACGAACACGAGGGAGGGGAGACAGCATAGCAGACAGAGACAGACACACACACCATGTGTGTGGGAGAGAGAGAGATGCACACTGCCCCTTTAAGTAAGCTAACCCACTCTTAAGTGCATTGTCTTTTTAAGTGGATCAGGAAGTTGAGACAGCAGCTGCTGCCCCAAGCTCTCTCTGTCTCTCTTCGTCGATGTCCCCTCCCTGCTCTATATGGAGAAGGGGTAAGTGGGATGCAGGGGCAAGGGGGACACCCTGACATTAGCCTGCAATTGGTAGCCTGCTGGGCAGCTGCAGCACAGGGAACTCGGGACCGGGGAGCTGATAGGGGGAGCTGATAGGGGAGCTGCCGGTCCACCCTTGTTACAAGCCCCACCAGCTAGCTGCAACAGGCTGCTCTTACTGCAAGCAGTGGACAAAGAAGGCGGCTGCCAAATGACATTAGAAGGGAGCATTGCACAACTTTAAACGAGCATGTTCCTAATTGATAGCAACATAACAACAAAATAACGTTAACCAGGACAACTTTAAGGGAGGAGTTACTGTATTGGCAAAAGTTTGAGATGGTCAGGCACTATGTCAACAAATCATGTATAGTATAAACTCTGTCTGTCTGTGTCTCAAACACACACACACCCCTCCACTCTTTAATAGTTTTATTTTATGACATTTATTGTGAGATTTGGAGGACTTTGTACATAACAGTAGAAGTGGAGAAATGGATTTTTCATTTCATGGGAAATTCTGTGATTTTTAATTTTTCTGTACCAAAATGGAATGAAAACACAACTTAGAAATTTCCCACAGAACAAAAGTTCAATAAAACTGAAACGTTTTGTTCCTATTTTGACCTTTAAAAACTGTTCTTATATTAAAAACAATGAAATTACTTTCAAAACAACTTTTCAAAATGAAAACTGAAATGCTCCATTCCAATGTTAAAACAGGACACTTTGACATCATTGAAATACTTTGTTTTATTTTCTTAACCAAAATTTTGTCAGTTGACACATTTTCCAACACACTTAGATTTTGATGAAAATGACATTTTTCATTGAAACTATTTCAGCAAAATTTTCTGACCACCTCCACAGAACATCCTTAGGGTATAGGGCATGTAGACAAAAACTGCTCAGATATAGTTCCATGCACTAATCTTTCAAGATCTTGAAATGTTAGTCTTCATTATTTTTCAGAGTGCAGACAGTGTGCAGGGTAGTCAGGACTCCTAGGGCCCAGATCATCCTCTTCAGTATATCATTAACCCCCATTAAAATTAATTGTATTTAGATACAACGAAGCTATGGGAGTTATTTGTATCTTGCGGGAAGAGAAATACACCACTGGGTTCCATTCCTAACTCTCTCACTAAATATGCCTCAGTTTCCTTACCTGCAAAATAATCATCATAATATTTACATCTTCCTCAGAGGCTGAATGAATTATTGTCCATCAAGCTAGGATGAAAGCTGTGATAGAAATGCAAATTGCTGTTATGAGAGAAAGTGTCACGGTCCATGCCCCAAGGTTTTTATAATCTAAACCTGTTATTTGAATGTACCATCACACAAAGCCATGCCAGTAAACCTCAATTATCAGGTTGCTTTCCAGAGACTTTTACAGTCCTGCCCTCCTTCTTCGTATATTTCTATGCGTTTATTTTTGAGTTTCAGTGAACAAGCCCTAGCAAGCAACAAAAGAACTTTTGCCCCTTGATGTGAAATAATGGAAGTTTTTTTTCCATTGTACATTTTATGACAACATAAAACTTCATGACATTTATAGAAGTATGTGTCATGAAGCAAATGGCTTGCTAGTTTTTATTTTAGTAGACACATTCATACACAAATAATATTCTATCTTTGTCATAAGTTTGTGAATTATGCAAAGATGTTTTATGATGTTGCCATCCTCGGAGCCGGAAGTACCTTTGGAGAGAGTAATTGAGAAAGGTCTGATTTGGAGTTCAGTACGGTACTCAAATGTCCTGTATCACAAATGGATGTAGAAGCAAATTTGAGCAAATCATTTAACTTCTTTGTTTCTCAGTGTAAGCATCTGTAAAAACAGGTCCAGTAATTCTTACTGTACCTAAGTTACAGGGATGGTATGAGGCTTAGTTATTCCTGACGTGCATTGTGAACCACTGCTGAGAGATGCTCTAGGAACATATTATTGAATATTTAATAATTGTAAGCATCAGAACTTGTTGTTTATCCAAATGCTGAGACTTTTGAGATTCACCCATCTATATTAATGACCTCAGTTCAATTTTGGGCAAGACAGGAAGCATGCAAATGCAAAGACCTTTGGATACTGCCATTGGCTCTAGTGGCTAATCTAAAGGATAGATGGGTAGGTAGACAGAGATAAGTAAAAAAGGGATGTGCACATGACCCTCAGCACTCAAAAGCTGAATTTTTCTTCTCATTTGAAAGACAATACAGCCAGCCCCAAGAGTGCTCCATAGCATCACACTGGGGCACTGGTTCAGTACCAGTAAATTTCCCTCTGTTCCTGCAGGCTGCTTTCTGCTCTGCAGGATGTATTGCACAAGTAACACCAAGGACCTGTCTAAAGATACCCCTTTTTATAAGACTGTAGGAATTTTAAGGCTCTAGGACTAAAGGGAGAGGATTCCGTTTCTTTTGTCAGAAGACAGCTATTAAGTAGTCATTTGACATGATTAGATGGTTAATCATGAGTGCTCTGCATTATAGTGAAACCTGTACTTATGGCCACCTGCTATCTGCAGTCACCAGTGTTAATAACTGGTGAAATCTCAGTCCCCATGACATTTCCTATGCTTTACATAACACTTCACTCTCTAATAGGCAGCCACCTGGCTAACACACTTCTGGCCACCTGTAGACCTGTCCAGCTGTGTAAATTGCATTGCAATCAACCTGCTAAGGCAGCTGGAAAGGGAAGCCAATTTGAGATTGTGAATTATTTTGTAACACATTTTAAATTCTTTGACTTTTAAATTGCAAACAAAGTCATTGTATTTGACCTTTTAAATATTTTGTTATAGAACTTACATAAGTGCTTTAGCAATACATCTGCGGAAAGTCTGCATGGTGTATTCGTAGTATGTGACCACCTGTTACAATGGCCAAAAAACCTGGAGTCCCTATGGTGTCCATTATTAACATGTTTCACTGTAATCCATTAATGGCATCTCTGGCCAAATTCCCAGCAGATACGTCTCTGGGGTTACGTACAATGACAAGCTTATGATTTCAAAAGTGTATGTTCCAAGCATTCCGCAGGCATTCTATACTTTGGTGCAAAACCAGCATCTGTGCTAGTATGAACTTTTCTCTTGGCAGCTTATCCAGCACAAGTGATTAATTGGTCACTACATCATTCAGCTTCATTGGGTTGTACAATCTGAACACTATTTCCTACAGCCATTCTTGAGCTCTGAAATGAGGGGTAGATTATAGCTGCATATTTCCTGATCCACTTGAATAAGGTCTCATGGAGTTCATGCTGTAAGTTCCTGATCCTGCAGACCATGTAAGCATGTGCTTAACTTTAACCATTTGAGTAGCTGCACTGAAGCTAACCGGAACTAAATATTTTGCTGGCTAAGTGCCCCACTTCCCCTTCACAATCTTGGAACGAATCACAGGGACAACGTTTTGGTTTGATCAGATTTGAAAGTACATTTTGTGTCTCTACTTCATTTGATTATAACTTTTATTTCACTGGGCTCTCCAGTATGGATCTGGGTATATTCATCCTGTTTCTACTGTCTTCATGATACTTAAACCAAATAAACAAAATGCATTTGGTGGCTGCATGCTTATATACAGTAGTTGGTCCCATCACGTTGAACATGTGCAGATGACCAGTTAAGTTTACTTATTGCATATCTGTATGAAAATATGCTGTTTCATGGCTAATTTTATTGAAAATTATTTTTCTGAATAAATACAATAGTTAAATGATGACTATTTATTTGCAAAACCCTGGACACTTAAGACATTTTAAAATACAAGCTCCATTATAGTTTTCTCTGTAATCGCTTCATCCATTTCCTAAGGCTAACTTGACCCTGATTGAACTGCAAAAGAAAAACAACTTTTCCAGGCATCATATGACACCAGTTCCAATATGTTGGTGATACTACTGAAACTGAGCATAAGAGGCAAGCAACGTGTATGCAAAACAGATGTTGTACTTACTGACCTTCACTCATCGAAAGCTTATTACAAGACTGCTCTTCTAGGCACTGGAGGTTCGCATGCTGTACAACTGGGTGACAATTGCTGCCAGGAAATCTGACTCCTTTGGAAGAAATCTGAACTCATTTTGAAAAGGAAAATGTTGCTTAAGGTGGCTTTAAATATTTGATACCTGTAGAATTACACTGTGCTCTGCACTGCTTGCTGATCAGTTGCTAGGTGAAATTCAAGGTATTGTACTGGCTCCTGTTTTCAGAGATCAGAATGAAATACAATTGCTTTGCAGACTACCTCCCTGCATCCACCTTACCACACTCACCAGATCCTATGGGCCAGACTGTGATCTCAGTTATATTGATATAAATCTGGAGTAACTCCACTGAACAGAATTAAGCTGATGTAGGTGACATCAGACTCGGGTCTTCTGAAATCAGTATTCCAACAATGATGCTTTTGAGGACTGGTTGTAGGGTGATCTCAGTGGCAGGCCCACATTTCTAGAAACTCTTCCCAGCATCAAACTTGACAAGGAAAGCAAAATGCTCCTTTTTGGCCAGATCTTCCCAGCAGATTAAGGTCTGGTTTCTCAGCTGACTGGTAAATCTGTGGGGAGCAGAGGAACATGGTGTTTGGTCTCTCTAACTAAATCTTGAATGGCTTGATTTATGCTTTATAAGGTGCTCAGAAACCAGTAAATTAGGATGAAGCTTTTTGATGCCCACAAACAGTGATTGGAAGTGCTAGGCTAAATCACTGCTCTAAATGTTATGAAACTCTAGGAACTGTGTCAGACATATATATTGCTCATTAAGATGCAAAATTTTTCGATGAATAATAATCATTATTTTAAATTAATATACAAATAGCCTGGAATCTGTTTATTGGAGGCCAGATCATGAAGTCTTTATTCAGTCCTTACAAATTCACTGTAAAAGGTATTTTAATATGTACAGTTTTGCATTAAAACCAGATAAAACTTTGTTCTGGTTTATTAAAACCAGAGATGCACTTCAATGGCAATTTTGTTTGAGTAAGGGTGGAGTGAAGCCTATGGCCAAGATTTTAAAAAGTGACTAGTTATTTTGGGTGCCTCAACTTTTTGGTGCCCAACTTGACACCTTCTGAAGAGACCAGATTTGCAGAAAGTGTGAAGCCACCCATGCTTTGAAAATCAGGTCCGTTTGAGGTGTCTCAAGATGGCCACTCAAAACCACTAGCCAATTTTTAAAATCTTGGCCTATAGGATCTGGCCCTTTAAGGAGATCTCAGTTTACACCTGTATCAACACTCCATCCACAAGCCAATACGCTGCTTGATTACAATACTTTATGTCAGTAGAAACAGACATGTGTAGAAAACTCACACAAGGGGAGAAAAAAGGGGATGGTAGTCCTTAATCTACCATAAAACCCCACCCAAAGAACTTCACCACATCACACTGACTATATAAATGTATATGTCAATGAAAAATAACATTCTAGACGTTTCAAGGAATTTTTTTCCCTAAAAAAAAGCAGCTTTCAGTAAAATCCTGAAAATAAAAGAGTTGGCAGAGAAACTCTGGCGGACAGTACCACAATAAAGTAATAAATTTGCAAAGGAAAAAAAGACTCCAAACAAAACATACCGCCCCAAAGACCTGCTTGATACATATAAACAGCCAATAATCCAACACTGCAAGGCCTAATCTCCAGCTGGCTTCATCCGCAGATAATGATGCTCAGCACACTGCAGGATGGGGCCCTAAAAGACCTAAGCAGATAGACCTGTGTTTAAAAAAAATCATTGCCATAATCAAATCCTCAAACTGTCATGGGTTTGAAAGCCTGAAAGTAGAGCTTTGCAATTGTTTCATGATGAAACAGGGAGCCAGTGAAGGGCTGCATGACTGATGTAATATGTGCTCATTTCTAAAGGTGCCAGAGATCACTCATGCTGCTGCTGCATTCTGAACCAAATGGATTTTCTGTAATGATGATGTTGGCAGAACTGCAAGCAACGAATTATGATAATCCAGTCTAAATGTTATTAAATCATGTACAACTGTTTTCAGATCAGCAAGGGGCCAAGCAAGATTTAATCCAAGCAATGTGTGTAAGATAGTAAAAAGCTATTTCAATAGCATTTTAATATGTTAGGCTTTCAGATCTCTTTTGACAAGCATAGCTCCCTGATTTTTCACAGATGTATATTATGGGAATAATAGATCATCTGTGAAACTTTAGAGGAGTGAAGTTCTGGAACAGCCTTCCAAGGGGAGTAGTGGGGGCAAAAGACATATCTGGCTTCAAGACTGAGCTTCATAAATTTATGGAGGGGATGGTATGATGGGATAGCCTAATTTTGGCAATTAATTGATCTTTGACTATTAGCAGTAATATATGCCCAATGGTCTGTGATAGGATGTTAGATGGGGTGGGATCTGAGTTACTACAGAGAATTCTTTCCTGGGTGAGTCTTGCCCACATGCTCAGGGTTTAGCTGATCGCCATATTTGGGGTCGGGAAGGAATTTTCCTCCAGGGCAGATTCGCAGAGGCCCTGGGGTTTCTTCACCTTCCTCTGCACCGTGGGGCAAGGATCACATGCTGGAGGATTCTCTGCACCTTGAAGTCTTTAAACCACGATTTGAGGACTTCTGTATCAAACCCCTAACCTATGTCTGAGCTATTGGAGTGGGTGGGTGAGATTTTCTGGCCTGCGTTGTGCAGGAGGTCAGACTAGAAAATCATAATGGGCCCTTCTGGCCTTAAAGTCTATGATCCTACGATTCTATGATTTAAGTAACTAATTATTACTTTCAAGGATAAACAAAAAAAATCCTCAGTTCTATTTAGAATATAATTCAGAATTCCTTCTGCCTTGAAACAACTAAACATAATGACCTGACAAAGGAGAGATACAAAAGAAAGATGTGAAGAAACTGTGTGTAATGTTCTTAGAGGTGACACAGTTAAAGTGACACCCTCAATTTAAAAATTACACTTCTGTCTGCAAATGTTTTACCCACAATTGCTACAAGTAACATCTAGGATCATTATAACAGAAAGAGAATAGAGAAACATAATTTTTCATTAGACCAAACATTGTGCATTGCCAGTTTCTCCTGATTCTCACTTAGGTCTTGCACCTGCAACCACTTACACACTTGGTTCACTTTGCACACATGGAGTAGTCCCATGAAGTCCAATAGGACTATTTATGTTATACAAGCTAAGCAGTGAGTAAATGCTTCACTGGACTGGTGCCTTAATCAGTATCTCCTGTTTATGCACATCACACAGCAGTGGGAGATAGAAAAACTTAAAAAAAAAATTTAAAATTGTGCCTATACAGCATGAAAATCAGCAGAAGGACCAAGCAGCAGTTGTGGCATTTGAAACTACTTTTAAATCTTTTTTCTAATTGACTAAATTTAAAGCTGATGGTGTCTTTCATATAGTAGTATTTTACCTTTGACAATTAACTTTAGCAGTCAATTTTTAATCAGAATTATAACTACATTTTGGCCAGAAAGTTGGTTAGATTATCTTTAGTCAGTGACCAGAGAAAACCTGTTGTAGTATTCTTCCAAAACAGCAAATGCTTTATATAATGGAAGATGTGTGAACCCTACTGACATTGACAGTAAACTAAAGCACAACCTTATAGTTTGCACAGCTGCAAAAAGCCAACGGCACATTTAATTGCTACATGTAGTAAGCTTGTAAATGAGCAAGTACCAAACTTTACGGCTTGGTACTCAATGATTGATTGACACCAAAATGTAAACAAGCAGACAAACTAAAGGGGTAAAACTTAAACTAGGTCTGTGCAGTCTCTGAGAAGTCAAAATACTCTTTCACATGAGGACCTCAGATATGGACATCCTCAGATGGAGCAACTAGAAATGTGTAAGAGAATCTCAGCTTTGTATTTTTTAAAACATAAATTGCTTGCCTTTCCCCGCACAAAGATATCCTTGAAACTGATAGGTCTGTCAGAAATGAGCAAGGAGGTGGAATCCAGTTCCGCAAAAGGAAGCGGGGATGAAGGGACATTTACTTGTACACACATGTGTTCGTGCACACACACACACACAACACACACTATGTAAATAAGTCGTTTATAGCAAATAACTTAAAGAATCATCTCACTCAAACCTCCTTAGGCTGGCCCTATGTATGGAAATTTGATAATGGTGGATGGGAATGTTACATTTGGAGTAGCAAAAAATTGTTCTACATATCCAGCCTTTAGAATGTTTACTTTTCTGCTTGCTTTCCCTGTTAGGTCAAGGCAGAGAGAGAGGTGTGTGTGTGTGTGCCCTGACAGTCATAGGTCCTAGGAATCATTCTCAGTCTTTGCCTCCCATTGCCCAATCTCCTCTGCCTTGACCTGACAGAGAAAGCAAGCAGAAGTGTAGACATTCTAAAGGCTTTGTGGCCCAGCATTAGCCATCAGGCAGGTCCCTGGGTTTGGGAAATAGGGCCATGAAATCTCCACATTTCCAAGTTATTTTAGCTTATTTATCTGGTCAGTGCCTGTCTATACTCTGGGCAGCTTGTGCTTGTCTCAAGGTATTTGGGTTTGTTAATCTCATAGACTCATAGACTCATAGACATTAAGGTCAGAAGGGACCATTATGATCATCTGGTCTGACCCCCTGCATGCTGCAGGCCGCAAGACTCTTCCCTGGACTCTACCGTTGAAGTCCCCAATCCTGTGTTTTAGTGACTTCAATCGGCTGAGACCCTCCTGCTAGTGATCCCTGCCCCATGCTGCGGAGGAAGGCGAAAAACCTCCAGAGGCTCAGCCAATCTACCCTGGAGGAAAATTCCTTCCCGACCCCAAATATGGCGATCAGTAATACTCCGAGCATATAGGCAAGAGTCTCTAGCCTGGCCCTTGTTGGCCATTATGCTGTTCATGTACCATTGCTTGGTTTTCCTTGGCTACTATGTTTTATCATTAAACCATTCCCTCCATAAACTCATCCAACTTAATCTTAAAACCAGACAGGTCCGTCGCCCCCACCGTTTCCCTCGGAAGGCCGTTCCAATATTTCACCCCTCTGATGGTCAGAAACCTTCATCTAATTTCAAGCCTAAACTTCCCCCCGGCCAGTTTGTATCCATTCGTTCTCGTGTCCACATTAGTACTAAACTGGAATAATTCCTCTCCCTCCCTTGTATTAACCCCTCTGATATATTTAAAGATAGCAATCATATCCCCCCTCAGCCTTCGCTTTGTCAGACTAAACAACCCAAGCTCCTCTAATCTCTTTTCATACGACAGGTTTTCCATTCCTCTGATCATCTTAGTCGCCCTTCTCTGCACCCGTTCCAGTTTGAATTCATCTTTTTTAAACATTGGAGACCAGAACTGCACACAGTACTCCAAATGAGGTCTCACCAGCGCCTTATACAACGGAAGCAGGACCTCCCTATCTCTACTAGATATACCTCGCCTAATACATCCCAAGACCGCATTGGCTTTTTTCACCGCCACGTCACATTGCCGACTCATAGTCATCCTGCGGTCCACAAGGACCCCTAGGTCCTTCTCCTCTTCCGTTACTTCTAACCAATGCGTCCCCATCTTGTAACTAAAATTGTTATTATTCGTCCCCAAGTGCATCACCTTACACTTTTTACTATTAAATTTCATCCTATTTCTGATACTCCAATTCACAAGCTCATTCAAGTCTCCCTGCAGAGTATCCCTATCCTCCTCCGAGTTTGCAACTCCTCCCACCTTCGTATCATCCGCAAACTTTATCAGCCCACTCTTGCAATCGGTCCCGAGGTCAGTTATAAATAGATTAAATAAGATGGGTCCCAAAACCGAACCTTGAGGCACTCCACTAGTAACCTCCCTCCAACCCGACAATTCACCCTTTAATACGACCCGCTGCATTCTCCCCATTAACCAATTCCCTATCCACCTCTGGATTTTCATATCGATCCCCATGTTTTTCATTTTAACCAATAGTTCCTCATGGGGTACTGTATCAAACGCTTTACTGAAATCCAGGTATATTAGGTCCACCGCATTTCCCTTATCTAATAAGTCCGTTACTTTCTCAAAGAAGGAGATCAGATTCGTTTGGCACGATCTGCCCTTCGTAAAACCATGCTGTAATTTATCGCATTTGCCATTAACTTCAAGGTCCTCAACTAGTTTCTCTTTCAGAATCTTCTCCAGCACCTTGCACACTACTGATGTTAAACTAACAGGCCTATAGTTACCCGGGTCACTTTTTTTCCCTTTCTTGAAAATAGGAACCACATTGGCTATTCTCCAGTCTAACGGGACTACCCCCGAGTTTACAGATTCATTAAATATAGTCGCTAATGGGCCTGCTATTTCCCGCGCCAATTCCTTCAATATTCTCGGATGAAGATCGTCCGGTCCACCCGACTTAGTCCCATTAAGGCGTTCTAGTTTTGTTTCTACCTCGGATGCGGTAATCCCCCATCCCGTATGCCCCTCTGTAACGGTGCTAGTATCCCTAATACCTTCATTGGCCTCATTAAACACCCATGCAAAATATTCATTGAGATATTGCGCCATGCCTAGATTATCTTTAATCTCCTCTCCGGCTATAGTCTTCAGCGGTCCCACTTCTTCTTTCTTTGCTTTCTTCCTATTTATATGGCTGTAAAACCTCTTACTATTACTTTTAATTCCCCTCGCTAAGTCCAACTCTTCCTGGCCTTTGGCCTTTCTCACTCTATCTCTACATTCTCTGACTTCGCTAAGGTAAGTTTCCTTACTGATCCCTCCCCTCTTCCACTCTTTGTACGCTTTCTGTTTTTTCCTAATCGCCCCTTTCAGCCGGTCGCTCATCCAGCTCGGTCTAAGTCTCTTGCTTAGTAATCTTTTTCCCTTTTTGGGGATACAGGCCTCTGACAGCTCTTGCATCTTTAACTTAAAGTAATCCCAGGCTTCTTCTGCCTTTAGGTCCCTTAATACGTTTGCCCAATCCACTTCCCTTACCAGTCCCCTTAATTTGTTAAAATTGGCCTTTTTAAAATTATAAACCCTAGTCTTTGACTTAATTCTGGTACTCTTTCCATTTAGTTTAAAGCGAATTAGCTCATGATCACTGGAGCCCAAGTTGTCCCCCACTACCACTTCCTCAACAAGGTCCTCACTACTTACCAGAATCAAATCTAAAATGGCCTCCCCCCTCGTCGGCTCAGCTACCACTTGATAAAGGAATTGATCCGCAAGCACATCTAGGAACATCTGAGCCCTGTTATTGCTACTAGTGTTTGTTCCCCAGTCTATATCCGGGAAGTTAAAGTCCCCCATAATTACACAGTTTCTATTAGTATTTACCTCCCTTAATACATTAAACAATTCCTTATCCATATCCTGGGTCGATCCCGGCGGTCTATAGCACACCCCAAGCACTATCCCCGGAGAGGCTCTAGTAGTACTTTTACCCAGCTTGAGTATCGCCCAGACGGACTCTGTATTATCTATTCCAATCTGATCAGTGCCAGTACATTCCTGGCTTCTCTGTCCACCTGCTGACTCCCTAGTGCTACCCTTCTGGTGCTCTGTCCATCTGTTAAGAATTTACTTACAAAGTGCATTAAATAAATCATTTTTAGTATGACTTTGTGTGTGTGAGGAGGGGGAGAGGAGGTCTTGGTCCCCAGATTTCTGAAATAATAATTCATAATATATAATACATAATAAATTAATATCCCTTTAGAAATTATTCTGTGATGTCTTTAATTTTATCTTTAGCTGACTCTCACCAACTATTCACAGAATGCTACGTCACTCAAAATATAGTATCTCAGGATTCAGATTCTGTACTTTTAGGTGGTAATTTTATTATTTGTTGACATGTTACCCTGATATGAGGAGTCATGAGAAAATCCTCAGAGTGCATGGGTGTAACAGTATCTGACCCCCAGTCATTGCAGAAATAAATTCAGATATAGAATCTAACAAAACCTTCTATTTACATATCACCTGTTATTAAAGAAGACTAACTTATAGCACTGGTTAGAAATTTTGTTTCTGACATTTTGTTGAAAATTTCAGCTGAAAACAACAACAAAAGAAGCAAAAAAGCAGTTTGGGTTTTTTTTGGTTTTCTGATGGAAAAATTGAAAAAAAGTTTGAGGCAAGCAGACACTTTTTTATGAAAATTGCAGTTTAGCTGAAAACCTAACTTTCCATTGGAGTAAAAGGTTTCATAATAATAAAAAGTCCTAATAATCTGGGAGTTTGGGGCAGCAAACAGGTTGAAATGAGGGATCAGATTTGGGTTAGATACAAATCTTGGTGTAGGATACTGGCTTCATCTACATATGCTTAAAGGAAGTAACTCAAATACACGAAGGCCTAGACCTCTTTTACCCAAACATGTTGGAAGAGGGGAATATGGGGATGGAGATGGTAAGGAAGGCAGGCGTTCTCAAACATGGTACAGTGAAGGTGCCTTATCCAGGCGCAGTCCGCTGCTCCATTGCAATCAGTCTGTCAAGGAAGTTGGAGGGGAAGGGGAGTGGAGCAAGGCTTGATAGCTGCTGGGAGGCAGTGTAAATGCACATGGTCACTGTGGGAATGTTGCTAGCATTTGGGGATCTCTCAAAAACATGTGGTTTCTGTAAGGCTGAAGATAAATGGCGGTTCCAGGGTAGGGCAATCCTAATCTCCCTAGCTCCCCTTGAATGATGTGCAGAAATTCTTTAAAGAAATAGATCTTCAGCTGGTGTAAATTAATATAATCAACATCAATGGAGCTATACTGATTTACACCAGCTGAGGATCTGCCCCTTGGAGTGTAAAGGTACTACATTTCCAGTCTTTTCTATGGGATTAACCCCTACGGGGACCAGTATGGCCCACTGTATAATAAGAGGCTAATGCAGTTTTATCTTCACTTTGCACATTCAGAGGCTGTAATTTGTTTAAATTATGCTGTTACCTATAAAGTATCAGTAAGTTCCATATTGTTGTAAGACAAAAACTTAGCTTAGTTGATAAATGAATTCAGAAATCCCTTAGCATTGCGTCCCAGAGAGGGAGTAATATGATTAAAAAGGAATTCTAATTCATCTAACAAAACTGAAGACAACAAGGCCTGAACAAAACCCAAAGTATGCCAAAGCAGCTAACCTAAAACATAGATCAATGTTTTCAAAAGTGTGGTAAATTAATACTCTTTTTGGGCAATTAATCATTATTTACCAATATGCTCATCACAGAGAGAGAGAGTGAGCAAAATACTGTAGAAAATTCACCAAAGCTGGAGGAAAATCAGTCCCTGCCAATGGCTATTATTATTATTTTATTTTTTCACATTCAAAAGGAAAGGGAAATTAATTTTGTTTCAGTTTTAAGGGTGTGTGTGTGTGTGTGTGTGTGTGTGTAAGTCAATAAGTTTCCTCCAAAAAGTTTTTATTTTAAGACTGTGTTACAAGAGAAGGAGAGATGCTACAAACACAGCATCGCTAGTAATGGAGGAAGGAGGCTGGGGCAGATGCGACAAAGCAACTGCATCAGGATCTGCATCAGTTTCATTCTAGTCTTGATCCTACAAGCCTTGTTGCCAACTCTTATGAGTTTTTTATCATAAATCTCTTTGACATTTGGTGTTAGGGTGACCAGAGAGCAAATGTGAAAAATCGGGACAGGTTGTCAATAGGTGCCTATATAAGAAAAAGCCCCAAATATCATGACTGTCCCTATAAAATCGAGACATCTGGTCACCCTATCTGGTGTCCTTCTTAAACCCTAGCTCCTGAATTCCTGAGATTATGTGAGAATCTGTTTTCATTTTAGAAAAAAGCTTGTGGATTAAAGTATGAAAATGTGTATCCTAAAGGCTCAAAAACCAAAAGGCAAATAAAAAGAACCCCAAATTTAATTTTTTTTAAACAAATCTCATGATTTTTAAGCCAGTCTCATGATTTGAGAACATGAAGCTAATCACATACTTAAGTACTTTGCTGGGCCAGAGCTAGAATACTAAACATATTGCAGGAAGCCCTCTTATTGACAAAACAGAGTTGAGAAGAATAAAAACATTTTTTTTGCTGTTACCAATATGACTGAGGTAAAACGCTCTATTAAAATGTATCTAATTTACAGTTTTTGTATTCCTCAACAAAGGTAAGCAATAATCATACTGTCAGTACCAGGTCATTTATTTTATATTGCAAAAAGTAATTAACTCAAATATCTGCCAGATGTTAAAGTTATCATTACAAAATTAACCAGAATTATTGATATTTATTTTCTTATCAGAGATTTTGCTAAGAAAGAAGCACAACATGTAATGGGTAGGATCTGCTCTGACTACTGCAGTACATCTGCCCTATTGTCAGAACATGAAGTCTTTGGCAAATCCATCTTTCATAAACAGAAGTAGACTACAAAAAACTGAAACCACGTATATCACTTGATAATGACCTTGTTCTCTCTTGTAAAGCAGTGAAGTTGGTAGTGCTTGCATACTGTAAATCAACTTAACCTAAGATGAAACAAAGGAAGGGGACATTTTTGATTTGCATTGTGTTATATCTTTGTAGAACAAAAATTTTTTAAAAAATGACACACAGCAAAAGCTCTCAGAAGTGGCAATGTAAGCTATTGCACATAGCAGCTATTGCTATATAGAGCTACTGCAGCCCAGAGGGCTTACAAAAGGGCTTTGATCATTTAATGCTTTTGAGTCTTACAACTTTTTTTCCTCCACCTAATACTTTTGTAACTGATAACTGTTTCATGGTTTCTCCTCTTCTGAAGGAGGATCATATATAACTGAATGTCTGAGGGTAAATGGGTTGTTTTGTGGTATTTCTATTTTCTCTGAAAGAAAATATCATTGACTTGCATAAAAAGAGGTCTCGTTCACATAATAGAAGACATACATCAGAATGTGTGTTGTTCATATTTGTGGAATGTATCATAAAAACATGCAGACCTCTTAACCATGGACTAAATATAACTTTAAAGTAATGCTAATTCAGGAGAAAAAAAAACAGTACTCATCATCTGTCGACAGTTTGATACTCTGTGATATGTGTAACCAATTGTTCTTATTTACATTAATTTGCATTGTGAAAAGCAATTTTACAGTTTCAGTCAGACTTAATAGGCAATTTCCAACTCAGTGCCTAATGGCATAGTTACTTAAGCCTGCCCCAGGGGTGCTTTCTAGACTTGATATGAGACTAAACCTTTTAAATGTTCAACTGAACATCTTAAAAAGTCAAAAAGTCTTTAGCTATTAGACCTGGTTTGTACTTGCCTTGTCATATTTAATACTATTGCCAGAGATGCCCTTTGATTCAGATTCCATTTTCTTCCACATTTCAGAAGTGCTGATTTGATTCGGAAAAACATGATGACACAAATGAAATATATTATCCACCCCCCCCCGCCCCAAAATATTTTAATGAAACAAGGAGGTGTAGGTAACAACGCACTGGTAATATTTACAGTTGTGTGTTTGGGGTTCAACAGGGCTACTACCTTCATTTCAGATCTATGACTTTTCACTAAGGCAGATGAAAACGTAATTGCATACTTTCTTTCATATTTTTGAATGTATGAACTTCTCCCATAGGAATGATAAAACCATACACTAATAAGTCTGAATACAGGCCAATGAACTAGATTCTACACTCACTTAAACAAATTTTACCTCAGCAGGAGTCCATTAGGCCTGAGGTTTTTAAATAAAAATAGATTAAACTGGAGAGCCCCAAACTCATGGCTATTCCTGAATATTTGACGTATGTGTGGGGAGCAGTGGAGATCATGTCATATCATTTCCAGAGCACTACTTCACAGGCTCTGTCTGCCTTCCATGAATTACAACATGAGCTCATCAGGATTCCAAAAATACAGTTTCAGAGTAGCAGCCGTGTTAGTCTGTATCCGCAAAAAGAAGAACAGGAGTACTTGTGGCACCTTAGAGACCACAAGTACTCCTGTTCTTCAAAAATACAGTATTACTTCTGGAGAAGTACTTCTGGAATTGGTAACAAGCAAGATACTGTGCTGAAACCTGCAGGTTCTGATCTCTGTTAGTCTAGCAGTTTGAGTAGCATGAGATCCCAAAAGTTGCAATCGTACCTTTGTAAAAAGGAATGTACTCTAAATACTGAATATAGTTCCTTAGTTTGGTTACAAATAACAAGTGGGAATCACAGGATGCCTGGAACAAAGTCTGATATGCCAGGGTTATAACTCTAAGTACAATACTTCATGGGATTAAAGCACGTCAATGTTGATGGAGTGATTCAGGGATGATCCTGACCAAGGCTCTGGTATTTACATGTGATGTATCAAGTGGAAATGATCACTGGTGGTGATTTTTATTAGAAAGAGATAAAGCCTTGTTTTCATCATCATGGTACTAATTATAATGGAAGTCAATGGATAATCGGCACTACTAATGCGCTTGAAGTCACACATGTGCTTACACGTACCTGGCTGAATCAACGCCATTATTAATGTTGTAGATCAACAACCACCCTCCTTCACATTCTATAGCCCCAGACTAATTGATTCCCAATACATTTCCAGATCTTTGGGGGTATTTTTTTCTCAACTGTCCTGATGGTACCTAGCTATCTACACTATGCAACTTGTGAGAGGATTAAAAAAACGATATAAGCGTGTAGGATGTTATTGGATTTCTGCCTCTGAGGTGTAGAGCGATCACAAAGGGTTTGCTGACTGCCATTTTCTAAAATAGAACACCGTGCCATGCTAAAAATAATGGAACACCTTTACCCCTCTTTTCAGTTTTCTTTATTCCCGCAAGAAGGGTTTTATTTCAAAAGATGTCACAATTCACTTCACAGTGGTATACAAGAGAGGTTCCAAATAAAAAATACTAGAGCTATGTGCCACAGGCATATCTTGTATTTGCAGCACTGTGCAGCAAATGGAAAGATACAGTTAAGGAAAGTTATATATCAAATCACCCCAAGACGAAATGCAAAAAGCCCTTTATCTATAATGAATGCAACACATGTTAGTCTGTGAATATTCCATTTAGTTTAGGAAAAATAAAATAAAACAAAGCTCCTATATTGGTTTTCAATAAGACCTGGCTAGTTACAGTCCAGCTGAATTTTCCAGTGTAGTTGGTGTATGCATTGAGTGGCAACCTGGTGGTTTCTGTGTATGTTCTGTGAAAATCAATGGGATAGTCTATTGTAGTTGTTTTGTTTTTTAAGGTGGTCATTGCAGTAGTATCTCACTGGTGCATACAATTATAGAGCACAAAAGCAAAGAATCCAAAAGGTGTTGTAAGTTGAAAAGAGCCCTTTGAAATGGCATATTTAGGACATCTCTACTTTATCTGCATTGGAAGCAATCTCAACTACTTATAGAGAGTCACCTGCAACACAGGTTAAATTTTTCAACATTATATCCAGAAAATAACAATTATGGTTATATACAATACTAAATATATTCTGCAATTCCATGGCTATAGAATTTGCATTTTTGTTGCAGAATTGTGCTCCCGAATATAAATTTTCTTCAGCCCCACTTATCTCAACAGGATGTTCACTTGGAAACCTGAAGAGGATGGTTTAACTGTCAATGTTGTTAACCCTTTTGCTACCAATTATTTTAGCAGAAACATCTAATAATCCTGAATAGCTTTCCCATTCTTGACTTGTGGAAAACTCCCAGCTGCCCTTGATTCTTCTGCCAGAACCTCTACCTTCCTGTAACAACTTCTGTGCGGGAGTTGTTTTGTGCAAAATCAGAGTACAGTGAAAACTTGAAATTCAAGGAGAACATAAATACAGTATCAAAATAAAATAGAGAGGTTACTGTGCTGGTGTATTATCTATTTTCATATTTCATTCAATAAAAACATCAATTTGGGAAAAAAATGCGCTGATGTTACAGAAATAAGGGGACTTTGCTGAAGAACTTAGGGCCAGCTTAGTTCAGAGCACATGGTTCCTTGATTGTATATGATAGACCCAATGCCCAGGGAAATGTTCATGAGAGGTTTTGAAAATACAATGTGAATGCATGCATGCAACTTTTCAAATGTAAACAGAGAAATTTGACTGAAAAGATAATGATTATACACTTCATGCAAAATATTTCTAAATAAAACACAGGAAAGAATGATCATTTAAATGGTCATTTAATTTGTTCATTATTAAGATTTCATGCCCATAACACAGTTGGATAAAATCATTTTCTCTTATCAACTGCTAGTGTTACATTGTTACAAAATACTATAGAGATGATGGCCAAATCTAACCCTTTTGTTAACAGGCACCAATCTTTTCACCAGGATTGAATCTAGCTCTAAACATTTGTCATATAAAACCTTATTTCAAACAAACTACACAGATTTCCCTAATAAACAGTGTTCCCTTTCAAATTCATGCTGATGACATAGTATATGCATTACAGCATACAGAATAAGTCAGCAAATGAATTTTTCCATTAATCACTTGCCTGTATAATAATGACCTTCATGCTTATATCTGAGTGGTCAGCAATGACAGCCTGAATTGCAACACCAAAACAGATTAACTTTTAGTCCAGGAAAACTCCATAAATCTGATTTTGGAAGAAACTGAGTTCCATGAAGAATAGGCATAGCATGCAAACAGCCAGAGGGTATTGCCAGAAATAAACATCTGTGGAGGTGTGGTTGGACATACAGATCAGTGAGATATATAAGGAACCAACAAATCCCTCAATCTGGCAAGCCTGGCATCTGAGGTATGGCTCTACAAATTTTCCTCTTTGCACTGTCATTCAATAATATGAAACACTGGGTTCCAATCTGTGTACAGTCTGGCCTCCTTTAAGAAGCTATAACTCTTTACTGAATGATTCAACAACTACACTTTGGAGTACATAGCTGAAAGTCATTATCAGAATGAAATAAGGGATGTCGTTTTTGCTTTAAATGCTGATATCCACAGAGGGATGCAAATCTAATATTTTGACATATTGAAATTACTAGCTACACAGATTATTCACAGTTGATTTGCATATGACTGTTTCATGTCCTGAGACCCCTTTATTAGCTGAGAATGATCCTCAAGGCAAATTGGAAATCAAATGAACAGAAATGTGCATTTTAAATGAACATATCAACAGTTTAAAACTCTTTTCACAATAAAACAAGTGAGAATGTTTCTTCAACAGGAGTTACGTACAATACCACAAAACCTTTTCTGCAAGTAGTTCAGTAACAGAATATAAACACTCTTCAAAAAGCAAGACAAATAGCAATAAGAAAATGATCAGTTCAAAAAAACTTTTTGTTTCCCTGAGCCTGATTTTCCTCTAATACTGAGGAAATTAGAGTAACTCCTTTGAAAGCAACACACCATTGTAAGTGAAATGAGAAAAAAGCTCGTTAGGTGCATCAAATATCACACATAGCATTCATGAGATAGGGATTTTATATACTCAATACTTTATGTTAAATGTGGACATGGATCATAAAATCTGAGCTTTTCCAAAGCTCCAGGATTCGAGTATCTACTTCTGCAGGAGTATTATAGACAGCCAAGAAGAAATGGAGTCAACATGTTTTTTTAAAAAACAAACCTATCTAAAAGTCATTTTGAAAAGAAATGTTGAAACATTTCATTTTGACACTTTCAATTTTTAATTTTTTCCCCTTAGCTGAAATAATTCACTGAATTCAACTCAATTCAACTCAATTTTGTGAATAGTTTTGGTTGATCTGAAACTACATTTCTCTGCGATTTTTTTCTGAAATTTTCCATCTAGCTCTATGCCTGACTATTTAAATTTGTTTTGTGCAGTTACAATAATCCAAGTCAACCTTATTGGGGCTGAGGATCTGGTCCAGAGCCTCTAAATAGGTACCTCCTCCCTACCTATTTCCCATAGAAATATTTAAGTATTTAATGTCTACTCCTGAACCATTAAAGTCAATGGTACTTTTGCTATTGACTTCAATCAGAGTAGGGTCAAAACCTTTAAAGCCCAGTGTAGCCATTTTTCTAGAATATTTTTAAAATATAACCCCCAAATGACCAAAAGGTAAACAAACTACAGCATGTGCAAGGCAAGACCCTCACCTGTAAGTCTGCATACCTCCATTTAGGACAGCTCAGGATTTGGCCAATCATAAGGAAACGTGATCAAAAGTGAAAGCTGTGATGAACAGTTAAACTGTCAGACAAAGTATGGAGAGAAGCTGGTGTGGGGCTCCTATGAAAAAAGTCTGCATTGTCACTGGTTGATGCCACTGGATTTTGCAGTGATGGTTTGTTGATTCCGTGTTTGTCAGTGTGAGAGTAAAGCCATTGTCCCACACTTAGTCTCATTTTACACTGGGCATGCATGTGCCATAAATGGTTTACAGACTGTTGAGGGAAAGCAGCATGTAACAAACATGGGCATACGTATGAAGCAGCTTGTCTAATGAAATAAGAATAGCAGAAATATAGAACAAAAGTCCTGCACATGCATTTCTGATGCTGCTGCTGTTTGGTTGATGTCAATTTTTAATGATTTCAATAAGGACTTTTCCTTAAAAATTGCTGGTGTGATATGGTCCAAGTAATATATGTGGGATTCATTTTTTTTATACAAGTACTTTTCATTTGATTTGAAATGAAAGATATACACTGGCGATTTGGATCTCACTGATTTCAATAGCTTTTGGATTATTTTTATCAAAATGGGGATTATTTTAATAATCTACATTCTGAAATTAGACATTTAATATTAGTTTTCTCTACCTCATTTATTTTAGCAATATATTCCTCAGTACACTGTAGTGGATGGCCATACTGAACTGCAGGAAGGCTGTTGTGAAGAAAACAACATGCAAATAAGGCAGATAATTTCAAGCTTTTATCACTGATCTCAGAACATTTGCATTTGAACAGTTTGTCCAGGTTCTGTAGATTTTATTTAGTAATTGCTTGGGCAGTTGCTTTTTGACAAAGGTATGATTAATGATTGCCTTTCTTTGCATGTCTCTTATAAATGAGTTTAAAAAATGGCTAGAGGTACAAGACTACATTTTACGTCAAAATCAACATACTTAGTGATATATTTTAGCAGATGTCATGAGGCCAAAGGCTGTGCCGCTGTCATTTATTATAAACGCCTTTCACATTTTATTTTAATTAATGTACTAAGCTATTAGCACTCTTGTAGAGAGAACAACATATACGGTACACCACAGGAAGTGCTCAGATACGTTGATAAGGGGTGTGGTTTAAGAACCAAAACATTTTTTTTTTTTGAAGAAAAGAATAGCCGTCAGTAGTGTAGTGCAATAGACTTGATACTTAGAAAAGAAAGAATGACACCCAATATATCTGTGGAAAACTAAATTGTAAATTGTGGTACTTCCCTTTGTAACCGTAGGTGGGCCAGATCCTCAGCTGGCGTAAATCAGCATAGCTTCACTGAAATCAAGAAAGCATTGCTAATTTACACCAGCTGAGGATCTGGCCTTTCCAAATGGTTCGGTGTGAGTATTTCTATCCTTGTGATGTGTGTGTGGGGTAGGGATATTTACGGTTTTATATAGTCTACATGGTGAGATTGTATACTGTGAGTGAAACCCTGCAGTTCGCTGTGGGTGACATTGACCCTCCTGACGTCAATGGAAGTTTTGCCATTGATGTGAATGGGGCCAGGGTTTTACACTGTGAGCCTGCCATACCATCTGGTGCACAGTGCCCATTTGACAAGCAGGCATGTGACTTACTCCTAACTGTCTCTATACAGGTGTAAGTGTCATGCACAGATACAGACAATGCTATTCTATGCTCCCCTCACATGTGTCATTGAGTGTAAGGGGTTTGGTAGTGCCTGTGTTGATGCAGAGCTGCTATGTATTAATCTATGAAAATTCATGTGTAATAATGGTCTGAATATTGTAAGTGACCTGGTCAGTATGGTAAAGTTACTGTCTACCTGTGGTTGATGGGTTATTAGAATTTTCTGTATGAATGTATTGATCTAAACAGGGGGCTGTGGGAAGAGCAAACAGGGAAACCACCCAACAGATCTTGATAAGCAGCCTCAAGCACATACTTGGAAGACAATGGGGCCAGCTGTTAGTTTTAAAGACCCTGAATCCTATCTCCAGCAAATTGTAAGTCTTGCTTTGGCCAAAGCTGGGAGCCTGGAGGTCAAAAGAACCCTGCAAAATGCAAAGGGGAAGAAAGGGGTCACTTGTCAGAAGCTGTCTAGGGGGACCAGCTGACGCAAAGACAGATGCTCTGGGGACGCAGTCTAAATAAGTTGGCTCTTCCCAGATCCTGAGGGGAAAACTTGCTATGTATACAGTCTGTTTTGTTGTTGTTAAGATCTGTTTTCTTTTAAACGCTTTGCTTCTAAATAAATGATACTTTGCTTGAAGAAGACTTTCTGTTCACTGTATTAACCACTGTCTTTGGTCTCCGAGAAACAGAACTGCAGGGTCTGAGCCTAAGTCAGGCCTGCTGAGGTAACTGTGGTTAGTAGCTGGGGCTGGGCTGGGAGGGGAGAATAGTGTGATCCACTGGAGCCAGGTGATGGCTTTAGCCCTGAGACCTGGGAGGAGGTGTCCTTGAGGAGACCAAGAAGGACCAGAGATGCAGTTCATCCGGTAACTGTGGCAGAGGCTCTTCACAGTCAGTGTGCTCTCCAGAAGAATGGACTGAGGCTTTCCCAAAAGAATGTATTGTTAAGGCTAAATTCCTTGCTTATTGTGCTGCTGCTCCCCTTGCAGCCTAATGAAGGCAGAAAAAAGGGTCCAAAAGTAGCCTAAGGTGCCAGTTCACACGTTCATCCTTATTCGCAAAGCATTTAAATACCTGCTTAACTTTAAACTCAGACTGAAGTCCACTGGGACTTAAGCGCATACCTAAAGTAAAGCAAGTTCTTAGCTGGTTTGCTGAATTGGGACCTAAGGAAGCTTTAACTTCCACTTCTTCCATTGTGCACCGGGGACAAAGGCAGATATTGATGGTGTTCTGGGGACCATCGCTTCTTCAGAGCCTTTGACTAACTGCAGCATTGCTCATTGACAAATGGATGCATAGCTCATTTGTTATCTGGATGTCGATATGATTGCCTACTGGCATTATGCATATCTTGAAACTAATGTTCATTGGGATGCACATCTTTTTGAATCCAGATACAACTGAATGTGAGGGCACTGTGGCCAGGATAGGCTTATCTCTGAATATGTTAGGTTTTAGGGATGAGTTTCCTATTCACTTTAAAGTGCTGCTGGCTTTTGTGAATGACTGACTGTAACCATGTTCACTGTTTCCCACAATATGTGCCTCAAAGACAACCTCGTACCAAAATAGATGGGCGTGCGCCAGTATAGAAGAATTGGATCTCTTTGTGCAGCACAATGAACAAGGCCCTTCATTTTCAGATGTTTTGTCAGCACAGCTGGGTGGGAGAGGTGGAGAAAGGTGGCCTTAAAGGTGCCCTTTCCATTTTGCCAGTCCTGGGCTCTACACTGTGTAAGGTATCCAGTTGTATCCA
Source organism: Malaclemys terrapin pileata (assembly GCF_027887155.1). Lineage (NCBI taxonomy): Eukaryota > Metazoa > Chordata > Testudines > Emydidae > Malaclemys > Malaclemys terrapin. The sequence goes on from NC_071512.1 coordinate 87,770,437, forward strand.
TGTGATTTTTTCCCACTCTGGCATGCCTGCCACACTGAAGGAGAGGGGACTGGTAGCATACTGTCATCCATCTAGGTTTAACATTCCCCTGTGCAAATCCTTGATTGTTTCTATAGAGCAGCTTTCTCACTTTTTTTTGCACTGCCTCAGCACTGCAAAGGAGTCGGAACAAGGGCCAAGGATTAGCTGGTTGTATGTGGTCAGTTATTTCCTTGCTTTTCCAAACAGCTCTTGCATGTGGGGGACTTGCCATGCAGGACTGAGAGGAAGGTGTTCATAATGTTACATTGGGGCTCTTGCAAGTCTTTTGACTGCTGAACATCTTGAACTTTTATTTTCATTCTTGTTATTTTTACTGTTTTATTTCGTGTGCCGTTTTTCTTGATGCAGTAGTTAGAGAAGATACTGGACTTAATTGCCCACCAAATAGTATAACATTTGCTTCCTACAAACGTTCACTTCCCATTTCTGTCTAATTCTAAGAAATCTCTGGTAATGGATAAGAATGAACCATTTAAGTTTTATTTTTAAAAAGACATGAGTTCTTAAAGGTGATTACATGACAGACATAGCAGAATAACATTTGGGAATGGACCTGCTTGAAACAATCTTCTGTTCAGTGGGCTTGATTCTCCTCTCACTTGCACTGGTGTAAATCAGCAGTAGTAAATTGAAGTAAATGGAGTTATATGAGGTAAAATTGGTATAAACGGTATAAAATCAGGCTCCCTGTGTCATATACGTATTGTAGTATTTTAGAAGGTCTGATTCAATTGTATCTAAAAGGCATACGCTTGATTATATATATTCTGAGGTTTACGTCTTTGCTATGTACAACAAAACTCTTAGTACAATGGAACGTTCTTTAGAGAGGTAGCTATAGGCTGGAAGCCAGAACTTCCACTGGTGCAAATTGTCATAGTGTCACTGACTTCGATAGTATTTTCTTGAGTTCTCTGGAGCTGCTGAAGTGTGACTGTCATGCTTGTGACACAATGGACTTATGGACTAGTCAGTATATATATATATTTTGTTCGGTTTAAAAAGATATGCATGATATACCAGGGCCTTCTGTAGTTTTGTTTGGATAGACAACACTGCAGTTATTTTTTTTATTCTAATTATATGAAAACATTGTGATACTTCAATACTGTTGTGAGATAACTCGGTAAATGTTGGACCCAAGCTGTCAAAAGCCAGATGATTCCACATTGGGACAGGTGCTCAGCTGGTGTAAATTGGTGTCCCTCGGTTGATTTACACTTAATTTACATCAGCTGAGGATCTGCCCCGTTTTTTTTTGCCTCTGTCTTCACGAACAAGGTCAGCTCCCAGACTGCTCCACTGGGCAGCACAGTATGGGGAGAAGGTGACCAGCCCTCTGTGGAGAAAGAAGTGGTTTGTGACTATTTAGAAAAACTGGACGTGCACAAGTCCATGGGGCCAGATGCGCTGCATCCGAGTGTGCTAAAGGAGTTGGCGGATGAGATTGCAGAGCCATTGGCCATTATTTTTGAAAATTCATGGCAATCGGGGGAGGTCCCGGATGACTGGAAAAAGGCTAATGTAGTGCCCATCTTTAAAAAAGGGAAGGAGGAGGATCCGGGGAACTACAGGCCAGTCAGCCTCACCTCAGTCCCTGGAAAAATCATGGAGCAGGTCCTCAAGGAATCAATTATGAAACACTTAGAGGAGAGGAAAGTGATCAGGAACAGTCAGCATGGATTTACCAAGGAGAAGTCATGCCTGACTAACCTAATTGCCTTCTATGATGAGATAACTGGCTCTGTGGATGAGGGGAAAGCAGTGGATGTGTTATTCCTTGACTTTAGCAAAGCTTTTGATACTGTCTCCCACAGTATTCTTGCTGCCAAGTTAAAGAAGTATGGGCTGGATGAATGGACTGTAAGGTGGATAGAAAGCTGGCTAGATCGTCGGGCTCAACGGGTAGTGATCAATGGCTCCATGTCTAGTTGGCAGCCGGTTTCAAGCGGAGTGCCCCAAGTGTCGGTCCCGGGGCCGGTTTTGTTTAATATCTTTATTAATGATCTGGAGGATGGTGTGGACTGCACTCTCAGCAAGTTTGCAGATGACACTAAACTGGGAGGCATGGTAGATACACTGGAGGGTAGGGATCGGGTACAGAGGGACCTAGACAAATTAAAGGATTGGGCCAAAAAAAACCTGATGAAGTTCAACAAGGACAAGTGCAGAGTCCTGCACTTAGGACGGAAGAATCCTATGCACTGCTACAGACTAGGGACCGAATGGCTAGGTAGCAGTTCTGCAGAAAAGGACCTAGAGGTCACAGTGGACGAGAAGCTGGATATGAGTCAACAGTGTGCTCTTGTTGCCAAGAAGGCTAACGGCATTTTGGGCTGTATAAGTAGGGACATTGCCAGCAGATCGAGGAACGTGATCGTTCCCCTTTATTCGACATTGGTGAGGCCTCATCTGGAGTACTGTGTCCAGTTTTGGGCCCCACACTACAAGAAGGATGTGGAAAAATTGGAAAGAGTCCAGCGGAGGGCAACAAAAATGATTAGGGGTCTGGAGCACATGACTTATGAGGAGAGGCTGAGGGAACTGGATTGTTTAGTCTCCAGAAGAGAAGAATGAGGGGGGATTTTATAGCTGCTTTCAACTACCTGAAGGGGGGTTCCAAAGAGGGTGGAGCTCGGCTGTTCTCAGTGGTGGCAGATGACAGAACCAGGAGCAATGGTCTCAAGTTGCAGTGGGGGAGATCTAGGTTGGATATTAGGAAACACTATTTCACTAGGAGGGTGGTGAAGCACTGGAATGCGTTACCTAGGGAGGTGGTGGAATCTCCTTCCTTGGAGGTTTTTAAGGCCCGGCTTGACAAAGCCCTGGCTGGGATGATTTAGTTGGGAATTGGTCCTGCTTTGAGCAGGGGGTTGGACTAGATGACCTCCTGAGGTCCATTCCAACCCTGATATTCTATGATTCTATAATTCTACCTTTTAACCTCACTTTTAAGATTACCATTTTGTGTGTGTGAGTTAAGGTGAGAGGGTAAGTTACCTGAACTTCTAATTTCCTGCCTTTCATCAGTCTGATCTGTGTAGCAACCTTAGCATATGTCACTGTAGTTGCTTTAAAACTGAATTGCAATAGATGTAATTCAAAGAACCCAACCATATCAAATGATGACTTTTGTTTGTTTGTTTTTGGCCTTCAGATTAGTGTCCTCTTTGTAATGCATCTTCATTTGCTACTTCTATTACTGCTAAATGCTGAGCACAAAGACTTAAATAGAATTTTTAATGGCCAGGCTTCAAATATAAATTTGGCAGCTACCAGTAATTAGACTCACCAGAGTGCAATGTGGGGAGCAGGAATCTCTGCAGGAATCAAAGGTGCACAGTCAGGAAACGAAGCAAAGCTTTGTTTCCCCAGCCAAATAGAAGGGACTCCCTTGAGTTTGCTCTGCATTATTATGAAATGCTTAAAGGCAAAGGTCCATTATTTCTGACCTTTCTCTGCACATCCAACTGCAACTGTTGTCATTTGGGACACTTTAAGGGCTTCAAACCATGCTGTAATAACCAGCACACCATTTTAGCATTATCATTAGTGGATGCTGCTATTTGTATAGACTAGAAGAATACCTAATGGCAATTTCAAGTAAGATTCTTTTAGCGTTATTTGCTGTTCCATTAGTTAATGCCAAATACTAATGTTCGTTTGTTGTTTTACCATACACGATAATTAGATGCATTTTTCAGATTTTTCATCTTCTTTCAGGTAACTATAAAGAAACAAATTTACTTCATGCTGTTGCTTACTGGGAAAGGACTAATAATTGATGATAGTTTACTCAGGTATTTTGAGAAACTGACAAAATAGGGTGTTTTGATCAATGTTTTTAATCTTGCCACTTTATTTTTTAGAAGTTACTTGTCAGGTATATTCCTGCATCCAATTGACCTAATTCTGCTCTGTTACCCTGGGTGTAAATCGAGAGAAACTCCCCTGAAATCAGTAGTTATTCTGGATTTGCAAGGCGTAAAGGAGAACAGATTTTCTTATTATGTGAATAAAAGAGAGCAAGAACTAAGAATATAAATCTAGGACAGGGAAAGCTGAGAACACTTTGGGCTCAGAGTCACATTTCATAGGAATTTAAAGAGTTTTAAAATCATGAACGACCCAAACTCAAAGCCTGGACATTAGTGATGATCTGGATATCAATCCTGTTCCTTTCATGAACTTGACAAACTTTGTCAAGCAAGTTAAAAGGCTAATGCCCATCGTGTCCGTTGCTTAGGGCAATCCCAGTTCTTCATCCCATTCAAAATCATCTTTGAGAAATATCTCTCTTTATTTGAACAATGTCATCTGGTTTTGGATTGGTGTAATACTGCTTGGCTTAGGAGCAGACGTATGAGAATTTGACAATGACAGTGGTACTAGTCATGGAAGTACACACTTAAGGCTAGTGGCTTGGACTCATGTCCAGTTTCCTAAAAAACATTTTGGTTTAGTGTAGAGAGGATGTTCTGTTGCCTTTTGGCATCTGCGCCAGCATCTAGAGTTCACGTTCAGTTCATATTTTATATAAACAGCCATTTTGACAATGGGCATGGCTCAGTTTACAGAGAGTGTTGTCTGGTGATTGTAGCAGAGAACAGGGAGTTAGAGCTCATGAATTATATTCCTCCATTTACCAAAAACCCCCTGTGTGAACTTTGACTCTGCATTTTTTCCTTTCTGCCCTACTTGTTAAATTAATTAGAATAATAGCTAACTCACAGAGCAGCTTGAGGATTAGTTTATTATTTTTTTTAAGTGCTTAAGAGCTCCTGATCCAGGGAAGTTCTGTCTCTGTAAGAGCAAAGTATTTGTGTTATGAGTACTTTCCCCCTTAATCTAATGTTTCTATTAGGGAGTAAGTAGTAGATAGTTATATGATGGTAACACTAAATGTCCCAATCTGGAACAGGAGCCCATAGTCCTGGAGGATCTTCCTGAGGATTTTCTTTAACCACATTAGAACTACCATCATAAAGTTTAAAGTAGTCTTACTCCCATTTCCAATATCCTAGAGAAAGCAGTTCTCAGAACATTTGCTGTGGGTGCTAACAGCAGATGAGTTCTCTCACTGTCTCACTGTATGGGGCATGCTCTGTCCCCATCTTCAGATGCCCCGGGGACCTCTCAGACTCTGTCCATTGAGTGGCAACTTCATGTGTTTTTATTTACATTCATCACCAGTACCAATACAGTCCCAAGCAGCAATATTATATACAGTGCTTCTCTACCTTTAACCCTTTCCTGCAGGGCCAGGGAGGAACAGACATCTCCCTGCCTTGAGAACTGTGCACACACTGGGCTCAGCTTGTTTTTTAACTCTCTCTTCCTTTCCACACACACATACACGCATGCGCGCGCACATACACAGACTATAGTACAGACTGGACATAATCTATAATGTACAGTATAGTGAAATTGATCAACTATTGGTATAAAACAGATTACAGTACTATGCAGCCAAACGCCTAGGAAATATTGTTACTTTTTAATTTAGCTAATTTAGTGCTTATAAAAGATGCCAAATTGATAGTTCAGGAAAAATGAAATCCTCCATTTATCCATGGTAGAAACACAGGACAGATAATAGGTGTGCAAGCTTCCCCGTACTGTTAGTGATCCCTTCATCCCTTAATCTCTAGCAAGAGGGTAATTCACTCTCCATGCCTAATTGGCTTCTCTTGGCTCCTCTCCTGAAAATGACAGGAAGGGTAGTGAGAGTGATTTTGTAAAATGTACATTTGTATTTGAATTGTTGACCTACTGGAGAAAGGATTCGATCCTAATAATAAAATGACGTAGTATCTCACATTTACATAGCACCAGTGATCCTGAAGGGGCCCCAAATACTTTAAAATTAATTAAAAAAAGTCTTTACATAGGGTTCATTTCATCCACCATGTTGAGTGAATTGTGGCAATTGTTTAACAGCAGTTTAGGAGAGCATGCAAAGAACATGTTATCCAATCAGTCAAATGTACGCACACTAGAGTTTGTCCAGGACAACAGATTAACATCCACACTCTTTGAGAAAGTGCCATGAGATCTTTGATATCCACAAGTGGTCATGTTGTTAGTGTTACATTTCCTCCACCAAAAAAAAAAAAAAAAAAAAAAAAAGTGAAATCCCAGGTCCCCAGAAGTCAATGGCAAAGAGAGGTCTCCTATCCCAGCCCAACCCTGTTTAGCTTATGAGCCAACTACTCCCTCTCACCCAGGTGATATCATACCTGAATCTTCTTCCCCAGGTCTCTCTTCTACCCTCATCTCTTCATTTTAGTTTCAGTCTCTCTCCTCCTATCTAACACTATCAAGTCAAAAAATCCTTAACACATTTTTCCAGCTCTTTTTCTCCAGTTCGCTTCACACTTCAAAGATTATGGAGTTAACTAAACCAAATATCCATGAAGCTTGTTAAGCCCTTTGGTCATAGCCCCATAGCACTTGCCTTTGTGAAAAGATCAAGCAGGACTGTGCAGCTGTATTTCCCATTCAGACATATGGCACTAGGACAAGAACTTGTTACTAAAGTCATATGATGGGCTAGCAAACTTCTATAAAAGACACATCCTGAGTACAAAGTGGCATGATCAAATATCCAGCACAGTGTTGGAGTGTGCTAACCTTGCTGCTACACATATAATACTGATGAAGATGTAACTTATTGACAGTCTAGCGGACTGGATGGATTTGAAGTTCATTGATGAATGAGAGCTGCATTTCAAATAGATAAAAGGCCTCGAGATGGAAGGATGAAAAATACAAATTATTAATACAATCTAGGATATGGAAAATAGAAACAACATCAGCATAGAAAAGCTGTGAAAAATATGCTCAGACAGAACTTGCAGCTGAGTAATATTGATGGAATCTATAACTGCTAGTCAAATGATGCAGTGATAGAGCAAAAAAATAGTGTACGTGTTTTGAAATAACCATTTGTATGTGTGTAAAACAAAGTGCCAACTATATCTACAGTTGCATCTAGTGGTGGGGTTCTCAAACTTCATTGCACCATGACCCCCTTCTGACAACAAAAATTACTACAGGACCCCAGGAGGGGGGACTGAAGCCCGAGCCTACCCAAGCTCCACCGCCCTGGGCAGAGGGGGAAGGGAGAGGAGGTATCCAAAGCTTGAGCCCCACCTCCTCTGGGGTGGGGGGGAAGAGGGCAAAGCCGAAGCCAAAAGGCTTCAGCCCCAGGCAGAGGGCCTGTAGCCTGATCCCCACCATCCAGGGCTTGGGTTTCAGTTCTATGCAGTGGGGCTTGGGCTTTGGCTTTAGCCCTGGGTCCCAGCAAGGCTAAGCCAGCCCTGGTGACCCCATTAAAATGAGGTTTTGACCCACTTTGGGGTCCCGACCCACAGTTTGAGAACCACTGATCTAGTGCATCAACCTGAACTGCACCTTTGCCCCATCTGTGGCAGGATACATTAATGTTGAGAATGTGTTCTCTCTCTGTAGTAGGAAGGCTGGCAGGATAAGGCTGAAGCTCAACAATGAAACAGACGAAGCTTTAGGACACATATTAAAATATAGCTCTTTGTTCAATGTTGAAGAAATTGACTCTTTCTGTCACAAGGCCTAGGTCTCACACACACACACAGCTCTGCCGCCAGGAGCAGATAGCATGCCACAGCACTCACAGGCCCGGGGGATGAGGGACTAAGGCAGCTCAAAGCCACCTTTGTGCCCTCCAGATTGAGAGTGCAATCATGAGCTAGAATAGACCATGAAAGGCTGCCAAAGTTAGGGCAGTCTGTCACTGGCTACCCATAATTCCTCTCTTCCTCCCAGTCCTGCTCCTAGAATTCTTTTTACACTGTGGTTTCTGAAGGGGTCCTCAGAGGCTAGCATGTGGCTGTCTTCCTCACTTCTAACACTGAGGGAATTCTCCCACAGCTGGATCTGGGGCTTTTAGAGCCCTTTTATGACACACAGTCCTTTGATCAGAGATCAGGGATCAGAATGGGGCTGAGACTTTCACCCACAATCTACGCAGTTTGGGTACAAAATAGGAACCATGACCACCTTTGACTCTTCCATGATTTACCCATCATTATTTCCTCTGAAATTTGTATAACACAGAACATGCATATTAAAATAATCGGCAGCTGCCTTATTTGAGTTTTTATAAAAAGCCACTTGAATCATTTTTATTTTAATCATGGTTTTGCTCTACAGTTATTAAGAAGTATTACGCCATTTATAGTTGATTAAATTTTCCAAATGAGTATGTTTGTTTTTTTATCCACTAAAGTGAAATGCCAAGGGGAATTTTGTTTCTAATCCCTTGAAATGAAATACTGGGAATCCCTCACATCCCAACAATAAGATGACTCTCAAAGAACAAGTATGCTTTTACCACTGATTTTATTCCAATAACTTAATGTCATTAAAAAGCTTCCTTAATTAATTGTACTTACAAGAGCATTTCTAATATAATTTTAGAGTACAATGGAAGTAAATACATCTATTTTACCAGACAGCTTGAAAAAAAACTATTTAGTTCAATCATTAGGTCAAGCCAAATAAATTTCTGCCTTCTTCAAAGAAAATTGCTAGTGAATGTCTACGCTGAAGTGATTTTAACTTCCTTGACACTGAAGATTTAGTTACGTGAGACAATAATGAACAGCTGAAAGATATAATTTTAGATGTAAAGAGAGTGCAGCATCTACACATTTCAGAAATGAATAACTCTTACCATATATTGCCCCATACAAATCATATACTTAAGGCATTAAATACCAGAAAGACTTGCAATGGATTCAAATGCTGCTTTCACGTACATTTGTTACAATTGACACAAAACATACTGAATTCATTCTCTCCATCAATATTCCCTGTATTGTAGCTCTTAGAACATTTCAGAAAGCAACCAGAAGCTTCAGCCTGTGCAGAATGCATCCACATTTATCTTGAGTGAAGAAGGCCGCTACTGAATAAGCATATAACAACAGTAGTTTGCACTCTGCACTGGCAACCTGTTCAATTCTAGCAGCAATTCAAAGTGTTGGCTATTCTCTATAAACTCTTAATGACCTAAGTATCTAAGAAATGACCTAAGTATCTAAGAAATCTCTTGTTGTGTCCTGCTGTGGGAGTAATGATCCACTGGTTTCCTCAGGTTGTCAACTGAATCCTTGGCATTAAACCAGAGTGCTCTCAACCAGGACCGGCTCTAGGCACCAGCAAACCAAGCATGTGCTTGGTGTGGCACAATTCCAGGAGGTTTTTTGCTTTGGCAGTTGCACTCTCGGAGGGGTTTTTTTTTTTGCTTGGGCCTGCAAAAGACCTAGGGCTGGCCATGTTCTCAGTAGAGCTTAATGCCTCTGAAATGTGGAGTTTGTCTACATGGCGACATTCCAGAAAGTAAATCTAAATAAAATAAAAGTGTGAATTTGAAGTTGATTAGTTAAAATTCATTAAATCTCTACGTGGACACTGTTATAAGAATTAAAGAATCTTAGTTCACTGTGTAAGTGAATTAAGCTAAACCAAATAAAAAGCCATTTTACTTCTGAATGAGTGTTCGGACAGGGTCTTAATGCAATTTAACTAATTCACTTCAAATTCACAACTTTAATTAATTCGGATTAACTTTTCTGGATGTCTCCACATGGACATGTCTCTAATCTCTTCAACAAGCTTCCATAACCCAAGTTTCAGAGCAAAATGTGCAGTAAGTCTTACTTATTTGATCACACTTTTTGTTGAACCATAGTTTAGTTAATGGCAGAGGACGGAATTATGAAAAAGGGAGTCTTGCTATTGGGCATTTTAAGTTGAAAATGTTATTTTGTGTCTTTCTGAAAGTGGTTGTTATTGATGTAAATTGCCTAGCGGCCTGGGTGATGGACACTAGCAAAAATGCTGACTAAATTAATGTATATGGACCTATTACAATATGTTTCTAGAGAAGGAGCTAAGTGCAAACTTCCAGAAATGAAGACCATATATTCTTAGCCACCTGAAAGGTTTCTTCTTCTAAAACCAAAGCAATTTTTTTCCATTAAAGCCAGCTCCAGCTCTAGGGAGTCTGGTGTTTTCCAAGCTTAATATAATAGTCTCTTGGAAATCATAGACGCTTCTCTTGAAAGATTCATTTTCATAATAGACTGAGATATGAATGAGCATGTAAAATACCCAAAATAAAGACATTAGGAATCAAAGGAAAATCAAAAAAATGTTCTGAGGTTTGCTTTGGTTAAACATCCAAGTGTCTGGATGTGTATTTGAAACTTATTCAAAGCTCTTAACTTTACAAAATCAGTACTAGGCTATTACCTTCCTGCTCTGTGATGGGAAGTCTTGGCATATGAAGTCCCAAATTACATTGACCTTTTTTGCTGCCAAAGTGCATTGCATTTTTATGTCTAATTCTCTGTCCACTCCAGCCCTTAGGTCTCTTTCATCCTTCACTACCTTTCCAGGTTTCTGTCTCCTACTTAATATTTGTGGGGGTTTTGTGTCCCTCCTCCTTAACTGCTGCAGAATAATAGTTTTCATTTTTCCAGTTGAGTTTCTTCTGATTACTCAGAAACACAGGAATTTTACTATGTCAGCCCCAGTGGTCCAAGAAGTCTGCTATACTTTCTCTGACATGCGTAAAATAAATTTTAATGGACAATTATTAAACCCCCATCAATAGAGAATTTTTTTCCTAGCCAGACTCCCTAGCCTGCTTATGCCCCATCTTCTCATTATTCATATGCATATCTAATTCTTTTTTAAATTCCATTAAGCACTCAGCCTCAATAATAGCCAGTGACAATGAGTTCCACAAGTTTATTATGAAGGTTAATTGTTGCCTTTGCTCTATATTTATAATTTTTCTGGACTTCTTGGTATTATTTCTCTATCTGCACTGGTGTTCACCACATCTTCTAATGTAGTGTCTATGAATTTCATTGATGTGGTGTTTACCCCTCTCCTAGAGTTGGAAAGAAGATGCCAAATAAGATAAAACCTAGTACAGATACCCAGGACCTGTACCCTGATTTTATAAATGTGTCTTTGGCAACATTCCTGTTGTCAGGTTTCAGAGTGGTAGCCGTGTTAGTCTGTATCAGCAAAAAGAATAAGGAGTCCTTGTGGCACCTTAGAGACTAACAAATTTATTTGAACATACGCTTTTGTGGGCTAAAACCCACTTCATTGGATGCATGCAGTGGAAAATACATTAGGAAGATATATATACACAGAGAACATGAAAAAATGGGTGTTGCCATACTAACTATAACAAGAATGATCAATTAAGGTGGGCTATTATCAGCAGGAGAAAAAAAACTTTTGTAGTGATAATCAGGATGGCCCATTTCCAACAGTTGACAAGAAGGTGTGAGTAACAGAAGAGGAAAAATTAGCATGGGAAAATAGTTTTTACTTTGTGTAATGACTCATCCACGCCCAGTCTTTATTCAAGCCTAATTTAATGGTGTCCAGTTTGCAAATTAATTCCAATTCTGCAGTTTCTCGTTGGAGTCTGTTTTTGAAGTTTTTTTGGTTGGAGTATTGCAACTTTGAGGTCTGTAATTGAGTGGCCAGGGAGACTGAAGTGTTCTCCAACTGGTTTTTGAATGTTATAATTCTTGACATCTGATTTGTGTTCATTTATTCTTTTGCGTAGAGACTGTCTGGTTTTGCCAATGTACATGGCAGAGGGGCATTGCTGGCACATGATGGCACATATCACATTGGTAGATGTGCAGGTGAACGAGCCTCTGATAGTGTGGCTGATGTGATTAGGTCCTATGATGGTGTCTCCTGAATAGAAATGTGGACAGAGTTGGCAACGGGCTTTGTTGCAAGGATAGGTTCCTGGGTTAGTGTTTTTGTTGTGTGGTGTGTGGTTGCTGGTGAGTATTTGCTTCAGGTTGGGGGGCTGTCTGTAAGTGAGGACTGGCCTGTCTCCCAAGATCTGTGAGAATGGGGGATCGACCTTCAGGTGTGGTCTGGATGAAAGCTGGAGGCATGTAGGTAAGTATAGCGGTCAGTAGGTTTTCGGTATAGGGTGCTGTTTATGTGACCATCGCTTATTAGCACTGTAGTGTCCAGGAAGTGGATCTCTTGTGTGGACTGGTCCAGGCTGAGGTTGATGGTGGGATGGAAATTGTTGAAATCATGGTGGAATTCCTCAAGGGCTTCTTTTCCATTGGTCCAGATGATGAAGATGTCGTCAATCTAGCGCAAGTAGAGTAGGGGCATTAGGGGAGGAGAACTGAGGAAGCGTTGTTCTAAGGCAGCCATAAAAATGTTGGCATTCTGTGGAGCCATGCGGGTACCCATAGCAGTGCTGCTGACTTGAAGGTATACATTGTCCCCAAATGTGAAATAGTTGTGAGTGAGGACAAAGTCACAAAGTTCAGCCACCAGGTTTGCCGTGACATTATCGGGGATACTGTTCCTGACGGCTTGTAGTCCATCTTTGTGTGGAATGTTCATGTAGAGAGCTTCTACATCCATAGTTGCCAGGATGGTGTTTTCTGGAAGATCACCAATGGATTGTAGTTTCCTCAGGAAGTCAGTGGTGTCTCGAAGATAGCTAGGAGTGCTGGTAGCGTAGGGCCTCTTTCATTCTGGTATGCCTGTTTCAGTGCTGTCTCTTGATAAGTGTTCTGAGTAACTGATTCCCCTGTGGTTTTTGTTAGTCTGATCCTCCTCTATTTTGTGAAGAGTCAATGCTTATTGTAACTCTCTAAGTTAAACAGCTCTGTACATAATTCCCTTCTGCTCTTTCTATAGCTTCTAAACTTTCTTGATGCTGATCCTTTGTTTTACACCTCTTTCCTGATGATCAGAACTTGGGTCTCTTCCTTTGTCTTCATAATATGAGAACAACATAGTGAACATTCAGTATAGCTACTATTTATAATCCTATATTAGAGAAAAAAGATATGTTACAGATTAAACCAAAATTTTAAATCCGACATTACTGTAAATTAGGACCTCTAGGAAATCAGTATTATTTAATTTCAAAATATAAAAGTCTTGTGCTATCTTGTGTGGTAACAGCCTTGTATTATCTGGAAAATGTGTGGTAGCATCCTACTGTCCGTCCTTAGTCTGAACTACCATTCAAGTCAATGGAAATTTTCCATAAACATAGATGGCAGGATACAGACTCTATACTGTTCATTTGCAAATAAGATCTGAAAGGTCTTTTCCGTCTCTTCCTCTGCCCCATTTTCTATATAGATTAATGCAGCTTGAAGACAGCGTTCATGGTAGAGAGAGGAAATAGCGCCTCGCCCAGATACATTTTGTGAGTTCTGTTTTTGCACTGACATGGCCTTTTTGTTTTCAATGTTCATTTCACAATCAAAATTAGACTTATCCCCTGTACTCACCTGGCACTTTGTCTGTTTTCATTTATTTATTTATTTAAACATGGTAGGCTTGCCAATTATGCTGGACTGGTGAGAGCTTTGAAAATGTTATTGGCAGCACTTCCTGTCTCTTATTCAGCTTTCTTTCCCATTGTTGGATGTTTTTGATCTGTACTTGGGATTTATCAGTTTAATTAATCTAATCTCTGCAGTAGCATCCATGCTAACTGAAATGATTTCTAACAATGTTTTGTTGATCCCTGTAATCGCTGAATGAGAATAAAGATATGATGTAGCATATGGCAGCATTTCTTATCTGTGAGTCTTACATTTAGCATTTTAGAATTTTATTTTCCTTTTAATTGGAGCTATATTTCTGCTAAGTGATAAGGTCACTTCTGCATGTTTCCTCTTTGACAAGGCTATGTTTTAAACACTTCATAAAATCATACTTTGTTACTGTAGATTATTCCACGAGAAAATTTACTATAGAAAAATGATAGTGGATTGCTACAGTAAAACTTACTATAGTGGTGATGCAGACATTGTTTGCTCATAGTATTAAAACTTGCAAAGTAGCTTAGATAACAAAACACCGTTAGTCCATTATTTGCAGAAACAAAATACAATTGAACATCTACCTCTGTCTATATTACCCAGTGCTGTCCCGTTGATTTCAGTGGTGGAGAATTAGGCCCTAAGGGTATGTCTTCACTACGAGCCAGATCCGCGGGCAGCGATTGATCCAGCGGGGATCGATTTTATCGCATCTAGTCTAGACGCGATAAATTGATCCCTGAGCGCTCTCCCATTGACTCCTGTACTCCAGCTCGGCAAGAGATGCAGGCAGAGTCGACGGGAGTGGCATTAGTCGACTCACCGTGGCGAAGACACCACGGTAAGTCCATCTAAGTACGTCGACTTCAGCTACGTTATTCACATAGCTGAAGTTGCGTAACTTAGATCGATTCCCCCATCCCCCCAGTGTAGACCAGGCCTGAATAACTACTCCAAGCATGCTGCAATGTTAATGCAGTTTCATTTATAAACTACCAATCCACCTCAGTCAGGGGTTGCTTAGAATTGTCTTAGTTATCACAGGACCCTCTTCCAAGGCAAGCTGAAACACTTTGAATTTCACTGTATAGTATTTACACAGGGATTTTGTATAACAGACTGCAACTTGCATAGAATTGGTTTAGATTGTTTTTAGTAAGAAGTGAAGTCTTGAAAGTAACTAGAATACTTTTCTGATGGATTGTATCTACTGAGGAAAACCTATCCTAAATGCCTAACTACTTAGCGACAATCTACACCAGTGGTGCTCAAACTTTTTTGTACTGGTGACCCCTTTCACATAGCAAGCCTCTGAGTGTGACCCCCCCCATCAATTAAAAACACTTTTAAATATATTTAACACCATTATAAATGCTGGAGGCAAAGCAGGGTTTGGGGTGGAGGCTGACAGCTTGTGACCCCCCCATGTAATCACCTAATGACCCCCTGAGGGGTCCCGACCCCCAGTTTGAGAACCCCTGATCTACACTCATTGCTATATTTGCTTTCTGCAGTCAACTTTCTGTATAACTTTTAATGAGTGTACCCAAATATTTGGATGGGAATATCTAATCTGTATCATTAAATTTATTAATCTAAATTTAGATTATTGCTGATTATGTACTATATGTATTGTATGACTTTTAAACCAAACTTTGTACTTTTGGATAATTTAAGCACTATAGCCAGGTGTACAGACACTCTTTCCTTAACCTGTATATTGTGTCATTTTAACATTAGCTTTAATAAAATTTTTGAAACACCAGACAGTATTTAAATAGAATACAGTTTACAATAATGTTTCACTTGTGTCTAAGGCGGTATTCTCAATCTACGGATCACAACCCCATGGTGGTCACAACTAGGTGTCAGGGATCATACTTACCCTGCTTTTTTCCATGTTGCTAAGTGGCAAAGGGGTTCTGGCTCAATGAAAGAGGGGTACCAGGGGATTCCACTATGGAAAAAGTTGAGCGTCACTGGCCCAGAGTGAATGGTAAATGAATATTTCAGCTATTAAATGAACTTTCACAACTTTGTTTTTAGCATTTGTATTTATAGTATTTTAAAATATAAAAACATGTATACCTTTACTTTGTTTCATAATCAATAACAGTTGTTATCATACAAATCTGATTTCACTTACAGCATTCCCTTAGCAAATAAAATTTTAAGCCATCTTTGTTAAGAAGGGCATGCAGGGACTGAAGGCCAATCTGAAGTATAAGGAATATTGCACACATATAGATAACTAGCAAGTCTTAAGAGTGTCCACTTTGACTCTGGACAGGCAGAGATATTCTAAGTAGAGCTGAAAGGGAAATAGATTTCCCATCCTGTGAAAAATGTTGAGATTTTCCTGTCTTAAATTGGGACAAAAAGTCAAACTCTCTAAAATTTCTGTGAACAAAAATCTGAAAACTCTTTTGATTTGGGTCACAAACAAACATTTTGTTTTGCTAACTCCATTTTTTCATTTTGACCATTTTAAAATTGATTTTTAGTTTTATTAGCTTAAATTTCAAAGCAAAAAGTCATTTAACTGGAAGTAGGAATTTTTCAATTAAAAATGTTGAAACAAAACATTTTAACAATTTGAGAAATATGTTGAAACTGATTCTTTTTCCACAAAAAGTCTGTTTCAATAAATCAGCATTTTTCAACAACAAAATATTTTTGTCAAAAATGTCCCAACCAGCTCTCTTCTGACTTCTTCTCCTGATTTACTGATTGGGGAATTTTACACCAAAGAAACGCTTGAGAAAGACTGGCATGAAACAACCGTGCAATGGAGGTTTGGGTTTTTTTCTTTGTTTTTTCAACAAAGCTTCTGGAATCTCTGAAAGTCCTGGATTCAGCAAAACTACCAAGCAAAATCAGAGGCGGACAGGTGCTTCACCACCATGACCTGTTCTGTGGACCAACTGGAAGTGCTCCATGGACTTAACTATGTGTAGATATAAAAAACGATAGTGTAGGATTTTCAAAAGCACTTAAGTGGGTTAGGTGCTGAACTCACTGAAAGTCAATGAGAGCTGGGTACTTGACTCCCTCAGGCACTTTTGAAATCTCACCCATAGTAAATATTGCAATGTAAGCTATTCTAACAGGAGGAAGATGGCAACCTTCTGCATTGCCAGTGCCATCAATCTGGTTATCGAATGACAATCAATGGCCTTGCAGTCTAAAAAGCAACTCAAGAAATGATCTCAAGTGAAATGACTTTCCAGGGAAGACATCAAAACATAGCTCAAAGTACAGGTTGCTCTTCTGCAAAATATGATTTGACCAATCTGTTATGCAAACAGAAAATTGATGTCCTTGTGCTAAAAGAGTCTCTCTTATTGAATAACAAAAAAGTATCAAAATGTCACATTATCACTCAGTGGCAGGCCAAGAGTACCCAAAACATGGACTGGCAACATTCAGGAGACAAGAGCTCTGGAACATCTGGTCTGTGGACTGGAACACTTCAACACGATATGCTATCACATCAGCTATTATAAAAGGAGGATAATAATCATACTTAACCAGTTATATTGCTACTTCCACAGAATAATCTCAGAGCACTTTACAGACACTAATGAAATAATTGGTATGCAGTAAAGTACATATTTCATTCAACTATGGTCAACACTGGAGTACAATCAGCAGATACAGCCTGATCCTGAGTTGTGGTGTTTATTCTCAACTCCCATTGCCTTCCAGTCAATAGGAATGTTGTCTGAGTCAAAGACTTCATGATTTAGCCATATATTTGTAATGTAATCATTGGTATTTTACTGTGCATTAGAAACACTTTATCATAAAAGGACCCCCGGATCCCCCCCCAAGATTTGCTGTAGCATATTCTTTTCATACTGTAGCTTTCAGGTAAAAATTGTATAGTTACTATACTTCCTGTAGTACAGTAATACCGTAGTTATAGATCAGTGGGACTGACTTCCCACTGCCTTGCTTCTTGGGGAGTCATTTACATTTGTGCAAAGTGATGCAAAATTCTGAGAGATTAACATTATGGCATTTTATATCCATGAACACACAAGGCAGGAGAGAATCAGGGCCACTAATTTTAATATAATTATTTACTGGATTGAGACAATTTCTCTACATATCTTCTTTTGAACAGTATGAGGAATCCCCCAATGCTGCATCCTGACATCATGTGGTAGAAACAGCCTCAAGAGCAGCTTCCTTTACCCTTTGTACTGAAATGTTCAGATAGCTCTGCAGTGCTCTTCTACCATTTCGAAAAGAAGCTTTTGTACATATTGTATCCTGTGAATGTAATTTGGACAGTACTATGATGGAGCAAATTATTACTCTGCAGAAACTCCAGGCAGAGTGGGTGTAGGTTTTTTGTTTTGTTTTCCATAGAAAACTTAGAATTGTCTAGATCTCAATTAACCCTGTTGAACTGACCTTCCCTTTGGGCAGCTTGTTCTTTAAATTATATATAATTATATAGCATGAAAACAGCCTTTTTCATGTAAAGGTCACTTGTTGCATTTCTCTTTTCCAGAAATACTGTAAGTTGTTTTGTAGCCTGTGTTACCCACAATGATAACTAGAAAGATGGATGAACACTCCTCTACCGTCACTCAAATTCTGCATCTTGTTTGATCTGACTTAGTTTGGGATGGAAATTCTCTGCTTGTGTCAACGAGTGAAACTCCAATAGATTCAATGGAGCAGTGCCTATTTACACCGACAGAAAATTTGTTTTTGTTGATTTTCAAAATTAAACATGGGGATTTAGATGCACTAATCCCTTTGACATTAATAGGATTCCTACAACCAAATCCTGTCCATCATTTTGTTAGTGTAACTATATTTAGGACCTATTCTGCCATAATTACAAGTAGAAATCTCTTTGAATTCAAAAGGAGTTTAACTTGAACTGAAATTAATGCAATATATGGTTGGGTGTGCCCAATCACTCTCAAAAAATTTAGATGGTTGAAAGATTTTGTGTTTTTAAAAAATGGTCTTTTAAAAAAAATGAATTGATTTTATTGAAAGAATTATCAAAATTGTTAATTAAATTTTCCAGTTGTCAAAAACCTTTTGGTAAATAAAATGTCAATAAGTATTTTGATAACTTCTATAATATTTTGATAAAATATAATTATTTTAATAGAATACAGTGAAAACATTAAAAAGTTCAATTTTTTTATTTTTTCCACAATATTTTCAAAAGTTTTAAACCTAATTCTAATATTTACAAACCACAAATCAATAACATTTCAAAGGAAGATGGCCAGCAAGTTCAAACTTTGTTTCTTGAGGTTAGGTACTTTGCTCCAAGCTTAGGTACCTAAATATTTTAGGCCTGTTTTTCAATTGTGGATTTTCAGTATTTCTGAAAATCAGGCCACTTATTTAGACATCTACTCTGGATTTATGTGCCTAACTCTGACTTAAAGACAGAGATATTTTCATAATCACCAGCTCAAATACATTATTTTGTTGGAAGCCTACCACCTTATATTATGCGTCAATTAGATCCTACAAACTAACATGTTGTACTGCATCAGTACTTGAAGTGGGAGACATCCAAGGAACATCCAAGTGGTGCTGGTGATTGAATAAGGAGCACGCTCACCTCTGAATCAGTATTGAACAAATACCCCAGAGAAGTGCTGGGAAACCTGTGTTGGTAAGGTACCATCTTTTGGCTGAGTTCTAAATCAAGACCTTCATTATTTGTGGTCATTAAAGATCCCACTTTCTGTAAGAGTAGGTGTGTCAGCTCTTCTGTCTTGGCTATATTCCAACCTGAGTAATTATAAATAAAGCCAGAAAACAGAAGGGGACAAATGAAAATGTTTAAAACAGTTTTCCCCACCCACCTCTTTTTATTGTCAAAATATCATTTTTATCAACATTTTCCAGCTGGCTCTGCTCATTAAGCTGAAATCGTCACTGTGCCTCATCAATGGTGAGAGAGAAATGGTCAGCTTAACTCATAAAAGTAAATCGCATTCTCAGGAGGCAACATACCCTTTCACTATCCCATAGCTTAACAATTCTTAGGTCCCTCAGCAAGTAAAGGGCTTTCTTTGTCAGGAATATTTTGTCGTCCTACTTTTTTTTAGAAAACTGAAGGGAAAAAAGAGCAACCATAGTCCAAGTGCATAAACCTGTGAAATGTTTGTGCTTCTGCAAATCTGCATTGACTTGCAACTGGTGGGTGACAAGTTGAAGACCGAAGGAGCCCAAATGAGAGTACAAAGTGACTTCTTGAAATGGGGGTAAGATAAGAGAAGGCACAGTTCCACTGCATTGGCTCATACCAGCTCTACGAAAATGAAAGTGTGCACAAGTATTCCACCAGGATATTTATTCTTAAAGCTACAGTATCTCCTCTGCTCAATTATCCACCACAGATGCAACACTCATGAAATATACTTCTTCATCATATAAAATGCCATTGCCCTTCCCCTGTGTAGTCATTTACACCAGCGCAAAGTGTGGGTAAATCATTACCACTCTGATGTAGCAAAATTTTACACCCAATTTGCAAGTTTAAGGCAATGGAGAATCTGAGCCTTGTTGATTGCCTTGCAAATATTAATGAATTACTTTCTCACATTAGCTTCAATGGGAGCAGAAGGAAGAAGGAAAACTATGATTTGTTCACTCTGCAAGACTACCGTAATTGCATACTAACAAGCAGCACTGTTGTCTTTGGCTCTGTGGCCAATCAACATGTCAGCTAAAGTAGATTTGATTTTGAACAGTCTTACAGATCCCAATAAAGATCAGCAATCATTAAAATTAACCACATGCTGATTTAATCAACATATAGCTTTGTTAATTACTAACTCTTTCTTCATGTCCATCTGTTTTTAGGGTTTTAGTGAACCTGCAGCAGATGTTCATGTAAATATAATAAGCTGGTTGCCATGTAAATATAACATTTTCAAGAGTGTTTGTGTAACAGCCTTTCAATTTATGTATGCTGTTCTCAGTACCATGTCGTTAGTGGCTTAAATGCAAAACTGATAACTTTGTTAAAAGCCCCATTAGTCACAGTTTCTGCTTTAAGCTTTTTCACCCCAATTTTTTGTAATTTTTCACAGTTGGACTAGACCCTTGAGATATGCCATTGCATTTATAAGTGTGTCCTGGGAACAGCAACACAAAAATGAAATAGAACTATTCCATTCACACTCAGTTCAAGAGTATAAAAAATAATTACCAAGATCACAGTAAATTTGATTCATTCATCTTGAATTGTACAAGGGAAAAGTGGTTTGTGTAGATAAATGTTTCAGCTTTGGAACAATCATCGCTATTTAAATCTTTCAGCCTATCAAGAAAACTAATTCACTGAGTTGTAGTAAGGGTAGCAACGCTTACCAGTTTAACTTTTATTGTGGTGTTGCTCAAGTAAATGTTGGAGTTGATCAAAGTGAAATATGACCGAATTGGGCAGGAGTAAGATTACATAAAACAAATTAGCAGGCTTCTTAAACCCCTGAAATTGTATTTTTTAAAGAGTACACTGTAGTAGAGACTTAAAAGAGAGATTTTATTTTTCCCCCAGGATGTACAATGTGTGAGCTTGGGTGGTTAATAATGTCATACAAATCAAATAGAATCGTAGCTACAATGTTCAAAATAAAAGTACAAAAACAGTCTTATAAATGTCAGATCAAAGTACAATTCACAAATGAACATTATTTCACATAAAACACTTATAAAAATCAAATGTAGACACCAATTATTAGAGTACTAAGACCTATGAGGCAGGCACAGTCTTTTTTGTTCCATACTTGTACAGTGCCTAGCACAATGAGGCCCGGCTCCATGACTGAGGCTCTTGGGTGCTACTGTGATACAAATAATAATAAAAAGAAATAGATTTTTCACTCAGCAGTCAGAGGTAAATATATAATTTTGTGTGTAATTTCAGTGGTTTTGAAGGGTACTGGATTGGGAAATTTGGAAAATGAAGTCCTGACTTTATAGAACAGAAAAATCAGAAGCAGTAGAAACGCAAGCTTCCCCATACTAGTTCATCCATGGCCCTGAAGGCATCATATCTAGCAGTTCTGTAAGTCTCAATCACTGGCCTCTCTCCTGAAATTGCCACCTACAGTGCCAATTTTGGTAGTGGATGTTAAGAACTGGGTGGATGCCAAGAAACTCATTTTACATTGGCCATAAAACAGTCAGCGAATGACGATAATTTTCATGGAGTACCAACTTGGACTGTATTTGAGCATGTAACCTGGATGTGAAAGACTATGTATATATCCCATTACCAATCCACTACCAATCCTGTGGGCCAACCAGTCACCAGTGCACCTGTTTTCAATTCTGATTCAGTAAAGCACTTAAGTACATCCCTTTTCAGGATAGCATAAACAATGCTTAAGTACTGTCCTGAACAAAGATGTCTTCTTGAATTGAAGCCTTAATGGGGAAAGATTGACTAGAATAAGAACCAATATTAACTCATAGCTGCATTTCAACCTTAATCACAGCAGTTATCACTACAATAAAATGGGCACTAAGAACAACTGATGTCATGCCTGCTACAGCTAAAATTAAGTTCCAAATTTCATTCTCACTTATCTTTTTTAGTTGCCTAAAACTTTCTGAAACAAATTAATTTAGGGCTAAAATATGCCAGACTTGGTCTCATCCGAAGGATATTTTTTTTTATTCAAAGTTTGAACAATATGGGTAGTGATTTTTTTAACTGTCTGAGTGAGAAACATATTTTGCTATTAAGTCTCACTTTGGAAATTGTACTCAAACAATTTTTTAAAATGCCAGAAGTTGGGAAGTTCAAAATTAACTTAATTGATAGCTTGCTTTTCAGTGCACAATGAAATATATGTGTGTGAGAAAATGGTTTAGTGCTTTTAAAGTTACGTATGATCAAAGTTCATTTTTGTGCATATGATTAGAATTTTCCTATTGTGACTTTATAAAAGCATATTAAAGATCCAGTTAATGACATACATTTAAGGATGTCCTGCTCTGCTGGCAACGTTTTTTCAGCTTGCAAGCTCCACAAGCCAGATATCTCTGGTTCAAGGAATCTGCAAGACTGTAAAATCCACAGGTCAAATGTCTTCACATCAAAGAATGAAGCTCAGTCAGGATGGCTCTGATCAAGTCAACTTTGTTAGAGCTATTAGGTAGGGTTACCATATTTCAGCAAGAAAAAAAGAGGACGGGAGGAGCCCCGCCCTAGCCCCGCCCCGCCCCTCCCACTTCCCGCCCCCCCAGAACCCCCAACCCTCCCCCCGTTCCTTGTCCCCTGACTGCCCCCTCCTGGGACCCCTGCTCCTAACTGCCCCCCAGGACTCCACTCCCTATCTAAGCCTCCCTGCCTCTTGTCCCCTGACTGCCCCAACCCTTATCCACACCCCCACCCCCAGACAGACCCCTGGGACTCCCACGCCCCATCCAACCACTCCCCACTCCCTCCCCAGAACTCCCAACCCACCTAAACCCCTCTGCTCCCTGTCCCCTGACTGCTCCGATCCATCTCCCCACCCCTGCCACCTGACAGGCCCCCCCAGAACTCCCAAACACTCCCCCCCTGCTCCTTGTCCCCTGACTGCCCCCTCCTGGGACCCCTGCCCCTAACTGCCCCCCAGGACTCCACTCCCTATCTAAGCCTCCCTGCCTCTTGTCCCCTGACTGCCCCAACCCTTATCCACACCCCCACCCCCAGACAGACCCCTGGGACTCCCACGCCCCATCCAACCACTCCCCACCCCCTCCCCAGAACTCCCAACCCATCTAAACCCCTCTGCTCCCTGTCCCCTGACTGCTCCGATCCATCTCCCCACCCCTGCCACCTGACAGCCCCCCCCAGAACTCCCAAACACCCCCCCCGCTCCTTGTCCCCTGACTGCCCCCTCCTGGGACCCCTGCTCCTAACTGCCCTCCAGAACCCCACCCCCTACCTAAGACTCCCTGTTCCTTGTCCCCTAACTGCCCCCTCCTAAGACCCCCCCCCCCAACTGCCCCCCAGGACCCTACCCCCTACCTGTACCCTGACTGCCCAAAACTTTCTCCACTCCCCCCAAAAAGCCCCCCCCGTTTCTTGACTGCCCCCTCCAGAACCTTCCTGCCCCCGGTCCCCCTTACCCTGCTGCTCAGAACAGAGTGTTGGGCTCTGTGCAGCCGAGCCGGACACGTGGCTGAGCTCCCCAGCACAACAAAACCCGGTCTGGCCCTGCACAACAAAACCCGGTCTGGCCCTGCACAGTGCTGCTGGACTGGGCTGCAAGGGAGCTGCCGGCTCAGAATGCAGGGCGGATCCGGCTCCTCTACAGCTGCTCCTGAGTCCAGCCCGGGACTTCCCTGCAGCCCTCCCAGCCGCTCGCTCTGCTAATCCCGGACATTGTGAGTGCTTTACAAATTCCCCCCGGACGCTATTTTTAGCACACAAAAGGAGGACATGTCCGGGTAAATCCGGACGAATGGTAACCCTATATTAGGAACATTAAACACAGGTTCAGCATTAAAGCACTTAATCCAGACAAGGTACTTCAGCAAATACACAAGCAGAATAGCTCGGAGTCAAGCAAGTTACAAATTTTCCTCAAAAGGCAGTAGAGTTTGCAACTTTTTAAAGACCGATAGCTGTGGATTCCTCCCTTTCTTCTTAAAACAAATAGAGCCCAGGGAAATTAAATACAAGAACTTGTATTAATGCAATGTAAAGACTAAGAAACCAAGTATCCCAAAGTCTTAGATTGTAAACTTTATGGGATCTTCTTTTTGTAATGTGTTTGTGCAGCATCTAGTGCAACGGGGCCTTGGTCCATGACTGGGACTTCTAGGTACCATCATAATACAACGAAATAATAATGAGAAATCGGGATATTCTTTCCTCTGAAGTTACTACTCTGGATTTACACTGGTGTAACTGTGTCCAGAATCTGGCCCACTATCCTTACACTGGAAAGTGGCAGAAATAATTTCCTTTGCTCTGAAACTTTAATCCATTACAGAGGAGACTGGCTTGCAGCTCCAAATGCTTTTAGAATATAAAGCAACAAGACATTATATTCCAGGCAGAACATTTTCTACTCAGGTCATACCTCATATTGATGATATCTGAGTCATCAAAATAAGTCAGGCAGCCGTAAGGGCAAAGAGGTCATATTTTGCCACAAACTTATGGGCAAGCGGCCAAACAGCCTTTCAGTTACAGCACACCTGAATAGCTTTGAGGAGGTTATTATTACTAACACTACTTCTGAGGATGGTATTAGCACTGCAACCATTATCACTGGAAGGAGACAGCAGGCGCAGTAACAACACTTCCTGCCCCTCCAATTCCAATCTTCAGGACTAGTCTTTCTTTCTCTTTCTCTGCATTTTCCTTTCTCACTTTGTTGTGTTTCTATCACTTTAAATTAAGAGCAGTGGGTGGTGGGAAATCATTGTTCTCTGTGTGTGAGAACCAATTTGCAAACTGGGCAGTTAGCTTTCCTCTGTTTGAACTTTTTTTGATTAAAGTCATTGCGTTTATTTAATGCAAAGACAGCGGAGCTCAGTTTCTTTATGAGAGAGACAATACAGTTTGAGCCTTTTACTATGAAGCTACAATCAGTTTAAGCTATTTTTGTACCTGCAACATAGACAGGTCAACCAGATGCAGAGGAGGATCAAGGTTTTAATGGGAGAGTGGAGAGATCATACGTTGAACAGAACCTTGAAACCTTTCAAGTTTATCCAGCATTCATTAATTTTAATATGTTCCCTTGACTAACTTAACATCTGTTTTCTTTACATGTATCTTTTAAGCCCATTTGCCCTTGTAATAATGACTCATATTATTCATGATTTCTAATAAAGTTAAGTAAAACATAAAATAATCTAGAGCTCTTTCCAGTTTTAAAATAAAACAGACTCCAAGGATGCTTTTTTATTGTTTTGGCCTTTGCAATCACATAGGCTAGGCATAAATTAAGACTCTGACACTGCACCCCATATTCGTCACAGTAGTATTGTTATGATATGATTATGGTATAATGATGATACATTTTGTACAAGATAAGTCATGTGAAGTATCATTGAAAAAGTTTTTTGATTTGCAGAATATGATGATCCTATTTGTATGCATGTATCGTTTTTGTATCAGAAGTTATGGATATTGACTAGGGACCTGAATTTCAAATGGACTTACTCTAGAAAATACCCACAGCTAGCCTGTTAGGTCCAACAGTGAATAAGCCAGATGGTGCTGATGGCCCATCAGCAAAGACAATGGACCCTGGAAGAACTCAACCTTCCTGTGAATGTTCCAGACAGCCTGTAAGTAATGACTGTTATGACTCAGCAAGGTATATAAGGGCATGTGACCAGGTCACATGACTCTGGACTCCATCTTGGGATGTCAGTGTTTTTCCACAAACGGGTTTGGGACAAAAGGTTCCCACCATATGCTAAAGCTATGTAAGGCAGGGAGTGACATCATCAAACTGTAAAGCAAGTGTAGCTTGTGCCTTAAGAATCTGTAGCCTGCTTGTATCATCAGCCAGGATGAGAATTTGCTAATTCATATCCTATCTTTCTAGTATTTTAGGCTTAGTTTGCATTTTTGTTTCTTTGCTAGGTAATCTGCTTTGATCTGTTTGCTATCTCTTATATTCACTTAAAATCTATCTTTTGTAGTTAATAAACTTGTTTTTGCTTTATCTAAATCAGTGAGTTTGAGTGAAATGCATGTAAAATCATAGCTCAAGGGGAAAAGGCTGTTGCATATTCCTCTCCACATTGGGGAGGGGGGAATCTATGCACTTACACTGTACAAATCCCTGTGCAGTGCAAGATGGTATAATTTTGGCTTTATGCTCCAGAGGGGGTGCATGCCTGGGGAGCTGAGAGTTACCTTGACTGTAGCCTTTCTACTGTTGCTTCATGCAGTGGCTGGTTGGAGGGCCTTCATGTAACTGCAGCTGGGTATGTCCCTACGTGTGTGTATGCTGGTGGAAGTGTAAGTCCAGGAGCAGGTCTGCAGCTTGTCACAGCAGCACAGTGAGAGAGGGAGCCCAGGATGGTGGGTCAGAGGGCTCTGAGGTACACAAGTTCCAGGTGGCACCCAGGGGGAACCCATCACAAAGAGTGCCTGTGTCACTGGAAGAATTTCACTGAGTGAATTCCCCCTTTGGTCCAAGTGTTGGGGGCAGACTGTGTGACCAGATCCATTCCAGACAAGGACAGCTTATATATCCTGGAGATTTGACCCTAGCTTTTCCAATAGTCTAGGACAGTGGTTCCCGAACTTGTTCTGCCGCGTGTGCAGGGAAAGCCCCTGGCGGGCTGGGCCAGTTTGTGTACCTGCCGCGTCCACAGGTTTGGCTGATCACGGCTCCCAGTGGCCGTGGTTCACTGCTCCAGGCCAATGGGAACTGCTGGAAGTGGTGGCTCGGCCCGTGCTGCTTCCAGCAGCTCCCATTGGCCTGGAGCAGTGAACCGCGGCCACTGGGAGCCGCGATCGGCCGAACCTGCGGACGCGGCAGGTACACAAACCAGCCTAGCCCGCCAGGGACTTTCCCTACACAAGCAGCGGAACAAGTTTGGGAACCACTGGTCTAGGAATGTGGGCACATATGTCCAGAATATGCAGATCTCATTCCTTGGCTAGCTTCAGTAACTATGTTCGCAATCAGCCAAGGGAGTCGTTTAAAGTGAGAGTGACCATTATTTATTATTTCTAATGCCTTAGGCCCCAATACCACAATAACCTTGGCTTCAGTGGGGCTGCTCATATGCTTGAAAATCAGCATGCATGTAAATGTTTGCAGGATGAAGCCTTAGCAATGATTAAAGCTATACTGCTGGTGTGTATTAGGAAAGACAAAACTCAAACACATTCTTGTTCAGCTTGGCTGACCTGCTGCCACCCGTTCACAGGCAGTGTTCCGGGAAAGGGAGCAGCTAATAGGGATGCACTAGGAGGAAATGCTCAATAGCCAGTAGTAGATTTTTGGATGAGCAGGATGCAGTAAGTGAGATGGTCTGACACAGAAAAAGGAGCTCCCCTTCCCTTGCTGCAAAGGTATTGTCAGTCCAGACTGCTTGTTCCCTCCTACCCTTCTCCAATAGGGAGGAGGTAGCATTGCTCCTAATGCTAGATGCCCCTGCAAGGGTGTATCCTGGTGAGGGATGCCGTTGCTATGGTGAATGCCGGTTACACATATGTAGTCATTGGCACTTTGTACCACACTCCCCTCCAAGCACATCATGTATTGTCCTTTGTAAAGACATAACACCTCCTTGTAGTGATATTCAGGTAGAGTCCCATCTCAGGCACAGATCAGCCTCACAAGAGATGCCATTGAGTCTAAACCATTAGACATATTACTCTAATTTATTAAGATTGTCAGCTATTTGGTAGGGACCAACTATTTCATCTGGCTGTACATTTGGGGTCCTGGTCTGTGATGAATTTCTAGGTGCACAAAATGCAAAGAAATATTATTAATAATAATCAATAATCTCTTGGGTTAATATGTTGAACAGGGATAAAATTCTGGCCCCATTGAATCACAAAACTCCCTCTGACTTCAATAGGGGCAGGATTTCACTCCAGGAGTTTACATATTTACAGCTTTAGGTTCATCAGCTAATCCTGCAATTGTAGCTTCAAGAGAAGGGGAAAGGCCTCACGGTTCCTCTATTTTACTTTGCAAAAATCAGATAAAATGTGGAAAAGCCTGATTCACAAATTTTACTTTGCAATGGCAAAGAGAGAAAACTATACACGCTTTCTTAAGATGTTTAACCTCCAATCAAAGCTAAAGACCTCTTTATGTGATTGACTCTAACTGGAGTTACATCTGGAAAAGCTAAAACTTTAATAGAGTTTCACAAAATAAAACATGTGTCCATTGCTGCTTCAATCTTAACACCCACTCAGGGGCAGACAAAAAGAGGAAAGTTAGTCAAAGATCTATTATCTCCTGGAACAGAGGTGGCTCAGAAACTTCCCCCTATATCTATAGGTGTCAACACAGAGTATGTTGCCAAAGGAGATCACTAAAAAGGATCAAACACCTGAACTACTGGTGGGGTAGATTCTTAATTCATTTTCAAAGCCTCCTTTAAGAGGAATTTTAAAGATAATCAGAGAAGACTTGTTCTAATGTCAGCTGGTGGCATAATAGGAAAACTGACAAAATGCTGAATTGCATATTCATAATGATTTTCCATCTGCCTTCTTCAAAAAATATTTCCTCTAATAAATACTAGATTTTCAGCTGGTGGAAAGGTTACTTTATTCTCCAATTCATTATCTTCTTCTGTCAATAGAGTGGTTTCTTCCTCTAACAGCTGAATTTTATTCCGCAACCCTCACATGCAAGCAGACATTTTAGGGGCCTGAAAACAGCTCCATATGTGCAGGACCAATTAAATACTTGCAGCATACATTTAGGGGATAGATCCTCCGTCTCCAGAAATCTACACTAACAGAACAGTTGAGGATTTCCTTTGCACAGGGACATCCCTAGCTGATGTAGATCCAGAATAGCTGGCTCGGCACCCCGGCTTCTATCCTTTAGGTGTAGGGAGTGGGAGGGGTGTGGTCAGCAAATCCTCGCCAGCCCAATAACCCTCGGGGGCTGATGCACTGGCATAGGTTACAGCAGCACTGAAGCCTGCATATGGGTGGTAGAGTTGGATATGAGTTTGATGTTGGTAGGAAGAAGAGAAAGGAGAGCTAAAGGTAGGGAAAGAGAATGAAAGAGAAGGAAGAATAGACAGAAAAGGAAAGGAAAAGGAAAGAACAGACAGATAATCGTGGAGAAAGGAAGGAGACATGAAGGAATGGGAAGAACAGACCAGAAAAGGAATATAAATTGAGAGAAAGAAAAGCAATTAAAATAAAGAAAAATATATAAGAAAGTAGGCAAAGAGGAACCATAGCCCAAAGAGAAGGGAACAAAGGAGAAAAAATAGAGGGGAAAAAAATAAGAGGAAGAGAGAACACAGGGGAAAACTGGGCTACAGTGTAAATAAATTCTTGCTGTGTGGTGGATGAGAAACTATGTATCTGCATATCTTTGGCTTTAAGGGAGGTTTTCTTTGGTATTGTCCTGATGTCTGACTCCACAGGTAGTAGCTGGTAACAGCCTTGAGCTGGGAAGCATCTGATGAGTGAGTGGTAGACCACAGCTCAGTTTCCTGTTGTAAATGTCAGTAGAAGTAATGACTGTTGCATAAATTACAGCACCATTTCACAGATGTATTGGACCTAAGCATTTATTGTACATTGCTATCTTATCTTCCACCAGACCAATTCTCAAATGCTCCCTGACCCATCCACTTCTCCATGTGAAGCCTTTGGCTCAGCTCCTCCACTACAGCTGGAGTGCCCAGCACAGCTCAGGAGGGAATGAAGGATACTTATGTCCCAATACAGCAAGGATAGCATACTTCGAAACCATGACAAATGCTTTGTTCATCTTACTTATATTATTATTTTGGGGTTTTCTACTACCCATCTTTATTGTATGTATTGCAGAGATGATCCAAAACCAAAGCCTCCTAGCCAAGTACTTCTGAACTTTATGGGAAATGACAAGGAGGTTTGCAATCCAATCTCAGATCTAAATGGTGCAAATACCCTATATGCACAACTGGCTGACCCCAAATCCCAGCTAAAAATAGCATGGTAAGTGTGCCCATGTTCCAGATACAGTGGATATGATCATGTTTCCCTCTAGTGACTGGCACCATGTTTGGAACAAGCAGCTACTTTTTCTCTCATTAAGAGGTAATTCTTTTGCTCAAGTGCTAGAAGCATGGGGGTTTGGTGCAGGAGGTCCTTGGTTTGAGCTCTACTAATGATCATCTCTCTGTGCATATGTGGTCATGAGTCATTTGACACTGACCCCCTGGATGGGACTTGAACTCTTATGGCTCTGAGATGGTTGGGATAAACTTGCCTAATAGAGAGAGTATATGAGTCCCCTGCAGCTAAGCATGCGTGTAATTGTATGCATGTGAGTAATTCCATTGAAGCCGATGAACTACTTACATGCTTAGAAGCTTTGCTGGACTGGAGTCTAAACTGGGGTTTAGTGCATGTGATCATGTCCCCGACCTGTCGGCTTTCCCCCCGACTATAATAGCCTACTACATACTAAAGCTTAGTAAAGCAGTGAATAAGTAGCAGGCTGTAAAAATCTTTTAGTAAAGCCCCTGAGGCAGACAAGATCACATGCGCTAAACCAGTGTATTACATCAATAGGCCCACATATTGTGTTTCAATCCAGATAAAAACATTGAAATCTGGGGCTCCTCTCTCTTATGCTCAGACTGTGTGAAGGTATTTTTGTATGAGCATTACCCAACAACTGATCTTGTACATCTATTGAAGATGACTTGAAAAATAACACTTTTATTCTGGAAGGGCAGGAGAGAAAGAATCTTAACCCAGAAAGCTTCCTCCAGAAAGCTGAAGCTGGGGATGTCATTTTGTTTTGAAAAGAGCTCCACTTTCTGGTTTGTCCTCTTATTTCTTAGCTCTGAAGATTTTGGTCTTATTCAGATATGCATTGGCAATCACTTGAGGGGCCCGGAGAGGGAGACAAGGAAATGAAGGTAAATCATTAAATGGCTCTGTTCAAACTTCTTTTGATCTTTTTAATTCCTACTCTGATTGGCCAGGTAGGCTAGTGCTGGCAAGCACCTCCTTAGCAGGTCAGACCATTTGCAGTTTGTGAAGGAAGGTAAACGCAAGAAGCCAGGAAACTTTATCATTAGCTGAAAAATCCTAAGCACAGAGCCTGCAGTCCTTGACTTGGATTTTTCAGGATGTACATTTATTTTTTTGAGTCAAGCAGGAGGAGCATTGAGATCAGCTCCCACCCACAGATTCTCTCTTTTTTTCTAAGAAGAGTAAATCAACTAGTCTAGAAAAATTAAACAATCATAGGAAATAATCATTGTAGGTGAGCAGAAGTTCATCTAAATTAGACTCACTTGATTATCTATATATAACTGTATTTTACAATTTATAAGCAATTTGTGGATGCATTTTATTAACATTTCGGTTGCTTTTTTATTTCTGAAAACGATCCATACCTAGTAATAGGAAAGCCTCTGTTCTCCTCCACCACTCAGTCTTACTGTGATAAAATTATTAGATTCAAAAGGACAATGGAAATTAATAGCAAGAATGAAACCTTATAATTGAAAATGAAATAAAACTGAAGCTTGCAGATAGAATACTAGTTTTAATTTCAGTATGAGCGTCTAAGGAATAATTGTGCAATTTAAGAATTGATTGTTTTTTTCATAAATGTTTTTAAGGTGATATACAATTCATTTTCACTATTAGGCATACTAAATTCTGACATATTAATAGGGCCAAGTTGTGAAGTCCTCTCTCATTTTTTATTCCTCTTTACCGAGGAAATCTCCCACTGGCATTTTAGGATATAGCTCATTATTATTACTAGATATAGTCTTATTTACAATACTTTCAATTATATCTGAAAGATGATATAGGAGCACGAAACCCCACATACATTTTTGAAGTGCCTAAGTAGGTTCACTCCACTTTGGCTTTGTGTCCATATTAGCAGATAAGCAAGTGGTAAAAAAAAAATGGTCTTCATTATCAACTACCAAGGAAAACAAGGAGCAATATTTTTTTCTTCTTTTCATTGTTTCAGGATCAGGGCTTGAAAAGCTTTACTGATGTACCTAGCCCTGAGGGTCATGAAATGCAAGACCTTAAACCATGCACTCTGATTGCAATCTTTCTTTTCCCTACACACATTTAACTGCTGACATTTTGTTGCCAACCTCTTGTCATTTGATAGAGAAAGAGAGGTTAATGCTTTATATAAATATTTACTATTACTACCAGAGGCACCGACTTCGTGATTTGCCGGGGGGTGTTCATCCTCCGCTCCATCCCCGGCCCCGCCCCAACTCCATCCCCACCCCTACCCCACCCCACCCTGTCCTCTCCCCTGAGCATGCCCCAATTCTGCTGCTCCTCCTCCCCGAAGCGCCTCCTGCACTCTGTTGAACAGCTGATCGCAGTGAGCGGGAGATACTGGGAGGGAAGAAGAGGAGCTGATTGGCGGGTCCCACCAATGGGTTAGAGGCACTGTGGGGAGGGGAAGGAGCTGATCGGCAGGGCTGGCGGTGGGTGCTCCAACCCTGGAGCACCCACGAAATCATTGCCTATGATTACTACTACCACTAATACCAACTGAAATGTGGGACGGTCAGATTAGATGAAGCACTGGTTTTCACAATTACTGTTATTGAGATACTAGATGTTAAAATCGTGTCCGAATTGGAATGAGGAATTAAAATAAGCAGGCAGTCTGAAAGAAGCTTGTAATTTTAAGGTCCTTGTGACCTGCCAGGGCTAGAAACAAATGGTGTATACAATTAGAAACCGTGGCATCCCAGCCATATAGGACAAACAAATGAATGAGTAGTTTTTCATGGTCAGGACCAAAATTAGGAAGCATGGGTGCCTAAAGTAAGTCACATCAATCCATATTTATGCACTTAAACGTGTAGCCTGATTGTGACATATACTTGTTTTGTGATATGTATGGGACCTAACCAGATTCTGCTCTGATTAACACTGACCTCATGGAGTCAATCTGGATTTACACTGACATAACTAGAGCAGAATCTGGGCCTTTGTTTTCATTTGTAATTATATTTATGTGATGTTTTCCAAGCTTCAAGGAATTACTTATGTGGCTGAAATAACGTGAAAGAGGGCCTTTCACGATATTTCAAATCCCATCTTAACTGTTATTTTGAGACTGGCTTAATTGTTACTTTGGCTTGATAAATGACTCCACAATGCAATACAAAACATAATCACAAGGCAAATAATGAGATATGTGGCTTTATTCCAGTTCCTGCAGCCTCAGTGCCTATATAATGTTCATGACATGGTACAGTCCTGATACTTAAAATTTCATGTTTTTCCTGTCCTTTAAGTTGAATTTGATTGAATGACTCTGAGTTCCCTAGAATGACTCTCCCTTCCTAGAGAAATGTATGGTTCCAGGACTCTAGGGATATGTCTACACTGCAATAAAAGAGGTGCAGCATAGCCACAACTGGCCGGGATCAGCTGATTCGGGGTGCAGGGCCATAAAATTACAGAGTAGATGTTCCAGACTCTGGTTGGTGCTGGGCTCTGAGACCCTCCCACTTTGCAGGGTCTCAGAGCCCAGGCTCTAGCCCAAGCCCAAACATGTACAGGGCAATTTTATAGCCCCACAGCCAGAGCCCCACAAACCTGACTCAGCTGACCTGAGCTCTGAGACTTGGTGAGGAGGGTTTTTTAATCACAGTGTAGACATACCATGGTGTTTTCCATAGAATGATAGAATAATACATTGTGGGGCTGTATGGCTAAAGGTATTGAGAATTAACTAACGCCTTTCAGATCATCTCTAGAACACCAGTCAGAATTCAGCTCAGCCCACTAGAGGCCAAAAATTATAACTATCTGATGGCTGTTCCATAGCGTAAATGAAATTATTTGGATGGTCTCAGCTCAATTCCTAGCAATCTAGTCATATCACAAATTGCCCTTACAAATTAAATTAATTGGCATTTAATGAGCAGAGGCCAAGCACTAAAGGTGGCATGTTAACTGACCTACTGGTTCAGCCTTAGAGATAGTCCCTCCAGATCAAGTTTGCAGCACATTTCAGGGAAGCTTGTTCTGTGGACAGAGGTCTACAGTGGATAGAGGAATTCTATGCCTGCCAATTTGACAATTTTCACAATGCTAAATCCACTTAATTTTCAAACATTAACACAGAAGAAGAAGACAGTGCAGCAGAAACATAAACCACCTGTAATTTGTTCCTCTGAAAAGTACTGCCTGGAGGCTGTGGTAATTTACTGGTCTTCTTTGAAAAAGATTTAATATATTTTAATAGAATATTTATATTTCATACACTATATTCAAGAATTTCCTTGTTTCAGCTGACTCTCTTCAATGCTAGTTCTTTAAATATTACATTTCTCCTGTGTGCATAATTCAGAGATGGCCTTTAATGTATGGGAAATAACAGATCTAATTAAATGGAAACAGTAAAAACAAAGCCTTTTCAATTTGCATTTTTGTTCTGAGTACAATACAAATCAGGTGGAGAAAACCACTTGTTACAAATATGAACTTTTTTTTAATGAATAGGCCTGAATGAATCCCGTAAACACTTATGCAGGTACTTAACATTATGTAAGTGAATAATCCCACTGAAGTCACATGCATAAGTGTTTGCAGGTATCAGACCTTAGGGTCTATTCCAAAGCCCACTTGAGTGAATAGAAATCTTTCTATTGACTTCAAAGTGCTTTAGATGAGGCCCACAGTTTATTTGCCTGAGTATTACTCATCAATATATTATGATCATGCTAAACCTCATTTTGAGCCTTTATAGAGGAATTTAAATAATTGTGGTTCATAGTGTAGAAAAAAATTCTTTAGCATTTTCTCCTTTATGATTCATATTTCTATAATATCCATTAATTTCCTCTAAGCTTCTTAAGCGCCTGTGAAACGAAGAGACTCAGTTCCTATTGTCACTGTTTTTTATTGAGGTATGAAATATGTGGTTCTTCCATTAACGGTCCACGTGAACATTCACATTCTCTTTTAAAAGAGCTGTGCTTATGGACAGAACAATCAGTAAAGTAAGGATTATTTTTAAATGACCTGTTTATCATTGCAAATTGCAAGAAAGGGACATCAGAGAAATTAATCCACCAGTTTCTCTCTTGTATGTGAGCTTAGGGTGAATAGTTTATAGCAATTTTATAGAAAAATATATCCTTTGATAGATTGATCCTGGTATTAAAGTGAATTACAAATATGTAATAATATTAATTGATATATTGCACCTATACATGTACTAAATCAAACAGAAACAGATTAAAAAAGTCAGAGCTAAGAATTTCCTCAGCCTTACTTTCCTTTAGGGCTGTCAATTAATCGTAGCAAACTCATGCAATTAACTAAAAAAAAAAAAATCGCAATTAAAAAAATTTATCACGATTAATCTCAGCTTAAATCGCACTGCTAAATAATAATAGAATACCAACTGAAATTTATTAATTATTTTTGCATGCTATTCTACATTTTCAAATATATTGATTTCTATTACAACACAGAATACAAAGTGTACAGTGCTCACTTTATATTATTATTTTGATTACAAATGTTTGCACTGTAAAAATGACAAAAGAAATGATATTTTTCAATTCACTTCATACAAGTACTGTAGTGCGATCTCTTTATCGTGAAAGTGCAACTTACAAATGTAGCTTTTTTTATTACATAACTGCACTCAAATACAAAACAATGTAAAACTTTAGAGCCTACAAGTCCACTCAGTCCTACTTCTTGTTCAGCTAATCGCCAAGAGAAACAAGTTTGTTTACATTTACGGGAGATAATGCTGCCCTCCTCTTATTTACAATGTCACCTGACAGTGAGAAGAGGCATTCACATGGCACTTTTGTATTTAAGTGCCAAATGCACTAAAGATTCATATGCTTCTTCATGCTTTGGCCACCATTCCAGAGGACATACTTCCATGCTGATGACACTCGTTAAAAAAATAATGCGTTAATTAAATTTGTGACTAAACTCCTTGGGGGAGAATTGGATGTCTCCTGTTCTATTTTATCCGCATTCTGCCATATATTTCATGTTATAGCAGTCTCGGATGAGGACCTAGCACATGTTGTTCATTTTAAGAACACTTTCACTGCAGATTTGACAAAATGCAAAGAAGGCACCGATGTGAGATTTCTAAAGATAGCTACATCACTTGACTCAAGAATTAAGAATCAGAAGTGCCTTCCAAAATCTGAGTGGGACAAGGTATGGAGCATGTGTAACCCACACACCCCCTGGATGAAGTGTTCTGTTCCATCTAGTGGCACTGAGACCACATAAAGAGAGAGATAAAATGAGTCTGCTCTACAGCCCTAGCTAACAGCCTGTTGACTTTTAGCTCATGCGGTAGAGGCTCATGCACTAAGCTCCAGAGGTCCCAGGTTCGATCCCGCCCATCAACGACCGGGGTCTGTCAGCATTACATATGCTTTTGGAAGTCTTAAAAGAGCAACACTCCGATGCGGAAACTACAGAACCCGAACCACCAAAAAAGAAAATCAACCATTTGCTGATGGCATCTAACTCAGATGATGAAAATGAACATGTCTCGGTCCGTACTGCTTTGGATTAATACTGAGCAGAACCCGTCGTCAGCATAGATTCTCTGGAATGGTGGTTGAAGCATGAAGAGACACGTGAATCTTTAGTGTGTCTGGCACATAAATATCTTGTGATGCTGGCTACAACCCTGTCATGCAAACGCCCTTTCTGACATTCAGGTGATGTAAACAAGAAGCGGGCAGCATTATCGCCCGTAAGTTCAACTTTCGTGATAAAGAGATGGCACTACAGTACTTGTAATGGGAGAATTGAAAAATACTATTGCTTTTGTTTTTTACAGTGCAAATATTTGTCTTCAAAAATAAATAGAAAGTGAGCACTGTACACTTTGTATTCTGTGTTGTAATTGAAATCAATATATTTGAAAATGTAGAAAACATCCAAAATATTTAAATAAATGATATTCTAATATTGTTTAACAGTGCAATTAATCGCACGATTAATCACGATTACTTTTTTAAGTCGCATGATTAATTGCAATTAATTTTTTTAATGGCTTGACAGTTCTCCTTTCCTTTGATTAAAAGTTCTTCTAAGGCCTATTTATAAATGAGATATGAAATCATTGTAATTAATGCTTAAATCTGCTAAACCAAATTCAGAACTTAATATCTTTAAATTATTTTAAATATATTTTCATGGAGGAAGGGAATTGTAATCTACATGTTAACATTTCTCTCCAATTTTAATATTTTCTTTCTTTGACTATTGTCCCCTAATGTATCCTGGTATAATATTTGTCTTTAGTTGATGCAGGCTGCAATAATTCCAGGCATCAGAGGGACCATTTACTTGTCAATACTGTTTCCAAATCACAGGCACCATGTAACCCTTAGACTAAGGCAGGGGTCGGCAACCTTTCAGAAGTGGTGTGCTGAGTCTTCATTTATTCACTCTAATTTAAGGTTTTGTGTGCCAGTAATACATTTTAATATTTTTAGAAGGTCTCTTTCTATAAGTCTTTAATATATAACTAAACTATTGTTGTATGTAAAGTAAATAAGGTTTTTAAAATGTTTAAGAAGCTTCATTTAAAATTAAATTAAAATGCAGAGCTCCCCGGACCTGTGGCCAAGACCCGGGCAGTGTGAGTGCCACTGAAAATCAGCTCGTGTGCCGCCTTTGGCACACGTGCCATTGGTTGCCTATCCCCGGACTAAGGTCTAACAAAGCCCTGACAGAGATATTATCTTGGTTTCTTTTGGCTGTGGATGATAGGCCTCCGATTTCTGTCACCATCTTCTAAGATAGTGATTGGGAAATATGCCATCCTTCTTTTACATCCTTGTTCATAGATGATGCTGGCCAGGATTTTTCCAATTGGTCTACCTATTAGTATTAACACAGTAACTTAGAGCTCTGTGCCAGACAATGTTCTACTGATGGATGATAAGGTTTCTGGGTGAGGTTATATGTATGTAACTTGTTTACATATTTAAATCGCGACATCTATACTATGATCAATAGTAAGAGAGTTATAAAACAGTGGGGGGCGAAAACATCTTTATCAGATGATCTGTTAGCACCAATGCAGCCCACACACCTTTTATGGAGACATAGGCTCATTAAGCCTGGGGTTCACTGGGAGTTGTAATCTCCAGATAGGGCATATGATGGAAAGGTCCCCGCTGTCATGTGACTGCCTGCTGGAAACTATATAAAGGAATGTTCCTGGTTCGGTTTTGTGCAGGTGAGGGTGGAGACAAGAGGGAAGTCCCTTCATGAGGGCCTGGTAGGATGCTTAAGAAATATGCAGGAATGCCTACCCTGGTGAAAGCACAAGTCCTCTCCCCACCCAGCTTTCAGAAATCTGGAAAGAACTTTCTTGGCAAGTGTTTTGTGTAACTTGTTTTGGAGTCTCCTTTAAGTCAATAAAGCTGGCTCCAAGAAAAGGCCTTGAATCGAATTGTAGTTTGGGCTTTATTTCACTTTAACCAGCTAGTTTATATGCCCATTGGCTTATGTTATCTCATAGCCCAAACAGAATATTCTTACTGTGATCTGTTCATCAAGCTGCTACATAAACAGTTGAAACTTGATGTTCTCACAACATGTGTAGTTAACAAAGTGCTTTTGATAGGATTCTATTTGGCACCAACTGAGCTAGCACATGCTGAAACTCCAGGTCTCTTTCAGCGGTTGTTAGTTAGAATCCATGTTAGCATCTGACTTTTCCATTTAACCTATAAAGCTTTTTCAAAACCTTAGGCAGAGCTCTCTTCAACGGCGGACACGCCTAAGAACCAACCATAGTCAGTTGATATTACTTGTGTACTTGAGGAGTATTAAATGTACCAAAACTGAGTGGTCATTACAGCACCTGACTGTATGACCGTATGGCTAATAGCTGTTAATAGAACATTGAATTCTCCTCTCAGGCAAGTCAAAGTGCTGTCTCACTTTCACTTTTGAAATGAATACTGAAAATTCACTTGTTTCCCCTTGTTTTTAATCATCAGGTTGGTACTGCAGTCTGTAATACTGTACATCTTTTATAAAGCTCCTTGAGGTGCCCTGGCATCGGCATGATAAGGCACTAAAACAGTGGTGACAAATGAAAAGTTCAGTGTTTTCCATGAGGTGCTGCTGATTCTAGGAGATAGTTTCCTGCAGCGAGCAATGTGTTTTAATCAGAGCTGAGCGAATAGTGGGAAATAATTGTCCCTAAGCATTCTTTCAAATTCAAAAATTAATTTGGATTTGACCACATGCACAAACCTTTCATGTTTGCTTTTTGCACATATCTGAGGGCTCAGGCACAAATATACACAAAGAGAATTTTTAGGCTGGATGCCTGAATAATTGCTGAATGTAAATTTCAAACTGCCTATTTGACGGTAAAATTCACAAATAATTTTCTTTTTATTTTTGTTGTGTTGATTAGTTACATAAGTCATCGAATCAGGAATAGCATAATGGCTCTTGACTGCATTACTAACTAATACTGTTTATATTGTGAATGTACTGCAGAGCAAGACTAAATTGGAGATTATCATCTGCAATGTGCAGAAAACCATATGCTTTATGAATATATGAATATATAAATCTATAGATTTTAAGGCTAAAAGGGACCTTTATGATCATCTAGTCTGCATTCCTGCATAGTGTGGGCCATTGTATTTCTTTGCTCCAGAGGTTCAGCTACTTATTATCCTTGATTTTTTACCATAGATGTAGAAGCTCTATTGATTGTTACCACCACAAAAGCATGGAGTCAGTTGAGAACCAAAAATGCTCACAGCAGTTCTGAGTTCTGACAAATGGCCAGCCTGCTTCAGGTTAGGAGGAACTGAAGCAGGGGCTAGCTAGAGGCCCTTTGCCAGATCCACGGAATTCTCATTTGTTAAGATGGCAACAAGTTCCAGCTGTCTGGGCTACATTATAGCCAAGATTCTGTGAGCTTTATCCTGAAACATGTAGGTTCCAGATCTTAGGTCTCAGCAGAATGGTCTAGCAGTTCCTGGAAGGTATTCATGTCATCAGGTGGGGAAGCAGCTCATCTGCAGCTCACGTACCCTGCTGGTTCACACAAGGATAGCGGAGGTGTTTCTGGCTAAAGCACATCAAATTCTTTCTCTCTATTGTTGACAGCTGTGGGGAATCCAAGTTGTAGCAGAGGAGGATAGCTAGCTCTCACCTTACTGAATGGAAATCTGCATGAAGAAAACATGTTCTCCTTTTTGGAGACTGATTGCAAGACTGAATCCCAAGATTGTAGGTGCCACATAAGGTAACAAAGTCAGAGACCCATAGATCTAGGTGTATGAAGTAGTCCAGAATATCACTACGATACAGAAGGACTCCAGGGATAGGACATGGCTTGGCTGGGACATGGATCAGGAAAACTACCCCTCCTGAAATCTGAACTGCCAGCATTAGGGGAAAAAGAAGACCTTGTTGTGTTCATTCCTAATGGCAGTGAGACCAGCATCAGTGTACCTGGGTGACAAAGCCTAGCTTCTCCTATGAAGGCACGTGTGCTGAAGTTTTGAGCAGGTTAAATGAGGAAAGGATCCTATTAGAGGCCAAAGTATCAATGGAGTTGTGAACAAAATCAGTTCCTCCCCTCCCAGTGACAGAAGGAGTACTAGCAGAGAAAGATGTCTGATTTTCATGACCAGACCTGCTGGAGGAAGACAAGTCTTTCTGCAGTCCCTCATCACCTATCTCTACAACAAGTAGGAGCCGGGGAACCTTCAACACCATTGTCTTCCGATTATTGCCAAAAACAGAGCTGTTCAATGCCAAGAATATGACACAAAGTCAGCATCTTGAGCCCACTTAGATGGACTTGACACAAAGAAACTTCATCAGTGATATAACTGTCAGTTATACCATCTCTGG
This sequence comes from Malaclemys terrapin pileata, assembly GCF_027887155.1. NCBI lineage: Eukaryota > Metazoa > Chordata > Testudines > Emydidae > Malaclemys > Malaclemys terrapin. The sequence continues at coordinate 87,811,453 of NC_071512.1, forward strand.
AAAGTAGTGTTCCCTGGGAAATGACATAGCTATGCCAATCAGTGTTCTAGTTGTTTTCATGAATGGTGTCACATATATGGCAGTTCCTAGTACAGTGAAAAGATATCAGTACCGCAGAACACACAAACACTGATTGCTATATGGTACATAGGGACACAACAGTAGAGACTGTGCAACCCTAGCTATGAATACCCAGTTCAGGAAAATGTAGTATCTCAATACATTATAGCCAATGTGCCTGTTGCAGTATATAGCATAGCTGGCGCAAGCACCAAACTCTGAAATGACATAAAGGGGGCCAGATTCTGTTCTCAGTTATGCTGGCATAAATTTGGATTGATTTAAATGAAATCAATTTGGATTTATACTAGTGTAAATGAGATCAGAGTCATGCCCAACAGCTTCATGACATATTTTCCTCTTTTATGTGTATAGTAACTGGCACTATACTCCAAAGAACTGAAGTCGTACGACATTTCGCATTGGAAAACAATTACAAACATTGTTCAAATTGATACTTCTTTACTGGTAATAACCGAGGTGGTTGATTCTTCCTCCATACCCAGAAATGGCAGTTAAATGTCCCCCTTCTAGGGATCAAATTATTAAATACACTGTAGCAGTTTTGGTGTGTATTGCCAGCTTCAAAATTAATAATACCATAAATGTTGTCCAGTTGCTATATTGATTTTAATAATAAATAATGCTTTTTATCTAAAGGGCAGGTATTAAACTACATTTCTCTATATTGATGAACTCATGTTTTTTTTAAGGGTAGAAGGGACTATTATGAGCACTTAATCTGACCTCCAGAATAGCCATAGCAATTCACCCAGTCATTCCTGCATGAAACCCATAAATTCTGCTTGAGCTAGTGTATGTTTTTTAGAAAGAGACATCCAATCTTGATTTAAGGACATCAACTGATAGGACAATCTACCACATGGTAAGTGGTTCCAGTTGTTAATTATCCTCACTGTTAAAAATTTGCATTTTATCTCTAGTCTGAATGTGTCTAGGTTCAGCTTTCAGTCACTGGTGGTGATATGCCTTTGTTGGATAGATTAAAGAACCCTCTGCTGGAAAATTTCTTACCTGATAATTTCCTTTCTGCATCTCCCACTGTTCTGATACGAATGTACTATTTCCCTCCTGTTTGTAGTTTCCAATGGTGGTTCAAAGCTTCTTAGAGCACCTGTGCTAGCTCCCTTCTTCTGCTTGCTGCCAGATGATTCATTCCAAAACTGAAAAAACTCTTAGAAAATGATTAGGAACAATATCTTCAGTGCCAGCTAATTAACTATGTACAGTAGGCCACTGCCTACACAGTAATGATCCAAATAAAATGCTGACCCATGGCCATGAAGCCATCCAGGGTGGGTAGAATTGTGAGAGATGCTACTAGCAGAAAAGAAATTATTGGGTAAGAAATTTTCCATTCTGCAGCCAAGCATCTCCCATAATTCTAATACATATGGGATGTAGCCAGCAGTGAAGAAGTGTAGGGAGGGATAGAAAAATGAGCATAAGAAATAGGAAAGTTCCTCCCTTTTTGAACTGCTCAAATGGCCAGATTATGGCTGGACCACTACCTAGAGCACCTTCCTGCCAAAGGAGGCCGCTGTGGAGACAAAGTCAATTTTAGGGTGTCTGATAGAGGTGTTAGCCGATTGCCATATGGCTGCTCTGCAGATCTCTGTAGTGGAAATGCACAATCTTTTGGCCCATGAAATTGCCATAGCTCTTGTAGAATGTGCTTTGATTCCTTCAGGAACAGGTGTGCTGGATGGCTTGTAGGCCTCAACAATGCAGAGTCTTATCCATCTAGTAGGGGATAGCTTGGAATACTCTAGGTCATTGGCACCTGAGGATGAAAGGAAATGAACAGGGATCCCAATCTCCTTGTGGATTCTATATGCTTAATATAAGTCTTTAGTGCTCTTTTCATATCAAGGATGTGCCACTGCTTCTTGGTCAGGTACTGTGACCAGGGGCAGAATGAAATAAGTCACAGATTCAGTCTGAACTTCTGTATAATAAAGGTCATAGAACTTCCCCCAAAAATTCCTTTTTGAACTATAGCATTTCTCATGCCTCTTCTCCGAGTCCCAAGACTGTAGGGGCCACATAAAGTAACAAAGTCAGACACCCATAGATCTAGGTGTATAAAGTAGTCCAGAATATCACTATAATACAGAAGGACTCCGGGGACAGGACATGGCTTGGTTGGGACATGGATCAGGAAAACAAGCCCTCCTTCTTGTATTGTGGAATACAGTGCCAAATATAGAGGTAAAATAACCTCTCTATTCCTACTTTTGATTCCCCTGTTTATGAATCCAAGGACTCATTAGCCCTTGTTTTCCCATGTTTGCTGCTTTTTCAGATGTGGATGTATCTCAGGAGTATAGGCCAGTGACAAAGCTTTTACATAAATACTATGGGCAACACCATAGATCAACATTAGGAGAGTTGTTACTGTAAAGAATAAAGAATATCCAAAACATTTGACATGTGAAAAGTTCCCCCGGGCCAGAAGTGTGTGTTTTGGCCTCCCTGTGGCAGAGCAAATACCCATAAAATTAGTGGCACATCATTGACACAAGTTATCTATACCGTTTCCTTTTCCTATTTAAGTCTACATTTAAGCTGGGCAAGCTAACATGGGTCTTCAAGTAAATAACAGAAGGAAAAGGCTGGAATGACTCTGAGGATTGTTTTTATAATATATGGAGATATACCTATCTCATAGAACTGGAAGGGACCCCAAAAGGTCATTGAGTTCAGCCCCCTGCCTTTACTAGCAGGACCAAGTACTGCTTTTTGCCCCAGATCCCTAAGTGGCCCCCTCAAGGATTGAACTCAAAACCCTGGGTTTAGCAGGCTAATGCTCAAACCATTGAGCTATCCCTCCCCCCTGAATTTATACCCAATTCGGGGCCAGACTGTTCTGTGCAATCAACCACACACCCCTAAACTGCTTTTTCAGAAGATCTGCCAAAGAGGTAAGATATGGATAAGGGAAGACTAGAAATACCGTCTCTTTTTTTTCCTAGCAGGGAGATGGGGATAATAATCAAACACCACATCACTGTCAGAAGAAACAGGGTCAAACTCAGAACACAGGTCTATTGTCTTCTAGGCCTATGCCTAGGCCACGTTGCTCTTCCCTTGGTTGTATCTGATGAGGGTATACACACAGGCTTCCAGGTTGTAAGGAAATGGTTAATGCCAACATCAGGAAATGGGCCGCATCCCAGCTGGACCTGATTACAGCTCCCATAAAGGCTGCCTTCTCAGAAAGCAGAGGGCTGGTTGAAAGATGTGGGAAGAGAATCTGATCAGAGTAGTTAGCAGGCTCTTCGTAGTGTCTTCTACCTTTCCAGAGAGATGTTCTCAGACAGTAAATAGACCCAGTTTGGACTTGATTGAATCAAGTTGACCCTACAGCTGCGCTGCTATTAATGTCTGCTTGGCTCTAAGCTGTTTCTTTTTCCTGACTTTACTCTGGAGAGGGGCCTGATTTAGCAAGGGCCACTCATAGTTAGAACTCCCACAGCAAGTCATGCAGGGCCAGGTTTATAAAGCTGGCTTCTGTATTTTCGTGTAGGGAGATGCAATCACAGATCAGGTCACAGATATACTTAATTATTATTTCAGTAGTGCCTCGTGTGCCCTGTTTTGCTAGGCTTTGTGTCAACTCATACTAAGGGATAGTCCCTGTTCTGAAGAGTTTACAATCTAAATAGACAACAAGGAAAAAAGGGCGAGAGAAAGGAAGTTATCCTCATTTTAGAGATAAGGAACTCAGGCCCAGAGGTTCTAAGGGGCTTGCCTGAAGACACACAGCAAGTCAGGAACTGAGTCTAGACTCTAGAGGAACTCCCTGCACAAAGCTTGGCTGTAAAGCCATCCTGCCTGACTGCAGGCATGGATTGATACCTAGCCACTAAATGACCTCTCCACATTGCAATACTAAAAAAAAAAAAAAACAAAAAAAAACCCCAGCCTTTCTAAGGACAATCTCTTACGTTATGGGGAAAAATATTCATTTTGTAACCCTCATTCTTGATGCTATCTCTGCTAAGATATCTGCTTATCTTTCCCAGCTGCATTTTGAAATGCCTACATTTCAAAATTCATGTACCAAATTCTCTTTTGTTAGTTTATAAAGCAAACAAGAACTAAAAATGTTCTTTCTTGCTGCCTGACTAATTGCATACTAAATTGCTTTACAAATGCATCAGTGAAAGCCCATTTACTTTTTACTGAGTGAAAGATCTTTATCTCTGGATGCTGCCCAGAAAGGAATTTTCATAACAAGACACTATTAAGAGATGCTTACAGACTTCCAGGCTCTCCAAGAGGTTAAAAAAAAAAAATCTGAAAAATGGTGTGACTTGGTACACATTTCAGCTAAAGTATCCGTTGCTATAGCAAATGAAGGAGCATAACTAACCTCTAACACAGCCTGCTTTTGAAAATCTGTTGCAGCTTGTTAAGACTCTTTTGTTCTGATGCATTCATTTCTCCTACAGATTGCTAAATGCTTGCAAAAGATTAGAATTTACTTTAGAAATGGGCAGTCTTGAACGTTCTGTGAAATTAAAAATAAATTGAATAATATTAAAATAGCCAATCACCTGTATGGTATTTGCTAATACACTAAAATCAGCTCTGTATTTGTTAGGAGACTGATTAAATTATTTTTGAGGCTAAAGATGGATCACATGTAGTGGAAACAAGTGGGAAACTACTGCAGATAAGCAGCTAAAAGATAATGAAACAGAAAAATCATATGAAATTAAAATTAAGGGATTTGACACCACTGAATTTTAGCATGGGAAATACAATTCATTTTCTATCTAGCCTATCCAATGGAGTATATGGTTCCAGCCAGTTTATCAGAGATCATGTAAGATGCTACTATTTAAATATATAGAAAATTCAGGAATAAATTAATTAAAAAGCAGAAGTCACTATAGTGCTCTGAATTAAGTATAAGCTTCAACTCAAGTGAATGTGATTACAGCTCTATATACCTCCAGCAGAGATGGCAAACTTTCCTGTACACCGCTAATATGTCACATGCAGATAATAAAATTACATATAATGCCACTATGGTATCACCAGGTGTAATAGTCGTACCCTGTAAGTATATGGTTTTACTGCATTGGCTTAGAAAAAAAAGATAAGTAAAATATGTCAATAGGGTTGTGAGATAAACATTGTTAATTCTCTTCATTAGCCCTCAAGGTAAAGAAACAGAAAGAAAGTGTTAATTGGTCTAATCATACAGACCACAATTAATTTAAGCCCATGTATTCAAAAAGGCAACAAACCATTTTTCTAATTTTGCATCCACAGCCAATCATAGGTTCGAAGTAGACTTCTAAGCAAGTTCATCTAAACAACTATGTTCTGTCACTTAATGAACAGATGGTGTGTATTCTTGGAGCTTAGAACACCATTGCAAGCACAAAAACAGGTCATTCATGTTTCCTAGAAGACTGAGTGGACAGTCTGCATAAAAGAAGAGACTTGTGCAGCCCACAAATTATTACCATATTAGAGAAGGCTGCTCCTGGAAAAGCGGGCTTGATTAATTCCTGGTATAATTCATTTGTAATGCCAGCATTTAATTTTGCCCATAATGTCATTCAGATGCACATTCAGATTTTTGGCAGTATCTTTAATTATGAAAGGTAAACAATTAAATACTAAATCTGTGACTGTTTAATGCTTAACCAACTGCCTGACTACACTGTATACCGGACCTGCTAGTCTTTCAAGAAAGTGCTCTCAGGCAGGAAAACACTAATTCTGATTTTTGTTTTGATCTTTCCATTTGCTTGCCATTTTAATTACTGTCGAGCCATGCACTTAGTCTTTTGTAAAATCCTTTTAGATTGTGGTCTGACGCAAGACACTGCTCCAGACAACAAATTTCTAATCAACACAGTTCCTAATATCATTATTACTTGTATTATCCCACAGCTTCTAGTAGCTCTAATCATGGACCAGGACCCCATTGTGCTAGGCACTGTATAAATTCAGAACAAAAAGATAGTCTCTGCCCCAGAGAGTTTACAGACTAAGAATGCTTGGGATTCCTTATGATATAATAATCATATAACAAATTGTTTAATCTGTCTGTCTAGCTCCCATCATCAAGATCTGAACACTAATGGTCAGCAGGAATACTGCCTTTGCAAAAGGTGTCACTGACTTTTAACACATTAAGGACCAAAACATCAGAGGATTTCCATGAATGCAGCCACAACATTTATGGAGTATCCGTGTTGTAGCACAAAACTTGCATTTGCGTACACAACAGCCCCGTGTTTTTGTTGCACATCAACTCAACCTGCTTTGCAATACTGCAGGTACAAAATCCTGGGCACAGTTAAATGCACACATTCAAACACCTACTCACCTGCTTTCCAGGTGCAATCCGACAAATGGAAAGAAAAACTGCAACTGAAATACTGGGGGCTGCTTTTAAAAATTCAGGCCATTTAAATTTGGAGATAATATTGTTTTTCACATTAACTCTCAGATTGTTTACATTGCTGTTTTATCCTTTGGAATGTAAAGTTTTTGCATTATTCTAAAAATGAATTCAACTAAGTGACAATAAATCATAATTACACCCTTTAAAAGGTTCTGCAGTCACAAAGTTCAGAAAATCGCACTTTTTTCAGTTTAAAATATTGTGTTTATTTGGAATCTTCGAAGATAAATAAGCTTATCAATGCTATAGGAATTTTCCATAGCGTCCATATCTTCGGAAAGACAATGTCTTCGTGGCTCTGAATTTACGCATTAGCTGTCAAAATGCTCTATGATTTCAGTAACCAGCTATGAAGTTCCTCTACTGAAACAATTGACCTACGGTTGAAGCAGTATTAAATTCTGACACTTTAAAAGAGTAAAATAAATTTTTTAAAAGTCACTCTTTTACTATAGTCTGAGCAGTACATGCACCTCTCTTAAAGTCTAAGTGTGACAGTAACCCATATTAAAAAGAGATCTCGTACAAGTTAGTCAATAAGGAAATAAATCACAAGTCAATGCCAATGGGAAAATAATTCATTTGTTTGAAAATAAGCACAGTGTATCACACTATATCTGTAAACATAGGCTGATGTACTGGAATCTTAGATACTGCACTTTGGATATAAAAGAGCCTGTTTTCAAACAGTTTATAATCCTCATTAGGGTGATATTTTTGTAACTCACACCAAAATTATACTGTTTTCAAAACACCATGTGATTTGACATGATAAATCAACAAGAATATTTGCTGTGCCATGGAGACAGTGTGGAAGTTTAAACAGGGCTGAGCAGAAAGAAAGGTATCTAAACAAATGGAAAAAGAATATTAATTAAGGGGGGGGGGAGGGATAGCTCAGTGGTTTGAGCATTGGCCTGCTAAACCCAGCGTTGTGAATTCAATCCTTGAGGGGGCCACTTAGGGGTCTGGGGCAAAAATCAGTACTTGGTCCTGCTAGTGAAGGCAGGGGGCTGGACTCAATGACCTTTCAAGGTCCCTTCCAGTTCTAGGAGATAGGATATCTCCACTAATTTATTTTTATTATTATTTTAATTTATAAACACACCAGGCTCTGAAAAATTTTGGTCACAAATGTGACTTCATAAATTTTAGAGAATCTGAATCCTTCCCATGTATTCAGAGGTCACTTAGGGCATGAACAGATGCAAGGAAAGCTGAACTAATGGTTGAGTTCCCCAGTGTTATTCCTCTGTTAAATGTATACCAGAGTGTTCCTGGTCTGAAATCAGGAACTTGTTCTTCAGGGGGCTGGGCAGGGCCGGCTCCAGGCACCAGTGAAGGAAGCACGTGCCTGGGGCGGCACATGCTAAGGGGTGGCATTCCATCCATTTTGGGAGCTTTTTTTTTTTTTTTGCTTGGGGTGGCAAAATGGTAGAGCTGGTCCTGGGGCTGGGTGATTAGCTGGTGAGAGATTATTATAGAATCACAAGAGCACTGACTGTAGCTGTGTTTAATGACTATTTGTAGATGAAATGGAATGGGAATTGAGTTTTTTATTTTATCATCTGGGCATGCAAAAATCCTGTGGCCCAGTTTCTCCCCTCAGGTACTAGAATGACACCAACAGAAGATGATTCTCAGGTGGGGCTAGAATGGACTTGGATTTATCCTGAAGTAGTTTAGCAGTACCGGCCATAGTTTAGATGCAGTCAACAATTCTTCAAGCATTAAATGTGTTCTTTTCTAGTGCATATATTAGCATCTGGAGATTATATTGAGGCTGTGCTGGCTAGATGGCGTGGCGCCACCTGTGAAAAACAAGTACCAGGCAGAAGGAAGACTTCACACCTTAGCCCTGTTACAAAGACGACTTTCAGTATGACGACTGGGCCCAGATACTCACAGGGATGGGGGAGGAGGATGTTCAGAAAACCCTGCTTCCCTGACCAAGGGTGGAACGGATCATAGATTAAATTAAGATGTACTACTAAGGCCGACACCACATGTCTAAATTTCCCCACTCCACCAAGGCAAGAATGGACTATCCAGGCTTGATTCCATTATCACCCTAACAATGTGCTTACTACTGTGCTAACACTATCAGTGTGTTCAAAGAGAGAGATCTCTTTGGATGATTCAACCCAAAGTGAACTTTTTGTTGCCAAGGGTACTCTAGGCAAATACTGGGTGAAATCTTATTCCTTCCTTTTGTTAGCCAGGGACTTATTAATGGGTCACATCTGTCATGGTTTTCTTTTCTTATCTTCCTTTTTTTAATATAATATTTCCTTTTCAGTTTTTTAATGAATGGGACTGTCTCTTTTTGAATGCTCCTCAATCTTTCAAAGAAATAAAAAAATTACACATAAAATCATACGATATCAAACCCCAATAGAATTAATTGGAAAGAACTGATTCACATGACTTTCTTTTCTTTTTTGTGACAGTGACAGATGCATGTAACAAAGAAAACTGAGGAATGTGTTGTACTACACCTCTGAGTGTGCATATATTGTGAGTGCGAGTGAGTCATTACGCAACCCCGCCTCCCCCACCCAGCAAAAAAACAAAGCCCTGGACTTCAATGGAGACTGCAATCAGCTGCCTCCTGAAATTACAAACCCAAACAGTACAGCTGGAGAACAAGCATTTGAAGTCTGAAAATATTGTGCCTGCAGGACTAATTATGCTTTTGCAAACTTTATAAAAACATAACTGCTTATTTAAAGTTATGCAGTACAAGAGCTCCATCATAATGAATGGCAACTATTATGATGCATGCATACAAACATCTATTTTCTGGAGAAACTGGCAATTAAGGATTTGTAATGAATTTTAGTCATTTTAATATCTCTGCAAGGGCACTGCAAAATTAGAGACACTGCACATGTAAAGAATACTGAAAACCTGTTGCTCATTTCCACTAGCAATAGAGGGGCAGCTCTTATTCTTTGCTCTACAGTATGAGCATTTTAACACTCCTGACTTTCCCTTGCAATTTTGAAACAAGCGGTGACTGATGCAATTATGTCAAATTGATAAAAAACCTGCATTGTAGGTACCTGAAAGGCCCCAATTCCTGTAGTATCTGGGTATAGGCTACAGATCAGGAAATCTCAAACTTGGATGATTTATGACAATGGGAGTTTAAAATAAATCATATTGCTACAATATATTTGGCACAGTGCACTATGCTGTACTGCTAATGTATATTTGCTTAATGTTTCACACCGGGATTTCCATTCTTGGTGGCCTGATTCTGTGAAGTGCCAAGCACCTCTAATGTGGCTCAGGACATCCTCAAACCCAGTCACTTTAAAGAGCACTGAAGGAACTCAGCGCTAGCCAGGAAATGCTCACCCTCTTAAAGGATTGTGCTGTATTTTAAAAAGAACCAGTTTACTCAAGATTTGCATTTCATCATGACTATTTGCCCTGTTATCACATCACAGTATCTGAGTTACCATAGTTATTTCATATTCAAAATACTGTGGAACATTTTCGGATCCCACCATGTGGTTTTTTTTAAGTGAGCTTTTTAATGGGGACCTTGTACTAGTGTAAAAAGTACATAAGCTTAGCCTTCCAGGGTGTAGTGGTGGAGAAAGAATGAAGATAAATGCCTACCCTTAGAAATACATACTATAATATTATAATTCTTAAACACTTTTGTAAAACAATACCAATACCGTATTTTGAGATTTTACAGTAGAATATTGTAGTGTCTTTATAAGGGTAACCATACTCGTAACTAGCCTTCTGACCTACTTCAAAGGTTAGGCTATAAAGTCTGTCTGCCTTTTTATCTGTCTGTCTAATACAATATTTTTAGACCAAGAGCTCCTGATCTCAGCACCCATAGATTTCCTTTCTTAAAAAAGACAGAAGTTTTCCAGCTGATGTGTTTTGTAATGTTTTTTGTAATGCTATTGACATTGCTAATGGCAAATAGTTATATTCTTCATAGACTGTGTCTGGCAGAAAGATCCCAGTTGACCAGAGAGAGGTCATTCTGTTCTCTTGGTCTAAAATGGTGATCTCCCTGTGGACTGAACATGGTGATAAATCTTTCATCTACAGAAGTCATCAGAGCGTTTTTGATATTCAGAGTCGTGAACAATTTATGAATCGATGAGAAACAAACAATTATAGAAGCGCTGGTGAAAGCTAAGGACTATGCACAACACAATGCTGCACTTTTTTTGACATACAGTACGTACTTGTGCTGTGCCTGATTTGGAACAGCAGGAAAGTCTCACGGGAAAGGATCAGACTAAAAGACTTGTCTTCAGGCTAAGGTATTTTTCTTTTTCTTTTCTGCTTTGATTATTTGCAAACACACAATATTACAATTACCTTAATGGGAACAACTGTTCTAGCTTATCTCTGATGGAAAAATCTTCAAACAGACATTTTCAAACTCTGGATTATGTTGGTTAATACTGAATGGGCCTAATTTTACATTTACTTAAACACTTTGCATCCCACAGAATTTAGCCCAAATGTATCAGTCTACATATATCAGAGTGCCTAGTTGCCATGGTGATGGATGTTCTTGAAATGCATGTAACAATAACAATTATTAATATACTGATGAGTGAACTGGGCTTCTGCGAGGAAAGGAGGTCTTCTGGTTCAAGCACTGGCCTAGGGTTCAAGAAATCTGGGTTCAGTTCTTTGCTCTGCCACAGACTTTGAGCAACTCTGTTTGGTCCTCATTTTTTCCCATGTGTAAAACAATGATAATGCTTTCTTTTTCCCACTCTTTTCCCGTTTTGTCTACTTAGATTGTAATCTTTTAAGAATAGGGAGTTTGTCCAACTAGGTGTTTGTACAGCACCTGGGCACAAGGGGACCCTGATCTTACTTAATTCCAGGATGATGCCCTTGCTTGCTTGGGACCCTGACTTCCTTGGGCCTCTAAGGGCCATCATAATACAAATAATCATTAGTAAATCAGTCTTTTGGCAGTTGGTGCTATCTTTTGAGCAACACCTCTTCAGATCTTTTATCTGTTGCAAAATGTGACCAAGATTTGTAATCTGAGAAACCTGGTTTAAGGATCTCATCTCAGATGTGACTTTGAAATAGATCCATTAGCTGACTGCTCTTTTTTCCCTCAGGAGATGATTATTTTATTATTATTATTTGTGTGGTAGTAGCTCCAGTCAGGGACTAGAACCCCATTGTGCTAGGTGCTGTCTGCACATTATTTCTAGAAAACTAAGGCTGTCAAATGATTTTTAAAAAATCACAATTAATCACGAGATTAAAAAATTAGTCACAATTAATCTCAGTTTTAATCACACTGTTAAAGAATAATAGAGGATACCCATTTAAATGTATATCCAAAATATTTACAATACATTTAAATGGGTATCCTCTATTATTCTTTAACAGTGTGATTAAAACAGATTAATTGTGACTAATTTTTTAATCTCGTGATTAATTGTGATTTTTTAAAAATCATTTGACAGCCTTAGTTTTCTAGAAATAATGTGCAGACAGCACCTAGCACAATGGGGTTCTAGTCCCTGACTGGAGCTACTACCACACAAATAATAATAATAAAATAATCATCTCCTGAGGGAAAAAAGAGCAGTCAGCTAATGGATCTATTTCAAAGTCACATCTGAGATGAGATCCTTAAACCAGGTTTCTCAGATTACAAATCTTGGTCACATTTTGCAACAGATAAAAGATCTGAAGAGGTGTTGCTCAAAAGATAGCACCAACTGCCAAAAGACTGATTTACTAATGATTATTTGTATTATGATGGCCCTTAGAGGCCCAAGGAAGTCAGGGTCCCAAGCAAGCAAGGGCATCATCCTGGAATTAAGTAAGATCAGGGTCCCCTTGTGCCCAGGTGATTTCAGTTACAACCTAGAACACAATGTGCGCAGTGCTCACCTTATATTATTGATTACAAATATTTGCACTGTAAAAAAGATAAACAAAAGACATAATTATTTTTCAATTCACCTCATACAATCTATGTAGTGCAATCTCTTTATTGTGAAAGTGCAACCTACAAATATAGAATTATTATTTTTTACATAACTTCACTCAAAAACAAAACAATGTAAAACTTTAGAGCCTACGCTTTGAAGCATGAAGGGGCATATGAATGTTTAGCACATCTGTCTTGTAAATACTTTGCAACTCTGGCTACCATGCGAATGCCTGTTCTCACTTTCAGGTGATGTAACTAAGAAGCGGAAAGCATTATCTCCTATAAATGTAAACAAACTTGTTTGTCTTAATGATTGGCTGAACAAGAAGAAGGACTGAATGGACTTGTATGAGGTGAATTGAAAAATATTATTTCTTTTGTTTCTTATTTTACAGTGAAAATATTTGTCATAAAAAATAATAATATAAAGTGATCACTGTACACTTTGTATACTGTATTGTAATTGAAATAAATATATTTGAAAATGTAGAAAAACATCAATAATATTTATAATACATTTAAATTGGTATTCTGTTATTGTTTAATAATGCAATTAAAACTGGAATTAATCACAACTATTTTTAATCTAGTTAATTTGTTTTGCATTACTCCCATGCATTAACAGTGATTAATTGACAGCCCTTTTGAAAAGAGATGGTGTGGCTTCGGTACTCAGCTCTCTGGATTACCATAGTTTGCCTGAGATCCTATAAAACTGTAAATGCTGGAATTTTGCATTTCCTATGGTTTTCGAAGTCCTTCCTATTTTACCGACAGTTACAAGAAAGGTGCAGATTGCAGTTGGCTCAGTTAAAAGAATTAGGGCCAGGTCCCAAGCTAGTGCAAACCAATGTACCGCTATGAAGTGACAATGATTTACACCAGTTGAAGACCTGGTCCTTCGTCTTTGGTTGAACATTCTTGTAATATCAGCTGTTTGATTCCACATCAGCTTGAAAGCAGAAAGGAAATACCAGGTCATCTGCAGCTACCAGGATTCAGATTAAACAGACATCTCCCATCAGACTTTTTTTTTATACCAAGATGGCATTTGCAAATCCTGTCCATATAAATGAGAAACAGAAAAAGGCTTTTATTTATGAATTCACGAGTATCACATTATGATTTGACTTCTACTCAGATTGAGGTCACAAGCTGTGCCCAAACTGAAGCAACAAACAATGCTGGCAAGCATTTAAAGAAAAAGGCTTAATAGTGATCAAAGCAGAAAAAGAAAATCTTTAAGAAAGAGATTTTATAATTGGTTTTAGATGAGCTTATATCTTTCCCTATCTTGTAATTTTCTCAATATAGTTTTTAACCTTTCATGGTTACAAGCTTTGTCTATTTTATTTATGAAAGTTTGTAAATGGAATATTACACCTATGTATGCTTTTATGACACTAAATCAGTATTATTAAAACTGAAAACACACTAGGAAGTCAGTTTTATGATAAAAAAACATCCTGAGCATCCATACCAGATTGTTTACATTTTTCCAAACAAGTATAGATATGTGAGAACAATAACACACAGTTCATTGAAAATATTTTACCCAACATACAGTTAAAGGGCAAATTTGAAAAAAAAATCATGAAAGAAATCCTGATACCCTGCGACTTCACTGAATAATGAGCTCTAACTAAGCATGGAAATTTGCTCTCATATTATGCAGCTAATCTAGGAAAGGATGAACTGTTGTTAAAAGATGCACATTTTCTCTGAAAAAGCTATAAATGTTCCTTAAAGTCATTTTTTCAATGTCTGCAATTCCTGTCCTTTATTACTATGTGGGACTTTACCTGAAATCTGGTTAATAGATTGTATCCTGGATGAAATAGATACCACTAAATGTAAAAGTAACATTTTGAACCTATATATATATTATGCATGTGCTGTTCAGCAAACCATGATGTAAAGTTTAAAGACAGTGTCTTATAAAATGGATGTTGTGTTTTGTGTATGCGTGTGTGTGATAACAGGTTTCAAATAACCTACAGAATACTGAATAAGACACATTCTCTATATCAGATTGTTAGACATAAACACTTATTATGATACAAGGAAAGTTTTCATTTTTGAAACATGTAATTCATCCTTCTATTTATTGCTATGCAAATAGAATCTGATCTTTTAAATCTTCCACACAGAATTTCCATTGAAATTAACATCCCATTGCTAAGTCAGCATTTTGGGGTGGAGAGTGGATGTGTGAGAAAGAGAGACATGATATAAACTTGTGTAAGTTGCTCCATTGCTCTGTGCCTCACTTTTCCTACCTATAAAATGGGGATAATATTTATCCTTTGTAATGTGCTTTGGAATTTATGGATGATGAGTACCAGAAACTGTGTTCACTGAAGTCAATGGCAATGTTCCCACTGATGTCCATAATTCAGAATAATACCCTAGAAGACTTTGCTATTATCAATATTAACCTAATTTAATAAGACTCCTACTGTTTATAATAGTGGTAGTTCTGAACCCAAAGCCAGTTCCAAACATCTACAAACTTCTTGAAGTTCAGCTCTGGATTCAGATTCAGACTTCAACTTCACTGGTGGCCCCTGCCTAATGGGCCAAATCAAGTCCTTGAGACCTGAAAAATTTAGGAAGTTTAAGATCCATATCAGTAATCAAACTATGCGGCTTTGGCCCATGTCTACTTTAATATACTTCTAAAGCACATACTGCTCTCATAAGCCTCCCCACCCTTATGCTATCTTATCATTTATTTGCTATTTTCTCCCAACTTTTGCTTTTTAAGAGGAAGATAAGCAAACCATGGGAAACACCACATACACAAGTGAGCAACAGCAATGCAAGAACATGCCTCATAGGTACAGATTACAATAATAATTACACCCACCACCATTACATTTTCCCCATGCCTTTTGCATGTATATACTTTTCTGTGGAATTACTTTGTAGTGCTCCTTGATAGTGCTTGCTATAGCCTACTTGTTGATACACATGATTCATCAAATCAGCACCATTAAGGCAACTTGGATAAATAGTTAGGAAACACTAACATTTCATTGCCGTTAGTCAATGTATGTTATTAATGGTAAAATGGTGTATAGATGTCATTTGATATTACTCGTACACACTTGACATGATAGCCTGCAAACATTGTATTCAGCCAGCTGACCAAATGATGTTCTTGAAAACATGATGCCTAAAAAGACAGGCTCCTCTTAAAAAATTGCCTGGCTTTCTTAACTGCTTTAGAAAGAACAAACACCAGTGAGATTATTTTTTTCTTTAAACAAGCTGATTTATAATCTCAAAAAGGGTATAAAGTGCAGGATTGACATGTTTTTCTTTTGATGGAATGGATTTGATGTATCCTTTTTTCAAAGCCCTCATTCATTGTAAGATTATATGTTTTTAAATCTGATTTTTTCAGGTGAATTTGCCATTTCCACAAAAGTGGAACATTCTTGGGAAAGGAGCGAGGTTGCAAAGTGTAAAAACATTTCCATGGGGAACAGGAAGCCAAGCGCTTCAAAGCAGACCCAGCAAGACTTTGTGCAATGGGTTTTGACTGCATTCTCTACCAGAAGAAGTAGCAATACTAATGGAGGTTTTGTGACACTTTCACTGGCCAAGTGCTTGGAGTAGTTTTCTGAATGACTTGGAACAAGACAGCTTGTGCTGCATGAAACAAAACACTTCTTACCCAAACACCTGTATTCCAAACACCATGCCACAGACAGTGCTTCTGCCGGTGCCTCTTTGATGGGCAACAACAAGGAAACCAGATCTGAAGAAGATATGAGGAAAGTTTAAAGAAACTGTATTTATCACTTGAAAATAAGGAACTAAAATTAGGTAAAGGATTAGAAAAGCTGATGGTGATGCATATTACACACTTGTAAGGGGTATGGAAAGTATGAGGCAAATTCTGTTCTCAGCCATTTGCTTATAACTCCCACTGAAGATAATGGCACTCATGTGCAAATATGTTATCTTTCTAACACCTAGGGAAGTTGTCCTATTGTGGTAGGCACTGAACATACACACAGTAAACAGAAATCCTTTTACCCAAGAGTTTACAGTCAAGAATTTGACCTCATCGGGTAAAGGGAAAATCTAAAAGTTAGGAAACAGGGAATTTAATGTAATGTATTTTATTCAAAGTTTATTAAACAAATGGAACTAGTTACTGGGGAAGGCAATTGCAGTATGAGTTCAAGAAACATGCTTGATTCTGAGGAAAGAGGGGAATGATTCATAGATTCCAAGACCAGAGGGGACAATTGTGATCGTCAGATCGGACCTTTCTGTATAACGCAGGCTATAGAACGTCCCCAAAATAGCTCTTAGAAAAAAAAATCCAATCTTCATGTTAAAATGGTCAATGATGGAGAATCTAATGACAACCTTTGTAAATTGTTCCAATGGTTAATTACTCTCGCTGTTAAAAAATGTACACTTTATTTTCAGTCTGAATTTGTCTAGCTTCCACCTCCTGCCATTGGATCATGTTATGCCTTTCTCTGCTAGACTGAAGAGCCCATTCTTAAATATTTGTTCCCCAGGTGGGTACTAGACTCTTGTCCAGACATCCTTAACCCTCTCTTTGTTAGACTCAAGTTGCAAAATCTATTTAGCGTATCAGTATAAAACATGTTTTGTAATCCTTTCATCATTTTCATAGCTCTTTTATAAACCTTTCCCAATTTTTCAACATCCTTCTTGAATTGTGGACACCAGAACTGGACACAGCATTCTAGCAGAGGGCACACCAGTATCAAATACAGAGGTCAAATAATAGCTGTACTCCTACTCATTAGATCCCTGTTTATACATCCAGTGATCACATTAGCCCTTTTGGCCACAGCATTGCACTGGGAGCTCATGTTCAGCTGATTATCCATCATGATTCCCCAATCTTTTTTAGAGTCACTGCTTCCCAGCATAGACTTGGATGGGCAAAATAAAAGCAGGAGGAAAGGACTGCCAGACAAACCAATACTACAAGGCAGAGATACTGGGATGAATAGCCTTTTCCTGCTCTGAAAATGTCTCATGTTAAAAAGCAGGCCATCAGCCACTACATGAAGCACATCGTTTACAAATTATTTGAAGATCCAAAGCATCCCCAGGGGAGACAATGTATTGTTAGATATTTACATGCGCTGCAAAGTTCAGATCCAGATTTTCCCAACAATGGAGTGGCAGGTTGGGTCTGAAGAACTTAGTTCAAGCCTATCTCTAATTGCAATGTGGATTTCATTGATTCCCTGTGGAATTCTTCAAGGTTTGCTTGTCCCTCTCTGGTAGTCCTGCTGTGAATCTTCACTTTTCAGCTGTCTTCACTATAGGCAGAAGCTAAAGAAACCCAACAACAACTGGAAGTAGTAAATGTGGATGTTTCCTTTTCAGGAACCAATTTTCTGACAAATAAATTTTACAAGCACATTATATTCACCTATCAAGTCTGCACCACACAAGCTGGGAGATTTAACTTGCGGAAAGCATTTGATCATTAATTTGTACTAGTTGGAACTGCTGAGACCATTGTCCAGGGTGACTTTATGCTCTTTAATGAACATAATAATTATTTACAGTGTAAAATAAAATTATTTTACAGTGTCCAACTTTGTGTACTCAAATCAATCCTTTTTAATATCATCCTTGAGAAGCTAATACATTTAACTGTGCTTACTTTATTTTATAGAGGGGTTCAGGTTAGAGCACTTGAAACTGCTGAGAGTATATTTCTTCAGGTAAAGTATGCATTCAGGCAGGAAATGTTGACCTTCTTTTCTATGTAACTGGACAATCACCCTGCCAGTTTATGACTCTGCCTATTGGTAGCATCACATAATAAAAGGAGTTACCTGCTCGTGCATAGAAAACCTATTTGTATTGCTACTCCTTTTGACCTGTGCAGTTAGGCATAGGACCCTACGGGTTGTTTCCATTAGGAGGAGAAATTAATGATGCAGCCAGGTATCTTTGACATCCTGTTTATTTACAAAGAATGTACAAAATCCAGTTTCCCTAACCCACATAGGAATCAAACAACAGGAGACAGGTTTTTTTGCCTATGGCTCTAAGCTCCTTCCAAAAGTTCTCTATCTAAGCTTTTCTCAGGGCCACACTCCCAGTGCTCATCAGGCTGTGTTTGGCTTTCCCAAACATGGCACATAGCACTGCCCAAAACAAAGGTTGGTTGTGTATTGGGGTTTTTTTTTTGGGGGGGGGTAGAGGGGGCTGAGAGTGAGAAGTAACACCATAGAAACAGAACAGACATAGAGAAGTATTGCTTCAAAAAGGAGCTTAGCTGTTTCTTACAAATGAAAGGTGGCAGGTATACACACCAGCTGCAATGACGTTTGACCCAACAACGATATTCGTACACTGTCCTCCTCTAACTCTACAAAGTATGTTTGTATACTTCCCTCGATGAGACGGAACAGTGAGATGAAAGCAGACAGCTCTTTAACAACATGACAAACGCCAGTGGTTGAAAGCTGAAGGTGGACAAATTCAGAGTAGGCACCAATTTTTCAACAGCGAGTGTAATCAGCCATTGGAGCAATTTACCTACGAATGTGGTCAATTTTCCATCACATACTGTCTTTTAAAATCAAGATTGGATGTCTTCTTCTAAAAGAAAAGCTCGGCTCAGTCAGAAATTATGCACTTGATACAGGAATTACTGGGTGAAATTCTGCAGCCTGTGTTAGGCAGATCATCAGAAGGGATCCCTTCTGGCCTAAAAGCTACAAATCTATGAAGGTCAAAGTGTATTCAAGCATGTATGCTCATGCCATCCTCCAGTGGCTGCAATGCTCACAGGGTGTAAGACCTAATTGTACCATCTAAATATAAATGTTTCTCATAGGTTACTAGAAAGCAACAGTGGGCAGTGTTGACTCCTTGGTTCTATTCTCCGCTCTCCCATTGGCTGTATAATGGTATTACTCTGAGCATATCATATAGCTTCTCAGTGCATTACTTTATTCCACTGCAAAATAAGTAAAATAATACTTTGTACAGGGCCTGATCCAAATCCCACTGAAGTTAATGGAAGGACACATTAACTTTAACAGGCCTTTTATCCAGCCTATAAAGTACTCTGAATTCCTTGGAGGAGAGGTTCTGTATAAGTGCAAACAATTGCTCAGCCTTATTATCATAAATAAAAATAATCATAGCACTGCCATATTTCCTCCACTGTTTAGAAAACCAAGTCTTTTTCCAGAGCTGCTGCCACATGGCCAGGTGTAACAATATACATTCAGTTATAAACTGAGTATAAATTTTTACTGCCTCTCTCTCTCTTTGTACCATATATTTTGAGTAATTAATTAATTAGCAGTCATTTATACTGAAAAAATGGCCAACTGTTTGTTACACAGCTTATGTAGTTCTCGTAAACTGTAGCAATCTAACAGTTAAAATTACTATTCCTGTACTATACAGTTACAGTAATTTGCACTAGAAGTCAGAGATATCTCCATGTTAAAAAGAATCCCCTGCCATGAGGATGTGATAAAGTTTAAGTAGAAAGTTGATCCCCTCTGCATGAATTCAGAGAAACATCTTGCTAGTTGTAAGACTTTGCAGGATACAGTTTTTGGCCTTGTGCTTTCAAAGTGATATTCTGATACTGAATCTAGGCCCAGGTTCACTTTGGTTCTTTTTTTACACTCTCTTATTTAATTACTGAGCTGTTCTTGATAATGGTTTGACTCTTTTTGATGTGTGGCAGCTGCTTGTGGACTAAAAGCAGGATTATGCTTTGAAAATCAGGTTAAAGAAAATTCTGGTGTAAAAACTGGATAAACCATCAATTTTCTGCAGACAACAAGAGAATGGCTGTGGACGCTGTCTCTTCCCTGATGGAGTATGTTGCTTCAATATGCTGTGCTTTTGTGTCTTTGTGCTATACAATGGACTAATGTGATTCAGAAGAACAGAACATCCTGAAATGATAGAAACATTTCTTTGACAGGGCTAGTGGCCTGGTGGATGGAGGGTGGAGGGAAGGCAGTATTGTCACAGTTCCACATGACATTCTCATAAGCAAACTAGGGAAATGTGGTTTGGATGAAATTACTATAAGTTAGGTGCACAATTGGTTGAAAGATTCTACTCAAAGAGTGGTTATTGATGGTTTATGGTCAAAGTGGGAGGGCGTATCTAGTCAGGTCCTAGAGTGATCAGTCCTGGGTCCAGTTGTATTCAATATTTTTTATTAAATATTGGATAATTGAGTGGAGAGAATGCTTATAAAATTTGCTGATGATACCAAGCTGGGAGGGGTTGTAAGCACTTTGTTTTGAATCCTAATCCTGTCCTCCAATCTTGACAAACTGGAGAAATGGTCTGAATTCAACAAGATTAAATTTAATAAAGACAAAGTTCTGTACTTAAGAAGGAAAAACCAAATGCACAACTAGAAAATGGGAAATAACTGGCTAGGTTGTAGTACTGCTGCAAAGCATCCGGGGGTTATAGTGAATCACAAATTGAATATGAGTCAACAATCTGATGCAACTGCAAAATAAAGGTAATATCATTCTGGAGTGTATTAACAGCTGTGGTGTATGTATTTACGGGAGGTAATTGTCCCACCTGACTCCTCAGTGATGAGGCCTCAGCTGGAGTACTGAGTCCAATCCCGGATGCCACCCTCTAGGAAAAATGTGAACAAATTGGAAAGAGCCCAGAGAAGAGCAACAAAAATGATAAAGGATTTAGAAAACCTGACCTTTGAGGAAAGGTTAAAAAAACTGGGCATGATCTGGAGAAAAGAAGACTGAGGAGAGACCTGGTAAGTCTTCCAATATGTTAAGGTCTGTTATAAAAAGGACAGTGATCAATTGTTCTGTATGTCCACTGAAGGTAGGACAAGAAGTAACAGGCTAAAGCTGCAAGGGAGATTTCGGTTAGATATTAGGAAACACTTTCTAACTATAATGGTAGTTAAGCTCTGGAATAGGGTTCTAAGGGAGGTTGTAGAATCCCCATCATTGGAGGTTTGTACAATCAGGTTGGACAAATACTTAACAGAGAGTCTAGTTTTACTTGGTCCTCACACAGTGTGGGGGTCAGGACATCATGACTTCTCGAGGTCCCTTCCAGCCTTACATTTCTATGATTCTATTTAGGGCTGTTGATTAATCAAAAAAATTAATCGTGATTTTAAAAAATTATCTCGATTAATCACACTGTTAAACAACAGAATACCAATTGAAATTTATTAAATATTTTTGATGTTCTTCTACATTTTCAAATATATTAATTTCTATTACAACACAGAATACAAAGTATACAGTGTTCACTTTATATTATTATATTTGATTACAAATATTCGCACTGTCAAAATGATAAACAAAAGAAATAGTATTTTTAAATTCACCCGCATACAAGCACTGTAGTGAAATCTCTTTATCATGAAAGTGTAACTTACAAATGTAGATTTTTGTTGTTACATAACTGCACTCAAAAACAAAACAATGTAAAACGTTAGAGCCTACAAGTCCACTCAGTCCTACTTCTTGTTCAGCCTATCGCTAAGACAAACAAGTTTGTTTACATTTACGGAAGATAATGCTGCCAGCTTCTTATTGATAATGTCATCTGAAAGTGAGAACAGGCTTTATCATGGCACTTTTGTAGCCAGTGTTGCAAGGTATTTATGTGCCAGATATGCTAAACATTTGTATGCCCCTTCATGCTTCAGCCACCATTCCAGAGGACAGGTTTCCATGCTAATGATGCTTGTTAAAAAAAATGTGTTAATTAAATTTGTAACTGAACTCCTTGGGGGAGAACTGTATGTCTCCTGTTCTGTTTTACCCGCATTCTGCCATATATTTCATGTTATAGCAGTCTTGTGTGATGACCCAGTACATGTTTGTTTGAAGAAAATTTTTTCACATCAGATTTCACAAAACACAAATTAGGTACCAATATGAGATTTCTAAAAATAGCTACAGTACTCAACCCAAGGTTTAAGAATCCGAAGTGTCATCCAAAATCTGAAGGGGACGAGGTGGAGAAGCTTTCAGAAGTGTTAAAAGAGCAACACTCAGATGCGGAAACTACAGAACCCGAACCACCAAAAAAGAAAATCAACCTTCTGCTGGTGGCATCTGACTCAGATGATGAACATGAACATGCATTGGTCTGCTCTGCTTTGGATAGTTATCGAGCAGAACCCATCATCAGCATGGACGCATGTCCTCTGGAATAGTTGTTGAAGCATGAAAGGACCTATGAATCTTTAGCACATCTGGCATGTAAATATCTTGCATCACTGGCTACAACAGTGCCATGCGAATGCCTGGTCTCACTTTCAGGTGACATTGTAAACAAGAAGCGGACAGCATTATCTCCTGCAAATTGTAAACAAACTTGTTTATCTGAGCGTTTCGCTGAAGTAGGACTGAGTGGACTTGTAGGCTCTAAAGTTTTATATTGTTTTATTTTTGAATGCAGTTATTTTTTTGTACATAATTCTACATTTGTAAGTTCAACTTTCATGATAAAGAGATTGCACTACAGTA
The DNA here is from genome assembly GCF_027887155.1 of Malaclemys terrapin pileata. Lineage (NCBI taxonomy): Eukaryota > Metazoa > Chordata > Testudines > Emydidae > Malaclemys > Malaclemys terrapin. Next base: position 87,834,455 of record NC_071512.1, read on the forward strand.
CTTGTATTAGGTGAATTGAAAAATACTATTTCTTTTGTTTTTACAGCGCAAATATTTGTAATAAAAATAAATAGAAAGTGAGCACTGTACACTTTGTATTCTGCATTGTAATTGAAATCAATATATTTGAAAATGTAGAAAACATCCAAAAATATTTAAATAAATGGTATTCTATGATTGTTTAATAGCACGATGAATTACTTGACAGCCCTAATTCTATTATTTAAGGCTTTAGAACTCCTACTTACTGTAGTAGCCATAAGAGATCCTTAATATTTATCCTTCTGCATATTTATCATAGCTTATGTGAACAGCATACTGTAAACATTATACCACTGATAGCTAGAGAATGTCACTGATAGCTAGAGCATGTCAATGAAAGTAAGACTGGTATGATCTCATGCTGCCTTTCGCGGCAGTGGGGGATCTGTGATGGATAGCTGACCTTTCAGATGTAAGGGAAGGAGAATATATTTTTCTGTTTATACATACTAGGGTTTATGATTAGATCTAAAACAGGTTTTTTTATATAACTTTAATGGTTTGAGAATATTATTGAAGCAGTTAATAAAAAAAAGTTATTACTTAATTCAAATACTCTGATCACTTCCATCTACAGGCCTTCCAGAAAGTTAGGGCTTGATCCAAAGCCTACTGAGTTAACTGACAGACTTCCATTGACTTCAATGAACTTTGGATCAGGTCTTTAGAAAGCAATTTGGGTAGTGAGGTGAGAAATTTGAAATGACCAGTGTGTGAATAGTATGGACACCATGCTTCATTCTTCTCACTTCAGTTCACATAATAGATTCCAGCTCAGTCCAATGCCAAGTAATACATTTCCAAAAACGGCCAAGGCAGATGCAGACACTAAAAGGTATGTTTTTCAATGGGTATTTCAAACACATATCTCCAGTGTTTGAAACATTTTTGAACATTTATCCTTAATTTGGTCATGGATTTTGCTTTTAGTTACTGTCCTAGGGTCCTATTCTGACTGGACCTACACCTGTTAGATCCAAATGTAATGTCATTTAGATGAGGGAATGGTGGAAACTAATAGGGCACTCCACTGAATATCAGTGTAATGTAAATTACTATAACCTAGGACATAAATACTTAGTATTCACAGTGATGCTGTGTGTAAGGATCTTGTTTCAGATTCATGCCTCCTATACCCCTTTTCCCCCTCTTTAAAATGTATCTTTAAAATTATAGACCCACTGAGAAAAATATTAGGGTTTGATTACATTTAGTAACAGTGGTTTCTTCTTTGGATCATTTCAAATTATTTTGATCTTCCGGGCATGTTAGATGTTTGAGAATGTGCAGGGCAGATTTACCACATCAGAAATGGCAGCAGCAAAAGTGTTAGCTCAAGTGAACAGTTACTTTTCATATATAAATATCGACAAGCTTCTTTGAATCATAGCGCCTGCTTAAAGAGGCTACCACGTTGTTACTGATTGCAATGGGAGGTTCACAGCTCACACTAAAATTTACTCTGTGCTCCTAGTGTATATTCTCTAATAAAGAGGAATTTCTGTGCTGCTGTATAAAATCACCCAACCTCAGTTCAATGTGTGATATATTTTTCTGCATAATACAAACTCACCTCTTCTTTCACCCACAGGAGACAATGGATATGCACAACTGCCTATTCCTGCACCCATAGAAGTCAAAGGCAAACCTTGCACTGGCCAATATCAGGGCAGTGCCCTGGGGGTGGTAAATGAAAATATGGAACATTTTAGATTGGTCTTAGTCATCTCTCATTGAATTTACTGTACAATTTAGGGTCCATTTATGATTTCAGATTCATGGGCCATTGGAGTCAGATCTTGAGCTTGTGAGTAAAAGGGTTTAGACTGTGGAGGAAATTAATAAGGAGGGCAAAGTGGCCGTCAGATTCTACTTGTGTAGCTGGGCTGCAGACACTATGAATATGGGAAGGGGCAGAGAATGCGTCTGTTGCTCTCCTTTCATGGATTTGTTTCTATGTGCATATATGTGCAGGGATATATGGCATCCCCCAACATGTTCATGCCCACTCAGTCCACAAAGTCAGCTATGGAGATCTCTTCTGTATCGGGAGTTTCCATGCTTTTATAAATCTGGGCAGGAGATGCATCCATGCATATATAAGGACCTTATTTTGCAAGTACTTAACTGCATATACATTAAAAAAATTTACTGTATAATATACATTCACATATCTGAGATCAGAATTTGGTTACTGATTTTTAATAATTGTCAACTAAAATCTTTCACAGTGACTGTACTGTAGCAGCATTTGTATGACAAGCTTACCCAGTTTTGTTCGTATCTTGAAAAGCAGATGGGAAGCATCTCACTGAAGCAGCTCAAAGACAAACTGCTTGATTTCTCAGTCCCGTAAAAGCCAGGATCAATTCCATATTCCTGTCAGATAATATTGTACAACTTCATCATCATCTGCCATCATAAATTATTTCTAATGTTTCATCACAGTTTGTCTTTGTCTCAAATTTAATCTTGTAGAAAAAAAATCTTGCTCTTGTCATTGGATTGTAAATGGATGTGTGTGTTGGACAGCGTTCCTGTTCATATTTGATTGTCGCTGGATGAGCAGCTTGGTGAGCTCAAAGTAGTTGTGAGCAGATAATGTGACTACGCAGTTATAGCAAGAAACATTGTCAGGATCATACAGTAATATTTTACAAAACACCCACGGATGTGTTAAAAATGTCAATAAGAGAACCTTTCAATTAAAAATAATAATAATAATTAAAAGAAGCTCTGCCATCTGTCATAAGAGAGCCATCAATTATTACCATGATGTCATCTTTAAAAGGAAAATAAATGCACCAGAAATTGAATTACTTGTATGCCGATGCTCTGGATATTTGTTAAAATTAACAATAATAAATAATGAGATGGGGGTAGCATAGTTGTGGTCAATTGTAGTAAACATCATTTGATCATATGCATAAAAGTAAGGAAGTGGTTTGACTTGATCAGTTCCATTGCAGAATTGACATGGATTATTCTTTCCACTGGATAGGGCCATACATTATTGGATGGGCAATTAAAATAAATGTTCAACCTATCTGAATAACTTTATACAAGCTGGAATTATGTTAGAGAGGAGTTCAAATCCAGATTTCAGACCTCCCAGATTTGGAAGGTGTTTGGAGCTGGTGGTGCAGTTCAAATACAGAAAGCAGCCAGTCTCCAGATTTTGGATTTAGCCCAAATTTTGTAATCTGATCCCCCTACAAATGCATATATGTATGCATTCAGAAGAAGGGGAGCATTCTCAAAAGCAATTTAAGTTAATGAGAGTTTAACTCTTGACTTCAATGGGAGCAGAAGTAGTCCAACTTAATTGTTTTGAAATCCCACCCTACAAGTCTAATTCACCCATGAAATGGAGGTCAATGGAAGATTCCTCATACCGCTTTGACATTAATAGTTGTATGGAAAACTCCCATTGTTTTCAGAATTTTAAAGCTACAATTTCATAGTAACTGACCCAAAGCAGAAGAGTCCCTTTGGGTATGTCTTAGCGGTGTGGCTGCTCACACCCAGGCCAGGATAGAAAGCTGGCTAGATCGTTGGGCTCAATATAGTGATCAATGGCTCCATGTCTAGTTGGCAGCTGGTTTCAAGTGGAGTGCCCCAGGGGTCGGTCCTGGGGCTGGTTTTGTTCAATATCTTCATTAATGATCTGGAGGATGGCGTGGACTGCACTCTCAGCAAATTTGCAAATGACACTAAACTGGGAGGAATGGTAGATACGCTGGAGGGTAGGGACAGGATACAGAGGGACCTAGACAAATTAGAGGATTGGGCCAAAAGAAACCTGATGAGGTTCAACAAGGACAAGTGCAAAGTCCTGCACTTAGGACGGAAGAATCCTATGCACTGTTACAGACTAGGGACCGAATGGCTAGGAAGCAGTTCTGCAGAAAAGGACCTAGGGGTTACAGTGGACGAGAAGCTGGATATGAGTCAACAGTGTGCTCTTGTTGCCAAGAAGGATAACGGCATTCTGGGCTGTATAAGTAGGGCATTGCTAGCAGATCGAGGGACGTGATCGTTCCCCTCTATTCGACATTGGTGAGGCCTCATCTGGAGTACTGTGTCCAGTTTTGGGCCCCACACTACAAGAAGGATGTGGAAAAATTGGAAAGAGTCCAGTGGAAGGCAACAAAAATGATTAGGGGTCTGGAGCACATGACTTATGAGGAGAGGCTGAGGGAACTGGGATTGTTTAGTCTGCAGAAGAGAAGAATGAGGGGGGATTTGATAGCCGCTTTCAACTACCTGAAAGGGGGTTCCAAAGGGGATGGATCTAGACTGTTCTCAGTGGTACCTGATGACAGAACAAGGAGTAATGGTCTCTAGTTGCAGTTGGGGAGCTTTAGGTTGGATATTAGGAAAAACTTTTTCACTAGGAGGATGGTGAAGCACTGGAATGGGTTACCTAGGGAGGTGGTGGAATCTCCTTCCTTAGAGGTTTTTAAGGTCAAGCTTGACAAAGCCCTGGCTGGGATGATTTAGTTGGGAATTGGTCCTGCTTTGAGCAGGGGGTTGGACTAGATGACCTCCTGAGGTCCCTTCCAACCCTGATATTCTATGAGTCTATGCTTCTATGATAGGCTAATTCAGGTACTGATCATCCAATGGACTCTGCACTAAAGACACCTGTAGAGCCTGTAACAAAGACACTCCCCCTTTGTGCAGAACTGTCACAGTTTTAAAGCTCCATGACTGTAGTTACTACCCATGTGGATATTTTAACACACAGAGAGCTCTCGGAACCCTCCAGAACCTCTGGCATAAAGTTATGTAGATTCTCAGCTCCCATTTAGCCACCAAGATAAAGTAGCCAGATTTTCGAAAGAGTTCAGTATATTGAATTGTCTTTTTACAATCTGGCCCTTAGGGGCCACTCTCCTGAACAAAAAGGATGCCTTTGTTAGAGGATCTCAGTATTATTCACTCATTTGGTGGGACTCCACATGGGCAGAGGAGTCAGCCTGCACACATCTCATAGAAGATCAGAGCATAAACTACTGCATAAATGGGACTTCTCCCACAAAACACGATGGTAAACTTCCCAGAGAATATTTGCAGCAAATTCTAGTATGTGGGCTTCATAAGCTTTACTGGAAAAATATGAATCAAAGTTACACTGAACATCTTTCAGCTTTACTTATGCACTGGCTTGCTATGTTCCTCTGTTCTACATTTAGGGTATTATGTTCCAAAATCCAAGTGTGCTTCATTGCACTTTCACCTTCATTGGGCATCATGCACGTGCAGTAAAATGACAGGCACATTTTGTAAAGAAAATAGGGAATATGAAGTTGAGCATGTGCCAATCTGTAAAATATAATAATATTCTGGATAAACTACATTGCTATTATGACTTTATTAAACTGAAGTTACTGTTAAATAGTAATGCAGGTGGCTTATTTAAAGAAGCAAAGTACAAACCGTGGGCCTGATCTGGCTGATGCTTGACATGTTGGGCTCTCTAGGACCCAGATCCTGGGTGGAGTGGCAGAGAGTGCTCAGTCTGGCTCAGGAGAAGGGTCCTTATTTATGATTCCCTGATCCTGGAGCTGTCTTGGTGCTGGTCCAGTTCCTGGTTGGTTTTGCTGCCCCAACTTTACTAAAAAATTGAAACCAAATTATTTTACACACACTGAAATGCTCTCTGTGATTCTGTTGCTTTCTTATTGTAGTCTTTGGAGATCTTCAGGGAAGCAACTGACTTTCCAGCTTGAAGGAATTTTTCTTCTTTAAAGAAAAACAAATGCATTATTTATTTCAAAACTCAGCATGATAGTCAAATGTTTTTTCCCCATTTTGCCAGCATCAGAAAGCAGTAAGGTCTGATTTAAGTTCATCCTGCCAAATTTCTCTTTCAGGTATAAAAATTATATGTGGGAATGCTGGAACTCTAAGTGGCTTTACAACCCCAGAGTACCAACTAATACATATATATGATTTTAAAAATGTAATTATTCTGAAGTTGATAGTTCTTGCTGCTGCCTGCAATTACTATCTATTTAATACTATTGCTTTAACTAGACCCAGCTATTTATCTTGAACTATTAGCAGGAAAAAAGAAATAAATATTTAAACATCTTTAAGTATATATTATGATATAGGGTGGAGATATATCCGTACATGACTTTGAAAGATTAAGAATAACTGGCAAAGCAAAGATAATCCTTACCATAATCAAAGCCTCTTTCAGGATACTGCACAATGAAATTCCCAACATGGTGCCACCAAGCAACTATGGGCCAAATGTGAAATATGTAGATTCACTACTAATTCATCTCCCTCTCTGAATTGCTAGTGGTCTCTAGCACATATGCTAACTGTTGGTTCCATTCTGACTCTTGCTTTCTTCTCTTATACATTTGCTTATTTTTCTGTTTCCAGTCTTCACTTTACAACTTTTAACTTCTACTTGATGGGTAGTGCTGATGTTTCTCTTCTAGAGGCCAAAACTAAATTGTCCCCACAACATTTTTCACTCATACCAATTTATACACACAAAACCTGCATTTGCTCTTACAAATGGGCATTGACATGCACAAATCAAATAATGCATGATTAACTGTAGTACCCATTTTTCTGTGCAATTATTTTCAAGAGGTGGGGATAGTCTGAATCCACTTTTGAAAATGTGGTGCTCTCCCACGATTAGTTATATACAAGTTTCAAAAATCCTTTCCTAAAGAGTTTATCTATGGTACCTCCTAGCTTCGAAAAGCTTCCTTACACCTTTGTCTTTCTTTCACCTCACCTTCTTAGCACGGAACTTGGCCTAGGTTAACATAGCACATTCACAGGTTCTGTAATCTGTTATTTTTTCGCCCCATTTTGTGTTCAGGATTATTTTGGGCCTTTTGTGTATAATCTTTTTGTTCAGATTGTTCTGAACATGCTTCTATTGTCTGTTGACAAATCTCTAGAAGACAAATTTCCCTGTTCTCATGATGCAGTTAAAGAAGAATGCTACTTTCTGGAAACTATTATATATAAATTGAATAGGACAGGTGTTTGCAGTCAAAGGGAATATTACTTTTTTATGCTGCCACTCTACATTCCTGCTTGCTTTTTTTCTGGGTTAAATAAAATACCAACATTCTATCAGCTTAGAGCTCAACAACAAAGAGCTATCTAGTAATGTATTGTAATGTATTGTCTTCCTAATTGTATTTTTTACTTTTATTCAACCTCAGTAACTCTGTCTCACAAGTGAGCGTTTTACCTTTTACCCTTTTTTCAATATGTTTTCAGTCTTATCCATTCTCAGGAAAAGCTCACTAACACACCCGGTCCTAACCTAACTGGCTTTGTTCAGATGCCAGTCTCCATCCATCCAGCCTAACCTTTTTCACTTGCAACAATTTATTGAATAAAGAGGAAAAAAGATACAAATATAAAATATACCCAACACAAATTGTCTTGGTATAAGTGAGGACACGGCTATTACCTCCAACTAGTATTAAAAGCAAACATGTTATAAAGTCAGGAATTTGCCTTTTTAAAGCTTATCAAACCCTACTACACATCAATTTTATATGTTTTTAAAGCAAAATCTAACTCTAACTTATAATAAACAGCAGTCTAGTGTATTTTAAGATATAATTTGCACTCACACTTTCTCTCTTCTAAAAATAAAATAACATTGGTATTAAAGAAAAATAAGACTCAAACATAATGGTCATGAATAATCCAAGAAAATCAAAGTTAAAACACATAAAGGCAGAAGGCAGTCTCTTACACATGTTCACTTGGACTGTAAGAAACAGTGTCATTTGTACAGTAAGTATAAATTGATTGTAATATCACACCATTGCGAGACTGTTCCATTTTCTTTTCAGACTCCATTGATTATCATTGGCTATTGCCACAGTGAAAATGTTCAGATCAAACAGTTATGTTTTTACATCTGTTATTATTGAGGTTTTATGATTACAATATTAGACCCCCCCATTCATCAATGTAGTTAACCACAAACCTCACCTTATGCATATCAGAACTCCCATTGACTTGAACGTCAATACTGTTTTCAGTGGGGTAAGGTTCTCTTCAACAGGAGGACAGGTATCACAATCTGGCTCATAACATGTAAAACTAAATAATTTACAATCTAGAGTCCTTCAATGTACCAAAAGAACTTGTCCTCGATTAAGGACTCAGACTGCCCAGTCCTCCTCCCACTGAAATCAATGGCAGAACTCCCATTGCCTTTATGATTCAGGATTCAGGCTAGGTAACCAAAATGCTTTTGATGTTTTAAAAAGAAGTTGGTTTGGGGGAATCTGAATGAAGACAGAAGGGGAAAAAAAGCAACTGTGAGGTTTTCTAACTGACCATTTTTATTGATCAGAGTTTTGAAAAATAAAATGACCATTTGGGCTGAAGAAGTGTAATAAAAAACTACTCATTCTGCATAACACAGAGTTCAGACAATTTTACTTTTAGGAGATTAGCACATTTTTACAATATTGACACACACACACACACACACACAAAAAAACCCCAGATGCATTTAACCTCCTATTGCAGAAGAGATTCTTTTGTAACAAAGTCTGATTAGTTGTGACACAAACTATGTTATCTATCTAATTAAGTGACCTTGTGGGTTAGTCCATTTTGTGAAGATGCTCTGACCCTTAATGACAAGTATAAATGAGGCGAGAATCTCAGTCTGAAGGGGGATAGAGACTCTCCTTTGCAACCTGAAGATGCTAATAATATTTAGCTCTTATATAGTAATTTACATTTTTCAAAGTGCTTTACAAACATTCATTAATTATTCTTCACAACACCAGTGTGAACTAAGTGTCATGAAGTAGCATGATGTTTCTGCTAAGTTACAATAAAATGTTATAGACTAAGCATTGTTTTATTTCTATATTATTCTATTCTGTTCTGTATAGGTTCGTATTCTGTACCCATCACAATAATTCTTCTAGGTTAGGGTTTCCCAAACTGATCTATAGAGCACTTCCTGGTAGTTCATGAAATGTTGACTGGGTATATGGGTCTGGCTGTCCTTGTTCCCAAATCAGAGAAAACTGAACACATAGTGAGAAAGGGATGAACTGAAGAGCAAGAGAAGGCAATAAGTTATGCTCTAAAGATAACTAAAAAGTTCACAAATAAATATTAGCCAAACAGCTTAGAGAGAGAATTTTAGACAATATCTTGTTTATGAATTCTTCTCTTTTTAACCAGTCACTATTCATTATTTCTGTAGCGCAGATGATCACATGGTTTCTGCTCCCTCATTGGATGTCTGAAACTTTTTAAACTGAAGAAAAACAAATAGCGAGTGTTGCTTAGTGAATAATAATGTACAAATTCTGTTATGAATTTCCAAAATTTACATTCAAGTTGTAAAATCCTTGGAATTTGCAAACATTTTCAGGAATACTTAGTACTTGTGAATAACTATTAATATGATCCCATGAATCTTAGCAAAATGGACATGGTACTGTTGTTCACTAAAATATTAGCTAGTTAATGTTTTTTATTATTCAGTCATCTCTAGCATTGACAATGAATGAAATAGCATTATGGGCTTATTTTGATCTCAGACAGCATATAAATTATCCAAAATGTAGATTGTTTTATGTATTTGAGAAGAATGTATTTATGTATTTCAACAGAAGCCTCTGCTGAAAACTGATGCTCAGCTCGGATAGTGCCATCTGCCAAAAAGTCTATTAAAACAGATACACATGTGTAACACTCCTGTTTTCAAAGATGCTCCAACAGGGAGGTTTTAGCTCTCTCCATCAGTTATACATCAGTATGCTACATATGCTACCGTTAGAAACAAGCACCTCAGGAACAGTATACCCCCGATGTCATTCTCTTGCGTATGACTGCCTGGGAAGGGGAGCAGAATTGGATAGCTGCATGATATTGTGCGTACGTACACACACACACACACACACACTATACAGTTGCTAATAAAGGGGAACAACTACTTTGGAATAAGAAAACAAGGAGCAAACACCACGACTGCATTGCACATGAGGTTTCTATGTTCCAACAGCTGGTGATGCTGCCTCTCTCCTGAATAAGAACCTTTGAGTCAAATTCTGCTCTCACTTGTAGCCATGCGAGTCAAAAGGGGGTTGTGCATACATATCCAAAGGCAAAATGTGGCCTAAAATGTCGAGAAATGTACTATACTCATTTATATACTGGGCCAAAATCTTAGGTCCTTCCTTAGGCCCCAGTTCAACAAATTATTTAGGCACACACCCAAGTCCATTTCTACTCAGTGAAGCACTTAAACACATATTTAACTTTAAGTATATGCCAGTGGTTCCCAAACTTGTCCCGCCGCTTGTGAAGGGAAAGCCCCTGGTGGGTCGGGCCGGTTTGTTTACCTGCTGCGTCCACAGGTTCAGACGATCGCGGTTCCCAGTAGCCGCGGTTCACTGCTCCAGGCCAATGGGAGCTGCTGGAAGCAGCGCGGGCCGAGGGACATACTGGCCACCGCTTCCAGCAGCTCTCATTGGCCTGGAGCAGTGAATCGTGGCCACTGGGAGCCGCGATCGGCAGAACATGCGGACACGGCCAGTAAACAAACTGGCCCGGCCCGCCAGGGGTTTTCCCTGCACAAGCAGCAGAACAAGTTTGGGAACCACTGGTATATGCTTAAGTCCCATTGAAATCTCATAAAACACTTGTCTATTCTGGCCTATTGAACTTGGTGAAGTAACATTATGTTTGGGCTTGCACACCCTGAATGAGTCACACAGGAATATATCTTTAGAGATGGAGGTCCTAGGTGCATGTGTAAAATATGTTGCAACAATATCCATAATATCCATAATTCAGGGATTGGCAACCTTTGGCACGCGTCCGCAGGCTTGGCCGATCGCAGCTCCTACTGGCCGCGGTTCACCATTCAAGGCCAATGGGGGCTGCGGGAAGCGGCGCTCTTCCCTATTAACCACAAACTCCTGCACTATGATTTTCAAAAGTGTGTAATAGCTTTAAGATGCCTCATTATTTGAGTGCTAAATTTGATACATTATGAAAGAGACTGATTTTCAGAAATTGCTGAACACCTACTCTCTGGAAATCAAGCCTTTCTAAGATTCTCAGGTTAGGCGCCCAAAACTTGAGGTACCCAAAATCACTAGTCTCTGCTGAATATCTTGGCTCTGGTGTGTTTATGATGAAGGAACTTCTCCTTATCCTTTCGGTGGTCTAGTTTACATTGAAGTATGATACAATGTTGATTTCAAGTTATATTTAAGTTATTACTGTGGTCAAGAAGAGGGGAGAATTAATCATATTCTTCTATTAGAAATCAGTGCTATCTAGGAAAAGACTGATTAAGTTTGAGAAACTATACGGGCATTGAGGGTAAAGCACGCTGAACACAGATCCCTTGAATGAAAAGAGTTGGTAAGAAGAAGCTCTGTTCCTAGGAGACCATATCGACAAAGTATCATGATAATGTATTTTAATTTTAAATAAGAATGTTGATTGATTAATAATGTAATGAATAAAAGTGTCTATGGTACATCAAAGATAGGGCTAAGCATTTATAATGGCCTGATTTTCAGAAGTGCTGACCACTCTCAGCTCCCAAAGAAGTCAGTGGGAAATCAGGACATTATTTTTATGTTGAAAATCCAATTGGAAGTGACAATCTTCAAGATGAATCCAACTAAAATGGGTTACAAGAACTAAGGGCCTGATCTAAATGTCTTTGAAGTCAATAGAAATAAAATTGTTGACAGAGAAATTCCTCCCCCCGCCCCCAACAATGAAAAGTTAGCCAATGAGGTTATACCATTTCAGACAGTGGATCCTCATGGAAGCTTTGCAAAGAAAGTCCCCTGAGCTATCTATGGAAACAGCAAAACAGGAGATCCAAGGAAAGTGTGTGATGTAATTTGCACATGAAGATTTACAGATCCATGGGTTCTGGCAACCAAACCTACTAGAATTACAAATATGAAACCACTAAAGAGACACAGTTTTCTCACTGGATTGTGTAAAGGTGACACATTAAGCACAACTCATATTCTGAGCCTGATCATTTCAAATAAAGAAAGGATTGTATTCTGATTGGTTCACATCAGTGTTTCAAAAAGAGATCCAGTTAGTAGACTGTCTATTAAAATAAGAATGAAAGATGCTTAATAGATTAATCAGATCGCTTCCCTAAATCCGGAAAGACTTATATAATATGAGATCAAACTCATCAAAGGCTGGGTTTGTCAGCTAGTCACAGAAGATCCCTCCTACTGGCAACTACTAAGCCTTTTGAAAAGCACCTTGCCTATTCTCTTTCTTTTCAGTCTGTAAAGGAATGTCACAGCCAGCACAGAAGAAGACTACAGCTATAAGCCAACTTGAAATAATATGAACTGAAGTTTCTACCTGTTTTGAGAGAGCAGCCATTGTGAACTGTCTAACTGATCTGGAGAATTTATTTACACACTGATTCCACTTTACGAGCAACAAAGACTTTCATATATGTATTTTACTATATTATTGTAGCCCCTCCCCAAGGCATGGCTTATGCCTCCTCCTGATCCTTGTTAATCAGAGTGGCTTCTTCCCCTTCTTCATATAAAGTCCATCGCTTTATTAATAGAAAACAATATGCACAAATCCTGTTATCCCAAATGGAATTTCCCAAACACACTGGTTTAGATAAATAAGTAAAACAAGTTTGTTAACTACAGAAAGATAGATTTTAAGTGATTACCAGTCAGAATTGGTTACAAGAAAATAAAAGTAAAACACAATTAATGTCTAACTTAACAAAGTGAATTCAAAGCAAAGTCTCTCTCTTATCACACGTTCAGCAGTCTTAGTGGCTGAATTTCTTTCAGTCAGGATCCCTCCCCCAGTCCAATGCTGCTTCCTTTGTTCTTCAAGTGTTGTCAAGGGTAGAGAGAAAGGGAGAGATAATTTGGGGAATCTGCTCTCCTTCTTGTAGTTCTTTCTCTTCTTTGAGAATCATCTCCAGCTGAGGTCAAGGAGACAGAAAGTCTGTGTGGATGGGAACACCCAGCTGTTCCTCTCTCAAGCTGTAGATTTTTGCCTACATCCTCCTTCCTGCCAAAGAATGGCCACTAAACTGCATAATGGTCCATTTGAATTTGTTAACACATGTCTGAGGTGTCAGCTAGCCTTTTGTCTCTGGGGAACTGGTTTGTGACTGCTCTCCAGACTTGGAACATGTCTCAGTAATATCATACAGTAGAATCTTATAACTTTACATACAATGTTGCCACACGCATATTTTACCAGGCCAATAATGCAGCAAATTATGAGTTTTCAAATGATACCTTGTAAGGCATACTTTGTACTTTGTACAAAATTACGATAAATTTTGTAAAAGGGGTGAACATAGGTGTACAGACTGTCACAATAGTACTGACTTAATATATGGTAGGAAGCTCTCCAGCTCTTTGATGTTCATCGGTAAAGTAGCCCATGTCTCACAGTCATAGAGGAGGAGTGAGGTGAGTACAACAGTGTTCTAGATTCTTATCTTGGTTCGGAGGCAGACTCCACTCTCCCTCCAGAGCCTGTGGGTGAGCCTGCCAGATGCCAAGCTGGCCTTTTTCAGGCGCTGAATGATCTAATCATCCAACATGGCATTGCTAGAAATTATGCTACCCAGGTAGCAGAATTTCCTTACTGAGCTGAGGAGGGTGTTGGCGATGCGATGATGGGATTATGGTGCTCCTGATGCTCATGGTCTGGTACTGGCTGGTACGTGACCTCCCTCTTTTTCAGGCTGATTGTGAAACCAAAGTATAGCTCTGCAAGCTGAGTGTCCTCAAGTGCATGTGCACAGTTATACTCACCTCACTGCTCTACAGCTGCAAGACATGGACACTTTAGCAATGCCATATCAAACATCTGAAGAGCTTACACCTTCATGGCCTAATATCCATCTGCATCATCAGGTGGTAGGACAGGAGGATCCCCAACACTGAAGTCCTTGAGAGGTGTCAAATCACTAGCATCAAGAACATGTTCATCAGGGCTCAGTGTTTCTGGGTTGGACACATGGAGGTTTCCCGCATACCAAAAGCAGTGTTCTACCTCCAAATGAGCATGGGAATCTGCTTTTAGGGTTGACCCATCCTCAAATATAAGGTCATCTTAAAGGCCAACCTCAAAGCCTGCAAGATAGACATTAGAACCTGGGAACTCATTGCACTGGACAGATCCAGATGGAAAGATCTGTGTCATGTCCCCTTTTGAGGAGTAATTTAGAGTGTGGAAACTGGAAAATTCATTACAATAGTTCACTGTAGCCCTATTTAAATGAGAAACTATTTATATGCATTGAAAATATAGATGAAAGAAAGCATGAATGCTGAGAGCATTTGTAGCCTAGAGATTTTTTAAGATAATACAAGATTTGAGATGTCATAAACAACTAACAGCTTTTCAACGAAGAGAAAGAAGCTTGAATTAGTGAGTTATAAATGATAAGCTAAAGAGTTTACTATTGCCTTAACATTTGATCAGAATAACATAAATGCTTATAATAAACAAAGAATAGGGTTACAAATTACTTATTGTTACACCTTCTGGTGAATTTCAGGAGAAATTAGAAGTAGTTTTGAATTAAGTTCATATTAGAGGTTAATGTGTCATATTTGCATGAAATGAAAACTCTTGACTATATATTATCTTTATGTGGGAATGAAATTTCAGAATGAATTGAAAATTTCATAGTTAACTGGTTGTTTTAATGGATAAATTCTTATGTTAGAATTACAACTGGTTGGACAGTAATAACTATGTAACTTTTGATGGATCTAAAATTTGATTGGAAAACAGATAAGTCTGTATTAAGGATAAGAATACCATATTGGTACCAAAATCACCTACCCAGAATATTATAGACTCAGAATAAATTGACTACTGTATTTTAAGACTTTCATTTACTTCAGTTTTGTCTGTTAGTTTTTTATAAGTTTTAACACATGTGCAAAACTTCCATTTAAACTCTATAAATTCCATCATCTTGATTGTACTTTCTGTAACTTCATATACATTTACATTAGTCTGTGCTTTAGCTAAGCAACCCCACATTTAATATTTTCATGAGAAACATGATATGGGAAGAGCCTGAGTTGGGCTGGTATGTAGCATTATGGAATATGGGACCTCTCCTAACTTCTCCAAAGCCTTTCTTTCTTTCTGTGTTTCTGTGTTTCTATTGCATCTACTTCAAAGCTCTTAGAATGACTGTGATGGGGTGTGCAAATGAGGCAACTGTGCTCACAAATGGCTGCACAGCCTCTTCCATTAAGAGGATTGCAGTTGTTATTTGTGTGTGCAGACATAGTCCTTGCATGCACAATATGCATATCTTTAGGTGCAGCGCTTAGACCTCCTCCTTCAAATATTTGCCCCATGGTAGACCAAAATCATGTGGATTGAACAGAAAGACCCATGCATGGTTAAACATTGCCTAAGATATTATATTTCTGTGTTTTCTTTCTCTCTTCTTACTCCTGTTCTCCACTGCCATCCCACTAATGTACACAGAAAATCCAGATGCAAAATCAAATTTAAATAATGTAAATGTTGTGATGGAAACTGGCAGAAGCCAGAAGAAAACTTGAAGTTAAGGCACAAGCTTTCTTCAGCTCATGCAGTTTGTACCTTTTTTTGCAAGATAAGGATGGAGTGTCAGTCTTATCTTTGAATTACATTGCTTTTATCAGATAGCTCACAATGCCGAGTTTAAAAAAGAAAAGAAACCTACATTTTAAAAAGGAAAACACACTGTCACTCAAAGTTGTTTAATACATATTTATTCATCTTTAATTATCTATGCTGTAGTCACACAGATCTGCTGCAGAACAAACTTACTGTTTTCTTGTGGCTCTCTTTGTGATTTTATTATACACAGATCTCCATTTAGTATTTTCATTATCTTTGTTATTGTACATATTGTTGTAATTTCCTTTTAGTTTGTTGTTTCTCCTGCCTATTTGTAAAATGAAGCTCCATTAGGGAAGTGCTCGTTGGTTTCAACAGGACGTTTAGTGAGCTGTGATGCAAAGGCCCAGTCCAGTATCCTCTGAAGTTCCTCAGTCATTCCGTTGACTTGATGGACATTGAATCAGTCACCAAGTGATTATATTTTCAGCTGATATCCCAGTTCCAGTAAGAAAGTCCAATAAATTGTAGCAAGGTCGGTTTAGGTTGGACATTAGGAAAAACTTTCTAACTGTCAGGGTGATTAAGTACTGGAATAAATTGCCTAGGGAGGTTGTGGAATCTCCATCATTACAGATTTTTAAGAGAAGTTTAGGCAAACACCTGTCAGGGATGGCCTAGATAATATTTAGTCCTGCCATGAGTGCAGGCAGGAGCGCCGCCAGCTTTTCTGCCGCCCTAGGTGGCGGAAGGTCCCGCCCCAAAATGCCACCCCCCACAGAGGCAGCGGAAGGTCCCGCCGCCGAAATACTGCCACGGTCACCTCCCCCCAAATTGTAGTGCCCTAGGCGACCCCTAGGTCGCCTAATGGGTTGCGCTGGCCCTGAGTGTAGGGGACTGGACTAGATGACGTCTCATGGTCCTTCCAGTCCTATGATTCAATGATTCTATGAATATATTAAAATCAATGTTCATGCTGGGATAACATTTTTTTCTGTTAATTTTTAGATCAAGCTTATGTAGTTTCTTTATAGAAATTTTCCTTATATAACTCAGCCCTCTTCTTACCATACTGTGTGTTTATCTGTCTATGAAACATTGCAATTGTAGGACATGCCTCCCCATCCCCCCCCCCCCCCCCATCAGTATAATTTGATATAATTTTACCTCAGGATTTAGTTTTTTATTCTTGGATATAAAGTTTAGTCTAAATAAATGTGTGCAACCTTTCCCTGGTAGCTTTGGTTGCTAAAAGAACGTATTCTTTCAAAGTGAAAATCCACAATTCTGCTAAAATAGCAAACTACTTTTGTTCTTATAGTAGGCTAGCCTGTTCAGAGGGTGTCTGCTCTTATTAGGCAAATAGAAAATACCTACTGTCCGAAGGTGTTTTTCCATATTTCTGCAATGTATGACTAATGCTCCTGTGTCCTGTTGCTGTGTGAGTTTGGATCTTGCTAATCTGTCCTTGTAGACCCACAAGTTAACAGCCAGCCAAAGCTAATACTGCATAATGGAGCTTCCTTGGGCTTGTGTTTAAGCATTCAGACAGGTCAATCACTGCATCTAACCCTCTCCTTTTCTCTGCTTTTTTCTTTTGTCTATGAGGGTTTTTTAAGCTTTTACTTACATAATATTCATAATCTTATGAAGGGTAAGATTAGTCTTTGTTTGTGCCTTCAACACAGAAATATTAGGCTGAACATCACTTCCTGATGTTTTATTCTTTCATTCCATGAGCTACTTATTTCACTCTCTGATTTTTTATCCTGGTGGTCACATGTTTCTGCTCCATCGATGGTGTGGGGGTGAGCACATAGGGGGCCAAAGGTTAGACCTTGTTTTTCAAGGCAAGAGCTATTTGGTGAAGTAGAATAAGGGAATAAAAGCTTTTGCAATATAAGATCTCCTTCACACCTGCAGTGTGGGAAATGGGGCAGAGTGTATGCCGATGGGGTGGGGAGACAATAGAAGAGGAAGTTACAGAGAAACACTAAAAAGCAGCACTGCTAGGTGGGGAAGCTGAAGAGGGCCTTGAGAGAACTTGGGGAACATGAGAATCCTCCATAAAGTGTCCCTAGTGATGACTTTCAGTATGGCTCATGCAATAACTCAAGAGACACACAGAAAGCCAGCTGTATTAGAGAAACCAAGTGTCAAGGCTGATTCCCCACTCTGGCACTTCAAGTGCAGAAGGTGGGACCCGCAAGGACTCTAAAAATTAATACTGGCCACTCCAGGCTTGTATTATACTTCCAAGGTTACAGCTTTTCTCTGAGCTTGGGTTGATAGATGCTGCCACCACCCAAGTGCAAAATCCCTTTGAGGACCCAGGAAGTCACAAGCAAAACAAAAGCAACTGGGGTTAGCACAGAGTTGTCCACAAGCCATAAAGAAAATAAAAGGGATAAACCTAATCGCGTCTTCCTAGTCATTTCCTGATCTGCTTACATATCTGGGGGTTTAAATGAGTAGCTTCTAAGTATGATCCTGATGATTTTTCCATACCTGGCCCCAAGCTTCTTACAGCATAGTTCTGCCCTGTCCCTCGCTCCGGGAGAACAACCATAGACAGACAAAAGGGGAGTCTTCTTTCAATTTTTAAAAGTTCTAGCCTTCCTATTGGCTCTTTTGGCCAGGGGCCCACTCACTTCCTTTTACCTATGCATCACAGTGACTTTTAACCTTTTACAGGTAAAGCAAATAGAGAAGAGCTACTAAGAAGGATTTTATGGCTGGCTGGGTCCATAAAAGGGGGCTACCCCTCACCCCCCCCACACACACGCTTCATTTATCACACCAAGTTTTCTCTGGAGTACCCAATTGTATGTTCAAGTCATATACCATAATGAAATATATACACAGGTGAAAATGAGGAGATACTGGACAAGGGGATGTGTCCTGGACAAGGGGATGTGTCCTTGGGAGCTGTTTGGTGGTTTGTGCATCTTATTCAGGGAGTTTCATTGCCACTGGTGAAACAGGTGCATCATTTGGTGAGATGTGACTCTTGACTGCTCTCTGCATAGACTTATAGACTTTAATGCCAGAAGGAACCATCGCGATCATGTAGTCTGTCCTGCACATTGCAGTCCACAGAACTTCATCCACCCACTTGTATAATAGACCCATAACACTGGCTGAGTTCCTGAACTCCTCAAATAATGATTTAAAGACTTCCAGCTACAGAGAATCTACAATTTACACTAGTTTAAACCTCCTGTAGAGGAAGGTGACCACCCCTCTCCCCATGGTCTCTGACAATCTTAATGTAGAAAAATTCCTTTCCAACCCCAAACATGGTAATCAGTTGGACCCTGAGCATGCTGACAAAATCCACCAGCCAGACAGCTGGGAAAGAATTTTCTGTAGTAATTCAGAGCCCTCCCCATCACATGGTCTCATATGCATCCTGTGATCAACCAATACACCCAGGTCTTTCTTCTCCTCATCTGTTGCTTCCAACTGAAATGTCCCAACCTTATAGCACATTTTCTTGTTGTGAGTCCCTAAGTGCATGACCTTGCACTTTGCACTATTAAATTTCATTCCATTTCTATTACTCCAGTTTTCAAAGTCCTCCCTGTCTTCTTGTATGATATTCCAGTCCTCCTCCATATTGCCAGTACCTCCCAGCTTCGTCATACACAAATTTTATCAGCACACTCCCACTTCTTGTGATTTTCCTGGAGGCCTGCTTGACTATTGGTACAATGCAGCCTCCATGAGAAAACATTGACTGCTTCTCTAAGTGTGACTTTTGCCACACTTATCCAGGCCTTCATCACATCCAGATTAGACCACTATAATGCACCCCTGATTAGGCTTCCTTTGAAATGATCATATAATAAAACATGGTCATTCACTTGCTCCTCTGAGATGGAAAAAGGAATACAGACTGCTGCAGCTGGGACTGCAGCTGCTCTAATGTTTTCTGCTCAGTAATCTTTCCCAGAGAGTGAAGATGAATGACTCGCTGCTGGTTTATCATGGTGTTGACGGCAAGAAAATTTGACTGCTGCACATTGAAGGGCAGGTATACCATTGCTCTCTAATTAAAAGCATTAACTACTTCCATCAGTAATGGAGTCAGCAGCTTTCCTCTGTCCTTAACCAGACACAAAGGATGTGGGTCCAAGCTATGGTAAGTCATATTGAGTGCCAGAGCTTCTAGGTATCAGAAAGAGAGAGCCTGAAATCACTCTGACATAGTTACCACAATGGGGGATCAATCCTCTTTCAACTTACTCCATCTTCAAAGAACAAAGAAATATGAAATTACAGGGTAACTAATCTTATTTCACTTACTGATCTCATATAATAGCTTGTTTGTGGGCAATCTCATATCTGCCTCCTGAATACTGTTCAGCTACTAAACGGCAGAATCAGGATCAATTCCTGAAATAGGAAACAACATGCTCTTGGTTGTTTCATTTGAATTTCTTTTTTAATGTGTCCATAATATCTGCAGAGCCCACTGCTGATGTAATATAGATCTAATTCTCAGCTCATTTAGTTACTGTCTTCATAGCAAAACAATGCCTAGTGGGAGTGATGATTAAAAAGTAACAGAGATGTATGAGGCTGGATAAATGAAATAAATTACATAAAAGTTACTAATGGGATGATCTCTAGCCACGTTAGCTTATGCAGTACTTTTTATGTATACAATATATGTCTTTACTTTTTGAATGATAGCCATGCTATAAGGGAATGGAGAGGAGGAAAGCAAGAAAGAATGCAAAATACACACTCTCTCCTAATGTCATGAGAGCATCAAGGATGGAGGAGACAGAGTAATAAAAATAAATCACATAAAGCATGCCTCTCAAGCTGTTAGCTGTTATTTATAAGGAATTAGAATGAGCTAGTTATTCCATATGTGCCAGAAAAATAGGTTTATCAGTATCATGCCGAATTACTTTATGTCTTACTGATTCCTGATTTCATATCTGGTTTACTTATTTGAAAACAGTTTGCATCAGCTGCTAGCCACTGAATTTTTATTGTACATTATGGAGAAAAATCTTATGTTTCAGTTTGCAGCCCACTTGATTCATCTACGTGTAATATGAAATGCTGGACATTGTGACTTTGAAGCGATCTGATCAGAGGATCCCTTTAGTGCATACATGCAACTACCCCGTTAATGCCAGTTGGAATTATGTATATACATTCAGAAAAAATATAGCAGTCTCTATTAAAAAGAGAAATGACTCCTAAGAAAGCACCTAATGTATAAATAAATGGGCCCTAACAACCTGCACATGGTACAACTGAAATCGATAGAAAAATGAAACTTTATGAATATTCTCTGGAACATTTTGGAATCCATGGAAACAAAATGTGTAAAATACTCTTTGTTCTCTCCTATTTTTGATAGCTACCCAGTCCCACAATGGGCCAGATCCTGGAACCCAACTCCATCCCTTTGTGTTGCTGCAGCTACCACCTACTTTCCTCTGCCTCCAGTCCCAGCATAGGGGTCTCCCTGAATGGGCCATGGTCAGAGTCAGAGGAAACAGACCTACACATCAGAATTTCACAGACAATGGAGCAGTCTGTAGGGGACTGAGCTAACCAGTGTAAATTTAGCTACTTGAAGCTGTTCTAAATTATGGCTGGGGGTGGGTCCAGGCCATGGTCAGGCTAAGAAACAGGTAAAGAAAGGTGTTTTAGAGCAACCATTACCCCTGTAATCTCAGGGTCTCAGCAGGAATTGGGGATCTGGCCCATTATCTCCTAATTTTTTTTTATTTATTTGTAATTTGGAGATATCCTATCTCATAGAGCTGGAAGGGACACTGAAAGGTCATTGAGTCCAGTTCCTGCCTTCACTAGCAGGACCAAGTACTGATTTTGCCCCAGATCCCTAAGTGGCCCCCTCAAGGATTGAACTCACAACCTTGGGTTTGGCAGGCCAATGCTCAAACCACTGAGGTATTCCCCCCCCCCATTAATGACCTGGTTTATAATAAAATCAGATATGGGGATTTTCTTAGCCTTCCTCTCACAAATGAAGAATTCTACCAGATCACTGCTTAACAAATAGGTTGTCAAAACAAATTCTTATTGATTTTAAGAAATTGGACAGAAAGACAATGTTCAAAGTTAGTGGGAGCTGCCTGTGTTCAGCATCTCTGAAAATTAGACCCCTAAACATGGATTTAGAAGCCTGATGTCAGGCACCCAGGTTTGAAACTTTATCTTTAGTCATATGAGACCTGATCCTTCTCACAGTGCGATGGATTATGATATCCTTATTATCACAGGGTAGCCTTTTACTCCACAAAGAGCCGCACTGACTTCAATGGGAATATGTGTAGAGTAAGGTGTTACTCGTTGTGAGTTAAGGTTGTCAGAAGTTTGTTGATTGAAGTCAAAGGCAAAACCTTGTCTGACTTTGACAGGATTATGAAGCCCATCGTACACACACTGACACAGCCCAAAATATAAGAAAAAAAACAGATTAAGAATAGACAAACTTTGTAGTAGCCAAATGTTGTAACCAATTGTACAGTAGGACTAGATTTAGACAATGAAAGTCTGTTAAACTATTGGTTGGACACAAAGGTAAATATAAGGGACAAACTCCTGGCCACACCGAGGTCAATGGTAAAATTTACATTGACTTCAATAGAGTCAGAATTACACCTGAGAGGTTTTTTCCAGATTATTGTCTAAATAATTCTGTCTGCTTATTTTCTTGGTCTCCAGGGGACAGTGCTCAGCAGTTGATAGAATTAGGCTGTCATTGGCAATACCAGTTAAAAATAAAAAAGAGCGACATTTGTAAATGCCCTTTTCAATGGCCAATTAATAGAATACAGTAGGAAAGGGGGGAAGAAAATCCCTTCTAAAAAGAGTCACTGGGTTGGAGGCTATAGGTGGCAGGAGTAGCAGGAGCCTAGTGCAAACAAACATTGTAGTTAAAATTTAAATAATGCTCTAGTTTTATCCTCCCCAGTTTGTGGATTTAATTTATTTTTTATTTATAGGGCATGTTTCATAATATGCTAAGCAAATGTAATGATTACATTAAAAATACAGTCATCAAAAGGAGACTGTTAAACCTCCACATACAATACCCCTCTTATAAAAATCTCTTCCCCAGGTCTTGGGGAATTCCAATGAACTCGGAATTCCAATGAACTCTGACTCTGTCACTGCAAGCGAGGTTGTAAGGGTGCGGACTCACCCAGCGGCACCTCCTGCTGATCTCTCAGGGAATTAGCTCCATTTCCAGCCCGGAGCATCCTCTGCAGGCCGGTGATCCACTACCGCTTGGCCCTTGTGTCCCTCCCTGGACTCCGGTGCCCTGATAGTTGGGGTGCTGCCCCCTGGCAGTAACCCCTCAGTCTTAGGGTCTCCCCTCCCCAGGGAACCCCCACCCACTATCCCCACCTCCCCTCAGTAGAAGGCTACTGCCAGTCATCATCTAGCCCCACGCCCTGGGGCAGACTGCAGTATCAGCCTACTCATCACTGGCAAGGTTGGGTTTGGACCTGCTGCCTTGGCCTACCCCTGAGCTGCCCTCTGCAACCCCCAGTACCCCTTAGCCTTCTGTTTGGCCGCAGCCTGGAGCTTTCCAGACCTGAGCTCCCGAGCTCCTCAGCCTTTCCCCAGCCCTGCTCCACTCAGGTACTCTGTCTCTAGCTCCCTGCAGCCAGGCCCATCTCCCTGTACAGCTAGAGAGAGACTGTGTCCTTGCTCCTGGCTCCCAGCCTTTATAGGGCCAGCTGGGCCCTGATTGGGGCGTGGCCCAGCTGCGGCTGCTTCCCCAATCAGCCCAGCATTCAGAGCTGCAGCCCTCTCCAGGGCTGCTTTTACCCCTGCAGCCCTCTTTAAGGGCTGATTTCAAGCCCTTCAGGGCAGGAGCGGGGGTTCACCCCACTACAGAGGTGCACAGAAATGATTGAAAAATGTCAGCGATCTTTTGCAGGAAATTTTGAATGACTTTAGCATTAGTTTGTTTTTTTCAAAACTTCCTGAACCTTTATTTGTTTGTGAAAATGTGAAACTTAAAACTATGTTCAAAAGTGTTTAGTTTTGAAAATCATTTTTGGAAAAAAATTGTAATGTCCAATTTTTCAATGAAAAACTGGAAAAATCCATTGAAAAGGAAAATGTTTGACAAAAGGAGCCATTTTTCATCAAAAAAGTAAAATTTCAACCAGCTGTAGAGGGAAAGTGAATTTCAGAAAATCCTTCCTTGGAATACTTTCCCTCCAAATCCCTCCAAAACACAGAGGCTGCAAACCCAAGTATCTCTGTAGACTGAAATAGTCTAGATAAAGCACAGAGTGGTGATCTCTTCTAGACCTCTAGTGACTGTATTTGCGGATACATGGGGGAAAACTGGTATGTCAGATAATACTATGTGTTAATTGTTTGCTTATGCTGATTTAAATAGCAACTGCTTGTAGGCCGCAAACTATATGGGGATGAATATATCAGTAAACTAAAATAACTCACGCTTTTATTTCACTCCCCCCAATCCCATTGTAGTCCCACACCAAGAGTTCCTTTAAACCTGTTTCTAAAATACATGGGTTTAAAATGAGAAGAGAAAACAAAAATGACCACATCTGGCTGTTTTAATGACTCTAACCCTGGAGTTCAAATAATAATAATAATAAAAATTTAAACAAATGCTTTTCATGTTACAGAAGCTGCTGTGAATCTGTAGAGAAAAGAAAAAGCGGTTTCCCTAGGAACGAGGAATCATGTGGAAGCCCTCAGAGCAATTCTCCTCCCACCCCTTCACAACTCAGTGTTTCTTTCAGTTTAGCAGCTTGCATGGAGAATCAGACATCTCATGTTGTCTAGTTCAAAGTTGTCAGGTGAACTGAAACAGGGAGAGAATGGTGTATGTGCCATCAGAGAGCAGCTCATGCACAAACTGTCTACAGCATCCTTGTTTGCCACAGTCCAAATTAATTTAAAAATGTTCAACATAGCGATCACTAAAATTGCCTTATTTTCTATTATTATTGCTGTAAACAAAAATGCGGGTGTCACAGGAGGTCTAACATTCTCTGGCCAGAATAAAGGCTATAAGCAACTACATTGCTGCCTACTGCTGATTGGGGCTGTCTGTTCATTTTTTTCTGCGCTGGTGAGTCAAACCGACCTCATAGAGGTTTAAATGACCAGTAGCAATCAATCAATCAATAAATCAAACATCAGGCAGCATAAATAGTGGATGAGTAGCAAATGGTTTAAGGGAGTTGGCTGAGGCAAAGTACTAATTATCCTTATACTGGAGAGGCTGACTGTGCTTTCCCTGGAGCCCTCATGAAGAAGAATTGGTCTGATCAGTGTCCTCCCTGGAGCCTCATAAAGAGGAAATGTGTATCTCATATCATGAGGCTATCCAGTCAGGAAGATTTTAAATAAATAAATCCTTAAACCTGGAGTCAGACACTATTTATCACTGGAATTCATGTAATCCTGACATATGTGCCGTTCTCACAATGGGCAAGATTTTCAAAAGGTCAAGCTTCCCCCTTTGCAGGTACAATTTGTACATGCCCAATTTGCACTCCCATTTTACACCTGCAAAAATTAATTGTAGGAACATTTTTGTACTCAAATGCAGGGCAAATCAGACAATTTATGCTACTCGCTGCATGATTTGCACCCACTATTAGATAACTAGAGGTGCAGTTATGCCAATTTGCACCCAGAATTCATTTTTGTAAGGCACAAACTGCAAAATGGAAGGTCGGGGCATTTGAAAATCTGCCCTTATTTTTTTTTCTCAGCATTTGAAATTAGGGCAATCAGATTTCCAAAGTAGAAACCCTGGACATCTCCTTCAGCCTTAGGACACTAGCTCCCTGAGGTGTTTCACTTCTAGACTAGCCAGTTCCTAAAGGTTTGGGGAAAAAAGTAAAACGTGGTGTGGCAGGAAGGAAGGAACCTTTTTTTCTCCCCTTTCACTTGTATGCTAGGAAGAGGGCTTCTGGGTGATCTCTTCCTTTCTCTTTGTCCTTGGGTATAAAGCAGGTTTGTGTTTCTTTCAAACCCATAGCTGCACAGCAACATGGGGTCAGAAGGAAAAGCACAAATTGCTTGATTAGCTCTGCTTGACTTCAGGCGGAGCTGTCTCTCCAACGCTAAGTAGAACGGTTCTAAATGAGCACAGGACACTCTGTGTTCTCAGCACCTATGGTATGCTGCAGAAATGCAACCTCTTACAGGCATGAGGACCAAATCAAGCAATGCAATTGGAACCTTCCAGAAGCGTTCTACAGTGCAACTCCAGTAATGGAGAAGGGGAGGGATTTTCAAATGCACTCAGTGTTGACCTACTGCTCTGAAGTCATCACCTTTCTATCACCACTTATTTGGGCCATCAGTACAATGCCACTCTTTTGTTTCAGAGTTAAAGAGCAACATAAATACAGATTCAAAGGCCAATTCAGTTCAGACATTCTCTAACAAAAATCTGCATGCGTGAGAATTCATGTTAGACTTTCAAATAATACCCTTAACTCTGAGCAGAGCTGGCTCCAGGCACCAGCTAAGGAAGCAGGTGCTTGGGACGGCCAATACAAAGGGCCGGCACTCCCTCTTCGGTGGCAATTCGGCGGCAGGTCCCTCAGTCCCTCTCTTCCTCTTTGAACTGCCGCTGAAGAATGGAGTGGCGCGATTGAGCTGCCATTGAAGTGCCGCCGATTGACTTTTTTTTTTCCGCCACTTGGGGTGGCAGAAAACTTGGCCCTGACTCTGAACCCCACAACGTACCTTATCATCATTATTTAGATTGCAGCAATGCCTAGGTGCCCCAACCAAAAACAGGGCCCAGTCATATAAACAGTCTCTGCTCCCAAAGAAGTTCTTATATACACAACACAGAGGATGGATAGGAGGGGAAACAGGGGCACAAAGAAGTGGGGTGAATTGCTCAATTTCATGCAACCGGTTAATGGCAGAGTGAGGAATAGAATCTTTAGGTCTCCAGAGAACCAGGGCAGTGTCCCACCTAGAGCTGTGCAAAGGATAAAAGTTCTAGTCATGAAGCACTTGCTAGATTTCAAATATCGACTTTGTTGTGAATTGGAACAAAACCTGAAAATTTGTAAATTCTCCCTGAAGGAAAATTCTGGGGGGAGAGGGGGCGGGGAATTGTTTCCAGTTGAGCAAACCATTTTATTTTGATTTTGACCTTTTTGTAACACATTAGTAATTTCAAAACAAAAAAATCTGAGAACATTTCATTCTGAAAATGTTGAAATGTTATGACTAGAGCTTGGGTGAAATTGTTCAGATGAATAGTTTATTCACTGAAGTGTGCAGTTTCCGTCAACCTAAAATTATTAAGAAATTTGCCGAATACTTTTGGCCAAAACCAATGTTTGGTTTAGATTCACAGGGTGATAATCATAAAAGGATTTAGGTGCCATTCAGAAAACAGCTGGAGGAAGAGATGGTGGGAGTGCAGGTCCCCTTATAACTTTTAGCCTAGTGGTCACGGCACTCATGCCGTGGAATGTTGGAGACCCAGGGACTTCTCCATGGTGAGTGCCCTAATCACCAGGCTAGTGCTTGCTCTGGCAGTAGACCTCTCTCAGTCTCTCCTGTTGAAGCTGCTGTGTAAATAATGAAATATTCATTAGAACAGGGATTTGAATTTGGGTCTCCCTCCCCCAATTTTTTGTAACTGCCACTGAACCAAAAACTCAGTTATTCGCCCAATTCTGTTTATGACATCATCAAAAACATTTTTCTCCCAAAATGAAATTCCACCAAAATCAACCTATTTTTGCAAAGCATCTTGATTCCAGCAGAACTGCACGTTCCAACTGAATATGGTTTTGTCAAAATTTCTCAAACCCGCTCTAGTCCTATCTACTGCAGCACCCAACTGCCCAATGTAGCACATTTTTGTATATATGCATTTTAAAAGCTAACTTTCTTGTTATTTATTTTCTACTTTGTCTCACTTTCTGTAGCAACCTTAAGGTGTCAGGTTTTTTCCCTGGGAATAACAGAGGTGTCTTCTCAAAGGGTAACATGGTGACAATGAGCTTTAAACAGACAGATATCAAAACTGTCAGGGAAATGGTTAACAGCAGGCTGAAAGACATAGACACACACACACACACAAAGATTTTAGAAACATAGTCTCAGCCTGGAGGCTATTTAAGAACCCTGCATTAGGAGCACAGATGGTTTGTGTGCTAAATGTATTAATGATTTGGGGGAGGGAGCGGATTGTGAGTGGGTGAAGTTTTCTGATGAAGCTCAGTTGTTTTGTTTAGTAAAATCTATGGAGCACAGGTGAGAGATTCCAGATGTATTTAAACATGTTGAGGGATTTGGCAGATTAAATGTAATGGTGATGGTTCTTTGTTGCACAAAGCTCTTCACACCACTCCAGAGCATAAATGATCCCCAGAGATTACCCCTAAAGTAGGGGGGCTCCCCTGTGACAGTCCTGCTCCCAGGGGGCATGTTGAGGTCAAGCTAATGGAAGGGAGGGGGAGAAGCTACAGTACTTTGCAATCTGCTATTCTGTGCTTCTCATGTCCCATGTGGGGCTATGGGAAGCAAAGTAAAAGTCATAGCAGCCCTGCAAATAGAAGAATACAGTTACCATCAGCAAGCCTTTTCTAAAACGGTTAGTGATTATAACAGGAAAGAACTATAAGCAAACACAAGCAGAGAGTGAACAGAAAGCTTCACAACCTTTTAAGATTTAAGAGCCTGACCTTCCCAAAAGCATTCTCGTCCCTCCATCTTCCATGCAACCTCTTCACTCTCAGAACCTTTACCCTGAGAATCTGTAAGGAGGAGGAGAAAGCTGAGCTGAAGTTTACACCTTGTTCACCTTCCTGTCACAGCTAAATTATGCAACATATATCACCCGACCGGATTCAGTGTCATAGCACTTCATCTAATCAGATTATTAGGGCAGCTAGAAGTTGTAGTAATGATATTAAAGATAACAACAGTAATCAAAGTTGATGCTTCAGGACCAAATGCGATTGCCGATAGGATTCAGGCACCCTCTCCCACTTTCTCTTATTTAAAATATACTACAGTAATGCTCTAAAATATTGCTTTAACACTATGAAATGCTGTACTATTTTGAACCATTAACATAGAATACTGTAATCATATTCTTACAAAGGTTTATAGCATTCCATGAATACCTGGTGTATTTTGGTTGTTTTAGTACCTTGCTCTGAATTATCATGCACTGGCCACTCCTAGAGAGGCAGGAAATAGGAACAGATGGACTAATGGGTGATGGTTACAATGAGAATAGCAAATGTTATGAAATATGTATCAGTTCTGAGCTTTACAACTGATTGTCTGCTTGGATGACCTAATTTAGATGATGTACACATATGGTAAATATAATTTTTGGATTACATTTTTCGCTTTCAAACTATTCTTTGAATTAGAGGATGGAGACCACATTTACCTCAGTCATTTAACATTCCGTTCCAGAGAGTTCTGTGCAGTGTAGGGTGACCAGACAGCAAGTGTGAAAAATCGGGACGGGGTGGGGGTAATAGGAGCCTATATAAGAAAAAGACCTAAATATCAGGACTGTCCCTATAAAATCAGGACATCTGATCATCCTAGTGCAGTGTAGCTCCGTGATCTACTGGCCGGAACTTCCTTAGAGGCTGAACACAGATTCCGAGAGTCCTACAGGTAGCCCATACACAAAGCCCATTCGCTGGGGCATTGATTTGACCTTGTAGCCATGATATGAAGTACATAATACTTGGTGCTTATAGTCTGTCAACACTGCAGTGACACAGCTTTTAGTTAATACCCCTTATCTAAATAGCAGAAGTGGCAATGTACCTTCTCCTATCCTCCTGTGCTTGAGAGATAGTATCTGAAACCCATCAAAATGACAATGGGAGGGATTTCTAGGTTTCCTTTCTCTTTTTGCAAACTTTGCCACAATAATAGTTTTCATGTTTTTTTTTTAAAGCCACCATGAAGAGAAGTGTCTAGATTTTAAGGAATCATATATTTCTTGATGAATAACATTAAAACTACAATAACTTGATGTATGGAGGGTTCTGTTATTTGATTTGATGGTTACTTCTACTCACTATTTAAATCTCAATAACCTGTGAGGACAAGGTAAATTGGAGAGCCAGTCAAAACACAGACTATTTTAAAGGTCAGATATGTAAGGTATTACATATTTCTCTCAATTTTCAGACAAATATTCTTGATCATGGGCTTTTGTTTCCCAGTTTGGTCATGCCTGTCAAAACAACTTAATGAGACAAAGTCAAAGCTCCATTGCGAGCACAAAATTAGATCTAAGAATATAATGGGCCAAATCCTCACCTAGTGTAAATCATTAGTGTAGTTTCATTTACTTCAATGGAACCATTCCAATTTACACCAGCTGAGGATCAATCACGTCTGAAGACCTTATGAGGTCAAAGATGAATTGGGCAGACCCTCAACTGGTGTAAATTTGTATACTTCAACTGACTTCCATGGAATGTTACCAGTTTACATCAGCTGAGGATCTCGCTCCATATATTCAAACACATGGAACCAATCATGAAATAGACATAATCATAAGACTTGACATGAATGAGCAATGATTTGCAGAGTAAGGCTCTGTATGATACTGCTGGTCAGTAATCTTATGTCTCTACCAGACCATGCACTGCATCTGGATAGATTTTTCGGACAACAAACATGACAACGCACTTTATCAATCATATTTTCAATGCAGGAACATTTAAGCATCACAGATTGCTAATATTTAAGCTATTTGCATTTTCTGCATATTATTTTGTCCTCATTTTGTAAGAAGTTGTTTATATTCTCTGCTTTAAAACTCTGCTCTCTTCTGGAACTTCTGTAAACCTACATCAGCATAGATAGTAATATAATAATATTACACTTAGGTAACCTAATTCTCTGCTATGGTTTCATGCTAGGGTAATGTCTTGATTTCAAGAGTTTAAAAGATTTTAAAAGAGTTCACTTTTATTCATACTGTCATATGATTCTGATATGTTTTGTACAAAGTATGCCTTGAGAGATATCATTTTAGATGTTTTGATTTGCTGAACATTCATATCATGTTGGCTTGTATGTACTATCATTGTATGTGAAGTTATGAAGTATTGCTATATGTGTTACTGAAATATGTTGTGAGGTTGGGAGATGCCCACAGCTGTCCTATCAGTTGCAACAAAGGAGCAGCTATCACTGGCCAGACATGTGTTAATGGTCCATCAGGAAGAATCCCCTCTTCCAGAGGCTCCTTAGAATGGGCATGTATGCAATGGGGACTGCCTGACCAGTGGAGACTGAGCAAGGACTTTTCTAGCAGCTGAAAGAAAGTATAAAATAGGGACAGTGACATCATCACTTGGCCTCTCTCGTTCCCCATCTCAACACCTGGAAGATCATCTGGAAGACAAAGACTTTGAACTGGGGAGATTGGTCCCAGGCTGGAAGGGAGTTCAGTCTGTGTATTAGAAATTGTGAGCTGCCTGTAACATCTATTAGGGTCAGAGAACGTTTGATTCAAATCTTTCTTAGTCTCTTAAAGTTAGACTTTAGACGATGTTTCGATTTTTATTTCTTTTGTCTACACTGCCACTTTCTCACTCAGGGGTGTGAAAAAAAAAAACCCTGAGCGCTGCAATTTTCAGTGCTGTAAAGTGACAGTGCACCAGCACTGGAAACCTGGCTCCCAGTGCTGGTAGCTACTCCCCTCATGGAGGTGGTTTTTTTATAGGACTTGGAGAGCTCTCTCCTAGTACTGGTGCCGCGACTACACAGACATGTTAAAGCGCTGCCGCGGCAGCACTTTAATGTTGCTAGTGAAGACATGCCCTTAGGTAGTCACTTTTGATCTCTATGCCTGTTCTGATAATCACTTAGACTCTATCTTCCTGTAGTTAATAGATCTGTTTTATATTTTACCTAAAACAATGTGTCTTTGGTTGAAATGCTTGGGGAATCTCAGCTTTGAAGAAGTGTCAAACTAATTAATGAGCTTCTGTCCAAGGGAGTCTTGAGCAGTGTAAGGTGATATATTTCTAGGATGCAAGGGTGGGGAGCTAGGCAGTGGCGTAGTCAGCTTCTAAGAGGAGGGGGAGCAAACATAAAAACAGCGCCCCCCCTTGGCTCCTCATCTTGCCACGCCCCCCTTGGCTCCTCCTCCGGACGCGCCGTGCCCCCCCCCTTGGCTCCTCCTCCAGCCGCACCGCCCCTCTCCCTCCCATGGCTCCTCCGGCCCTGCTGAGCCACCCCCGTGACACCACCCCCCCCCCGGCTCCTCCAGCCACGTCTGCAGGCCGTGCTGCGGGCCGCATGCTGCAACCCCCACTTCTCCGGCCGCGCACCCCCCGCTCCTTCGACCATGCCCGCCGCCCCCCCATGGCTGCCGGCTGTGCTGCAGGCCGCCAGCCTGCGCCCCTCCCCTCGCTCCTCTGGCCGCTTTTGGAAAGGCTGCTTCCCCTGCACTCTGCTACCTACGCTACTGGGGCTACGATGATTGGCTGGTGCTTCTCTCTGTATGATTCATGAGTGGCTCAGGGAGCATTCACGCAACTTAGCTGGTTATGGGCTCCACATGTTCTTGGCTGAGTGATCACAGCACCTGGAGAGGTTTTGTTGCTTGCCCTTGGCATAGTGTTGTATGAGATGACCCAGACTGGAGAGTTAAGGAGGCACAGTGGTCCCACAGTTCCAGGTTGTACCCTGGAGATCCCATCACAGTTACATATGTAACAAGCACATACATTCCAAGGGAGGTCAAGCAACACAAGGTGATACCCAATGAAATAAGAGGCAACAAATTTAAAATTGATAAAAGGAAATGCTTCTTTTGCATTAAGCATGATTAATCCTTGGAACTCCCTGCTGAAAGTTGTCACTGGAGTCAAGCGTTTGACAGGATTAAACAAAGATAAGACACTGATAATAATAAGAATATCCACATTTATTTTAAATAGAAATATGTAGAGAGGATTTAA
Organism: Malaclemys terrapin pileata; assembly: GCF_027887155.1. Classification (NCBI taxonomy): domain Eukaryota; kingdom Metazoa; phylum Chordata; order Testudines; family Emydidae; genus Malaclemys; species Malaclemys terrapin. The sequence continues at coordinate 87,867,142 of NC_071512.1, forward strand.
TCCCTCAAGCTTCAGAGCATAATTAACTATTACTTGACTATGGCTTCTTCTCTGCACAGATTAGTCCATAACTATCCATAAAGGGGGTTTGGCATCTTCCTCTGAATCATTAGTATTGGCCATTGTTAGAAAAAGGATAACAGACTAGATGGACTGATCCATCATAGAAATTCTGGTGTTCCTATGAAGAAAAAAAATATTGTGGGCTCAATTTAGTAAAAAATAAATATGGCATGATACATAGAAATACAAAACTGTCCCATTCTGCTTCAACAAACTGACATGATACAAAAGACCCCAAAGGGATTTTAGGATGGTATTGAGGTATTGCATGTCCTCAATTTCCACTGAAGTCAATTGGAGCTTGGGACATTTGTGGCTTTGTGGGAGATGCTTTGCACCAGTCAAGTTTTGCCTTTCAAAACAATTAGCAATTCAAAGATTAGTTAACGTTTTCTTTGTAATCACTGTTGTTTTGGAGGATAAAACATTGAGAGTGTGAATATTCTTAGTTATATAAAAAGACCACATTTAGTGAAAATTCAGAAACAAATCATGATTTTCTCCTTTAAAACTATTCAGTAAAAACAGTTCAACCATTTAATAAAGCAATAATTGTTATGCAAGAACTTTAATAAATGGGAACCTGCAAGAATTCCACAAAACTCAGAAATTTGCAGATGCTAAGCCATGGTGACATACTTTGTCATATCTTGTTACTGAAATTGGTGTGTCCTAAAGGCCAAATATTACACAGAAAAGTCCAGTACTCTGAAATACAGAAATGCATCAAATAGGAAACCTCATTTCAAAAGGCAAATTGTCTGCATACATAAAAGATGCAGAAAGCCGTACATATATCCTAGTATACAACCACATCACAAATTATGTTTAGTAATAAGGTTTTGATGCAACCAAAAGAAGCAGAGAAGTTCAAATATAGGCTGACACTACATTCCTAGCTCATGTCAATGTGCTTATTGTTTCTACAGCACATAGTGTAGAGGACACAGGCAGGATTCCAGTCGGACTTGAGATCGAACTATCTCTACAAAATGCTTTGGTTTTGATGAATCTGCAAATTCCAGTAAATGTTTTGCCATAGTTTTTCCAACCAGCTTTACTTTCTTCCTTGACCCTCTTCTTTCCTTGTCTCCCGTCTCTATCTGCACTATCTCAGGGGACGCTCAAGGAGGGATTACACCGAAGAGAAGACTATTTTACGTTCAGATTCTCAATGATCACACCTGATTATTGGAGGAGCAGAGCACCCACAACTCTAATTGAAGTCAACAGGAGCTGTGGGCTCTCAGAATCTCTGAAAATTAGCACCTCCAGAGTCTCAAAGTTGGGCACCTAAAAACGGAGACACCCACAATACAATACCATTTTTGAAAAACTGGACCTATATGACTTGTTCACGGTCACAGAGAAAGTCTGTGGCTGAGATGGTGCTGACTCCCAGTCCAGTGTTTTGCCCCATCGGCAACTGCAGGGTGTGTGTGTTTTATCATTTACCTATCTGATTTTCTGTGCATTGGACCAATAGTAGAAACTTCCTCATTTTGCATTATGGTTAAGAGTCCATACATTGGGCCAAAATCTGCTCACAGTCACCCTGATGTGAATCCAGAGTAATCCATTAATGCCGGTGGATGCTCTTGATTTTCATCATTTATAACCACAGGGCAGCATTTACATTTCAAATATGGCAATGGGAATTATTTGGTAGAGAAAAGTAATAGTACAGACATTCCGCGGGAAAAAAGAACAAGATTCTATTAAACACCAGTCTGCCAATAAACTTCACTATCTGGTCTGTTGGTGAAACAGAGCATTTCCATCAACAGTATTGCTACTTGTTTTGCTAAGTAACAGCATAGCACCATAACAAGTTTACGTTACAGTAACTCCATTAAAGTACATAGGATGAATGTTTAGACAAAGCATTAAAACAATCCAAATATAAGGGGTATAATGAGAAAGTGATGTGCCTATTTTTATAGCTGAGGCAGAAATGCAAATGATGTGATTGCAACATTTGTAAATTCTGCAATGTTGTGTCAAATGTTTTGCAAGATACTGGAATGTTTAAGGGTTTAATCTATTGTTTTCATCACATTTTATATTACCTTTATTTGTGGTAGAACAAATATATAATGCCCTATCTGGCTCCCAAATCTCAACTTTTTAAGCTACAAAAAAGCACACTGTTTATTTTACCTACTTTTGTAACTAGGAAAGACTCAATGCAGTGATATTTATAGAGAAGCTTAAATAGCATCGAGTATAGAAACATTTTGTATTTTCATATTCTTTTATTTTTTATTAATTCAGTAACTGTATACAATAAATCTGACCTAACTGTGACAGAAAGTAAGAGAATTCTATATTAATGCTTTATAATGGGTTTATAGTTAAATAAATTGTATGAAAGCATAGGTGTCTCATTGTTACCAAGCCCGTTTCCCCTGTAGCAATATTCTCACATGATTAAGTTAGAGATCAGATAACCTTCTTATGCAGTATATACCCAATAGCAATTTAAAAATTCAATATCAGCTGTATTATTCTAAAGACTCATTCCATTTTCAATGCAAAATGAATACAAAATAAAGAGATAAACTAAATATAAAATGTAAAACATGGAAGAATTTATCACTTGCAAACATAAAAGCAAAAAGGGGTAAAAAAAGAGAACAAAACCAAGGCTATAAAAGAATAGAGAAAAATAGATAAATCTTCAGTGTTGCATTTTCCATATGCAGTTTAGTTGGGTTTTTATTAAGGCACATACGCTTTAGTACAGGAAGTGTGAATTGTATAATCATCTCCATATACACTTTGCTACTGCAGACTACATATCAAATTAATTTATGCCTTTCTGCAAATTTTCAGCTCCACTTGATACAAAAGAAATGGGTGTGTTATTTCAACCAGTGAAGCAACCTATGAACCAGTCCCTTACTCATTGTACAAAAGAGTTAGTAAATATGTTCCAGTGATGAATATTTAAATCTTAGGAAACAGTACAATAATGTATGAGGACAAGAATGCAGAGTCGTGATAGATGTTCATGTTGATGCAGCTATAAACTCTTCAGAATGTCAGCTGCTGTGAATCAACCCAGCTGATAAAGGGCTGTAGTAGCTCGAGTATTTTGTGTTATTGGACAAGAGACAAAATTTATTGATTTATGGTAGAGATCACTTCAATCACAACAGAATTACATGGATACTCAGTGTTTTCCCACAGAACATACAGGAGTCAGTAAGCAAATGACGCAGCTCAGAATTTCCCCATGCAATATATTCATGCAGCACAAAAGTGACATCATAGAGTCATAGAACTTATGCCCAGAAGGGAACACCAGATCAGCTAGTCTGATTCCTGCATGTCACAGGCCACAAACACCACCCAGCACCTGAAACCCAACAACTGAAATTCGACCAAGGTATGACAGCCCTCAGGTGACTAAACAATTATGTGTCACAGGTGGAACAGAGATGTACCTATGCCTGAGGTCCCTGCAACAATAAGAAATTGATTAAGTGAGATATACCCAGAAGAACTTGTCATGTAAGCCAAACCTCACGCTGCAAAGAAAAGCGAAAAATCCCACGGCCACTGCCAATTTAACCAGGGGGAAAATTCTTTCCTGACCCCACATCTGGTGATCAGTTAGACCTTGCGCTGGCAAGAACTAGCCAGCCAAACACATAAACTCCAACTGTAAAATTGCAGTTCCTAAGGCCTCTCTGCTATGTGATGAAATGGGTCCTACTTTACTACCTTCTCACAGCAGAAATAAAATGGCAGAGAAGAAACAGACATTTGAAATACCAGCTATTCCCCCAGTTTCCTGTGCAAATAAATCTTTTTTTCACACAGTCTTTCTTCCTTTGACTAACACCAATGGTTGACGGCCTTAGCCTTTCTCACCAAATTAGACAGAAGGCAGAGCACTCAAAACACATCTGCGATACAATTTTAGAAACCCTTTAGAAAAATGTTTTCTGAGTTGACGTAGTTCAATGTTTCATCTTTTTCCATCCAGTTCTGACTCGCTTTCTGTTTGGGAAGGCACAAAGTCAGCATATCAATTTATGGGTCAAATCCTGAGTGTGGCTGAACACAAGCAACCACAGTTGACATCAATTGGAGATGCAGGTGCTTTGGACTTCTCAAGACCTTACGCAGCGATAAAGGATATCGGATTTAGGATAATTTTACCCTAAAAAAGGAGTTTAGGGTAAAATTCACCTCTCCCTGCACAAAGCCAGAATACTAAGGATTTGGGGAGAAAAACAGGAGTTGGAAGATTGGAATATAGCACCCCCAACCTGAATGCAGTTTGTAGGGCTGCATTGCCGGAGCTCCACAGCTGCCTATGGACTGGAATAGTGACTGCTGCATCCTTTGCCAGAGGCGTGGGACACTAGCTCCATGTCAGCATGGATTCTGTACCCCTCTTCTCAACTTCTCTAGTGACCTGTCCTTTGCCAATTAATTTCCATCTAGTGTAGAGTCTGTCTCAGCAGCATGCAAGAGGCTCTCTTCTTTGGCTTCTGTGTTTGTTCCTCCACCCTACTTCATACGACATAGTGGGGCTTAAGTGACATGATAGAAAACCTTTCACATGTCCTTCACTCCACAGCAAGTTTCACCTTTAGTAAATAGGAGACGATAGATAGAGAGAGATAAAGATAGATAGATAATTGAGCATTTCTTTTCATGTATTCTATACCTTTTTTGAAGTAAAACAAAGAAAAGTGAACTTGAATTCGGCCAACTTATAATAATTTGAGGACAAACTATAGTGAGTATAATGTTAAGCAGAAAAGAAAAGTTAAGGTCCGCCATGCTTGGCATATGTCATTGATGCTACCAGGCTGAGAGAAGTCTCTGTTTGAACTACCTCAGAGCTCTGAGGCTGGTAGACTGATAAGAACACCCAGCAGAGCTATCTGTGGCTTTGAGGGTTGGCTGGTATTAACTGTCCTATGTCTGATTGCCTACAGTATTAAACAGAATCTTGTATTCTTTAATTCATTTTAGTAAATACATAACCGTGGCTTATTCACACCATTATCATTAAGGTAGTGCCAACAGTTCCATTAAGAACCTGTTCCAGGAGTTTATAATAAAAGCATTTGATCTGTGTGATGATGGAGGGGGCAGAACTTTCAAGTTTATTTTTACTTTAATACCTACTCAAAGTAATTCTGCACTGCTGCTTCCTGATGTTTCAGGAAACTCCAGCTCAAACAGATATTTTAACTAAGACGGAGGATTTCCCCCCCATATTGACATTGTCTTTTTAACATTCTCAGCTGTTTAGTGGATGTGCTGTTCACATGCGAACTCTGTGAGGCTCTGATTTCACCCTGCCATGTTAAGATTTGCTTTGCTTAAGAGCTATATTAAGACACAATACTTACATGACTAAATTCATTCCATAGATCTGTAAAAAAAAAATATGGGTAGATACTGAGGATTTGGGGAATGAAAAGTTCCTAGGAACTGATAACATAGTACTAAATGGGATCCATTTACTGTGAAACATTAAGAAAAGGGGATAACACTCTCCTCTAGAACAATATGAGCCAGATTTGGGCCCAGCTTCTGCAACAGCCAAGGAACAAGAGGGCATTAGGCAGCCCTTAGCCCCTTGCACCAGCTACCCAGATTATAGGTAGCAATATGGGGGAGAAAGCAGTCTCCACGAGGCTGCTACTTACGCCAAGCTTGCAGATGGGCAGGAGTAGACAGAGCTTGGGTTCTGCTCCCCAGGGGACTGGCTAACATAGCTACACTGGTGCTCTGGGGAAGACCATAAGGCAGATTGTGATACTGCCCCTTGTTCATGGCAAAGCTGTCATTTGTGCCCTGTGGAAGGAGGCATTATGCCAATAAAATCTTATAATACCACATGGGACCATGGATGACCACTGTGTGCATCACTTTTTGCAATTCCTAATATCAGCCACATGCTCCCTTCAGCCTTTTGTTGGTATGCTAGAGTGTGTGTGTAAATGCTCTCACCCATTTCTGGGCCAGACAGGTCCCCATCATTCGCAACATTAGGGCCCAATCCTCCCCCACTAAAGCCAATGGGAGCTTTGCAACTAGCTTCAATGGGTGAAGGGTCTTGGTAATGACTGCTGCATGTGAAGCGAGCAGGATCTCCTCCTTAAACTCCCTGGCACCAGCAACAAAATGATGGCTGCCTCTTGCATGGGTTTGCTATGAGACAAAGGTGTTGTATGTTCCTTTTCGTTCTTTAGCACTCCCATTCAGGTGGCAGTCAGAATCTCTCACTGGACAGGCATAATTTGGCCCTTCCTGTGGAAATATTCTGGTGGTGAATACCTTCCAGTCTCTTGGTCACATAATTCAAAAATATATTTAATCACAGAGGCAAATAATGAATTTAATATTTATGCATACATAAATTCTTGGCTTGTAACAGTTTTTTAAAATTTACATAATGCTAAATAGTATTGCTCACATACCCTTGGATCTTGGTGGCTTGGTTGTCATGGATACCAATACATACCTTGTTTTCTTAGAGAGATCTATCAGATATGTGCATTTGAATGCTTGTGATATTTGAAGCGGTGTTATAGGCACATTCTTACAGTAGTAAATAAAATTAAGCAACTGTGCTATTCATGCTTGAAGAATAAATACATTTTTGCTCCATATTTTGCTATATCTTTTCTTTCTGAAATTTCAAATACAAAACATCCGCCAAAACAAATGTTATCTTAGTCAAGACTGAACATGACTTACAAGAAACTGTTGGGTTTTCTTACAAGATTATATTACACAGAAAGTAGGAAATCATCATATAGTAGAAAAAATAAGAGGGTACTATGAATCTATTTATTTCAAAAACAGCTTGATTTGCTTCCAGATACTGTTTTCAAAAGATAAATTTGATGGTGATGGTATTTTTAGTCTAAAAAAATCCAATATACTCTCTCTCTCTCATTTCCTAACAACTTCACCCTCATGTGTTAATGGATGCAATGAAAAAAAATTATGCTCTTAGCACTTGTAGAGTATAGCTTAAAACTGGATCTGTGGGTTTTATTTCTCTGAAAGCCATCATCACAAAAGAGGAAGAGCTATAGAAGTACAGTCAGTACACATTACATAAAAGCATCAAGTCCAGGCTTGTGCACAAATACACCTCTATTATTTCACTACCTCTCTGCCTACCCATCCATCCCACGCTCATTGCCATGGTACCTGAGTGCCTAATGTCATGAAGCATATTTTAAAATAATACCTTTCTAACAATACAACAACTTAAACTTCTACTTTAACTTATAGTGATGAGACATCTTAATGCAGTATTCAAATATTGGAGCCAGATTTATACCTCATGTCTGAAGCCAGCAGAATTGCACCAGGGACGCATTTGGCTTGGGTGAATTCATCTGGCTGAGTCAGCAATTACGTGAAGGCAAATATGTCTTATATTAAGTTCTAGGCAATGAGACCTACAAAAGAGGTTGGGATGGGGTATACAAACCCCACACTGGGCTCAGCCAGCCCCACCCCATCACACCTGCAAGAGATACAAAGACTGGAAAAGGAGTTAAAAGGGAGTAGAACAGCTTACTTGGGGGCAGACCAGAGAAGAGAAAGGACCCTTCCCTTGCAGGTCCTCAAGAAAAGGCTGAGGGAAGTCAGGATCTCTCCCATCAATAACTGCCTAAAGGTCCCTCCCTGAGGGAAGGGAGGACTTGTTTCTGTTATTCCCTGAGAGGGAGCACTTCCCTCTCTCATATACTGACTGAGGCTAGGTCTACACTACCCGCCTGAATCGGCGGGTAGAAATTGACCTCTCGGGGATCGATTTATCGCGTCCCATCGGGACGCGACAATCGATCCCCAAATCGGCGCTCTTACTCCACCAGCGGAGGTGGGAGTAAGCGCCGCCGACAGAAAGCCGCAGAAGTCGATTTTGCCGCCGTCCTCACAGTGGGGTAAGTCGGCTGCGATACGTCGAATTCAGCTACGCTATTCACGTAGCTGAATTTGCGTATCTTAAATCGACTCCCCCCTGTAGTGTAGATGTACCCTCAGTTTGTTTGTGTTAATTTCCCTTTTTCTTTTTAATGGATTACCCTGGAAACTGAAGAGACTTAGAACTGACCTGCCAGAGGGCCAAGGCACAAGAGGAGGCAGCTGCCACCCCAAGGGGGAGAGAGTTACCATGCCACATCTGGCTGCGAAGAGGTGCCAAGTGGTGCCAAGTGCCCCCTTCACCCTTTTCTGTTATAGATGGTGAACTTTGGACACTGGCGGGATTGTAGGAAGGTCAAGGGAGGGCAGCCTTATGGTGCTCCTGGCTGTCAGACTCTGGTCACTCTCATGGGGCTCTGGACCAGAGTCCGGTGAAGTGGGAGGGCCTGGGCTCCCCTACCAATGTTCCCCACTCTGCATGTTGAAGGGTTTAATCCCCTCACCAGTAGGCAATGCTCCCCACAAGCGACAATGATCACCCCGGTGTATTAATAAGGACTAGATCTTCACTTTATTTGGAAAACCCCATCAAAGGGGAGAGTAATAGTGCTCAACTGAATGAGGTGTTTACAGCTTAATCTCCACCTCACTGAACATCAGCCTTGCAGAAACAGCAAGGGGTAGGGAACTATGAAACCGAAAAAGGGAAAGAATCTGTTTGGAAATACTGAACTCACCTTTTTTGCAGAGATTAGCTGTCTGTGAACCTCTCATAGTGATCTGAGATATAACTAGCCCATGAAGTCAGTTTCAGTATCTCATTACATTAACACCCTTCATCTGAGGTGACATGTACACTGGTGCTAGCACCCAAAATAAAATTGAATAAATATAGTCATGCTCCAAAAGTCCAAACTCTCTTGTAGTTGGCTGGTGCGAAAAGATGACAAGTGAATAACTATTAACGTTTTCTGTTGGCTGTATGATAAATTGCAAGGTTTGTCTTTGGTCTGTCAGTTTGAAACTGAATAAAGATAATTTTGACAGTACTAAGCAGGAAACAGAGTATTCACAAAATAAAAACAAACAAAAAATTATAAATCCAGAGCTATCCAAGCAGCAAAGGACAATGGAGACTATAAAAGCCAGAATGTTTTCTTTGCTGGTATCTTGAAGGACCCTCTTGAGTCTGTAGAGGTAAACTATCTTAAGAGTCTGCTGCTGAGTATGAAAGCATCAGATCACCAAAGCCAGAGCAGGCACTAATAGGACATAGAAAGCTTGTGGTTATTCTTAGAAAACAGCATGTGTCAACACTATTCATTGACAAGAGGCTGATCAGGTATGGTGCAGTCAATCGTCTCAACAGCTAATCGTTCCAAGCCAATGACCTCTCATCCAGCATCTGAGAGCTAAAAAAAAGTCATTGTAACAATACTGTGCATTTTATATGTTTAGGTGTGTTTGCAGACATATCTATAGACTACATTACTGTAATAGGCAAAGAAAAGTAGGACTACTCTGAGCCTCTGTTTAAAATTAATGTCTTGACTAAAGCTCCATAACATTTCGAGCATGAAGTCTGCTTCTTTAACAAGGTCCTTGATTAGCAAATTTCAAAGAAGGATCAAAACCTAAGTAAAACCCAAATATTTAAAAGAGGTTGGTGTCATTTCTCTCCTTTGTACAAAAAAGAAATGGGAAATGTAATTCTCTTTCATTTATCCGTGCATGAACAAATTAGTTTCAGAAGCAATTTTACAGTAATTATTACCATCTCCAATGGATTAGATTTTTCAGAAATATTCAGACTACTGTCAAGATCACAACTATCACATCCTGATTTTGCTATTTGATGTTATAGTAATTTAAGTGTTCCAATAATTTGTGTGCATGACTAGACTAGAACAAAAACACATTTACAATTTATAAACTTTGTGACATTGAAAATTTTATGGTAAAGTGATTTTGACATTTGGAGGATATGAAAAATTCAGTGGTAACATGATCTTTATCATTGCAGCATGGCACGTTGATATAGTCTGTCATTTCATCTCATATTCCCCAATAATGATGTATGTTTGATCTTTTATATCTGGTAATCTTTTAAGGGTCTCATAATTATAAATATATTTGGTAATCACTCTGATCATACTAATATGAGAATTCATTTAGCATTTATATGAATGTCACATTTCCTTTTACAGGTGGTACGTTGTAATTACACACAGAGTTAAAGAACAATGCTGACTTATTTTGTCTAGTTACTTATAGACTTTCTGGTAAATAAACTTGTGTTTTGAGATGTTTTGCAATGAAAATATTTACTACTCATTTTAATGAATGGTTACTGTGTTGCACGCCAACATTATCTGTATTTCCTCTGGGGTTTCACTCAAAGGCCTGGGTAAAATGTGCTGATCAGAAAAATATGAGTGAATGAATTTCTCTTTGGAAAATTGTGTACACATTTAAGGTGAGATTTTTTTCAAAAGCACTATGGCTTAACTCTGCTTCTGTTGAAGGCACTGGTAAAATTCTCACTGACCAACAGCAGCACAGACAAATCTAACGAAGAGAGGGAAGAGCATCTTCGCAGGCAGGCTGGCTAACCTAGTGAGGAGGGCTTTAAACTAGGTTCACTGGGGGAAGGAGACCAAAACCCTGAGGTAGGTGGAGAAGTGGGATACCAGGAGGAAGCACAATCAGGAGAGCACAAGAGGGGAGGCCTCCTGCCTCATACTGTGAAAGCAGGACAATCAGCGAGTTATCTTAAGTGCCTATACACAAATGCAAGTAGCCTGGGAAACAAGCAGGGAAAACTGGAAGTCCTGGCACAGTCAAGGAATTATGATGTGATTGGAATAACAGAGACTTGGTGGGATAACTCACATGACTGAAGTACTGTCATGGGTGGATATAAACTGTTCAGAAAGGACAGGCAGGGCAGAAAAGGTGGGGGAGTTGTATTGTATGTAAGAGAGCAGTTTGACTGCTCAGAGCTCTAGTATGAAACTGCAGAAAAACCTGAGAGTCCCTGGATTCAGTTTAGAAGTGTGAGTAATAAGGGTGATGTTGTGGTGGGAGTCTGCTATAGACCACCAGACGAGGGGGATGAGGTGGACGAGGCTTTCTTCCGGCAACTAACAGAAGTTACTAGATTACAGGCCCTGGTTCTCATGGGAGACTTCAATCACCCCGATATCTGCTGGGAGAGCAATACAGCGGTGCACAAACAATCCAGGAAGTTTTTGGAAAGTGTAGGGGACAATTTCCTAGTGCAAGTGCTGGAGGAACCAACTAGGGGCAGAGCTCTTCTTGCCCTGTTGCTCACAAACAGGGAAGAATTAGTAGGGGAAGCAAAAGTGGATGGGAACCTGGGAGGCAGTGACCATGAGATGGTCGAGTTCAGGATCCTGACACAAGGAAGAAAGGAGAGCAGAAGAATACGGACCCTGGATTTCAGAAAAGCAGACTTTGACTACCTTAGGGATCTGATGGGCAGGATCCCCTGGGAGGCTAATATGATGGGAAAAAGAGTCCTGCACTTAGGACGGAAGAATCCCATACACTGCTACAGACTAGGGACCGAATGGCTAGCCAGCGGTTCTGCAGAAAAGGACCAAGGGGTTACAGTGGACGAGAAGCTGGATATGAGTCAACAGTGTGCCCTTGTTTCCAAGAAGGCTAATGGCATTTTGGGCTGTATAAGTAGGGGCATTGCCAGCAGATCGAGGGACGTGATCGTTCCGCTCTATTCAACATTGGTGAGGCCTCATCTGGAGTACTTTGTCCAGTTTTGGGCCCCACACAGGGCCGGCTCTAGGATTTTTGCCGCCCCAAGCAAAAACATTTTTGGCTGCCCCCGCCCTTTTTTGTGCCCCCCTTCCCCAGCCCTGCCCCAACTCCACTCCTTCCGAACCCCTTCCCCAAATCCCCGGCCCTGGGCGTGCCACATTTCCCCCCCCCCCATTGCTTCCTGCGGGCCACCGCGACCTCCCGCTCTAGCTCACCTCCACTCCACCTGCTCCCCTGGGCACGCTGCTGCTCCGCTTCTCCCCCCTCCCTCTCAAGCGAGGGAGGGCAGAGAAGCGGAGCAGCGGCACGTTCAGGGGAGCAGGCGGAGCGGAGGTGAGCTAGGGCGGGGTGGGCACAGGAAGTAACGAGGGGGTACAGGAACCACTGCCCGCTCCAGCTCACCTCCACTCCACCACTACCGCCTCCCCCGAGCACCCTGACGCTCAGCTTCTCCTCTCTCCCAGCCTTGCTACGTGAAACGGCTGTTTTGCACGCGGCAAGCCTGGGAGGGGGGGAGAAGTGGAGCGGCAGCGGTGCGCTCAGGGGAGCAGGCAGAGGTGAAGCGGAGGCGAGCTGGGGTAGCGGGGGCATTTTTCCCCATACCGGCGGAGTCAGCGCCTATGATGGCCGGCGCCAGAATGCCGCCCCTTGAAATGTGTCGCCCCAAGCACCTGCTTGTTTTGCTGGTGCCTGGAGCTGGCCTTGGGCCCACACTACAAGAAGGATGTGGAAAAATTGGAAAGAGTCCAGTGGAGGGCAACAAAAATGATTAGGGGGCTGGAGCACATGACTTATGAGGAGAGGCTGAGGGAATTCAGCTTATTTCGTCTGCAGAAGAGAAGAATGAGGGGGGATTTCATAGCTGCTTTCAACTACCTGAAAGGGGTTCCAAAGAGGATGGATCTAGACTGTTCTCAGTGGTGCCAGATGATAGAACAAAGAGTAATGGTCTTAAGTTGCAGTGGGGAATGTTTAGGTTGGATATTAGGAAAAACTTTTTCACTAGGAGAATGGTGAAGCACTGGAATGGGTTACCTAGGGAGGTGGTGGAATCTCCTTTCTTAGAGGTTTTTAAAGTCAGGCTTGACAAAGCCCTGGCTGGGATAATTCAGTTGGGGATTAGGTCCTGCTTTGAGCAGGGGCTTGATTCTATGATTCTATGAATATAATCATGAAACACACATACTTCATGAAAGTCATATCTGCACATTTTAAGCATTTCATCTGCTCCTCTGCACATTTCATAAGAAAGATGTGGTGGGCCATACTTATAGAGGAGCTTACAACTTATTTGCCTCTGACTGATGACCATTGTTTCACATCAGATGTCTGGTACATTAGTGCTATAACACTGGTCTACAATTTTTGAGAAGTCGTCTGCTTCAGAGATAAAATGTGCTATTTATTATGTATTTTGATGCGCTGAATTCAAATATGTTGTCAAGTATCAGGGGGTAGCCGTGTTAGTCTGTATCTACAAAGACAACAAAGAGTCTGGTGGCACCTTAAAGACTAACAGATTTATTTGGGCATAAGCTTTCGTGAGTAAAAACCTCACTTCTTCGGATGCAGTGAGGTTTTTACTCACGAAAGCTTATGCCCAAATAAATCTGTTAGTCTTTAAGGTGCCACCAGACTCTTTGTTGTTTGAATTCAAATATGACAATTAAAACAACTGATTGGCTACTGTTTCTAAGATATTTAAGTTTTTACATTTTATGTCTATGTATATTGTGTAGATAGTAGAGTTTTAATCATAAATTGTAAACCTAGGTTTTTTCATGTGTTTATGGTTGCTTTACATGATAATATTTCACCTGTCCTGTTTATGTAACACTTTAAAAATCAGCAAAAGGGTTATATAAATAAAATTTAGTATGAAACAAAAGGCAAAAAACTATTCTGTACATAGTTTAGTCCTATTCAGTGTCTACTCAGCGCTTCTTGGCTTGTCCCTTGTATTTGTATTCATTAAATGGAGCATCTCTTGTCACTGTCCAGCAATAGTCAGCAAGCATTGATGGGCTCCATTTGCCCTGATAGCGTTTCTCCATTGTTGCAATGTCCTGGTGAAATTGCTCACCGTGCTCGTCGCTCACTGCTCTGCAGTTCAGTGGAAAAAAATCTGGATGAGAGTGCAAAAAATGTATCTTTAATGACATGTTGCAACCAAGGCTTTTGAATGCCTTGAGGAGGTTTTCCACCAACAACCTGTAGTTGTCTGCCTTGTTGTTTCTGAGAAAATTTATTGCCACTAACTGGAAGGCTTTCCATGCCGTCTTTTCCTTGCCACGTAGTGCATAGTCAAATGCATCATCTCGAAGAAGTTCATGAATCTGGGGACCAACAAAGACACCTTCCTTTATCTTAGCTTCACTTAACCTTGGACATTTTCCACGGAGGTACTTGAAAGCTGCTTGTGTTTTGTCAATGGCCTTGACGAAGTTCTTCATCAGACCCAGCTTGATGTGTAAGGGTGGTAACAAAATCTTCCTTGATTCAACAAGTGGTGGATGCTGAACACTTTTCCTCCCAGGCTCCAATGACTGTCGGAGTGGCCAATCTTTCTTGATAGAGTGGGAATCTCTTGCACGACTATCCCATTTGCAGAGAAAACAGCAGTACTTTGTGTATCCAGTCTGCAGACCAAGCAAGAGAGCAACAACCTTCAAATCGTCACAAAGCTGCCACTGATGTTGGTCATAGTTTATGCACCTCAAAAGTTTTTTCATGTTGTCATAGGTTTCCTTCATATGGACTGCATGACCAACTGGAATTGATGGCAAAACATTGCCATTATGCAGTAAAACAGCTTTAAGACTCGTCTTCGATGAATCAGTGAACAGTCTCCACTCATCTGGATCGTGAACGATGTCGAGGGCTGCCATCACACCATTGATGTTGTTGCAGGCTTCAAGATCACCTTCCATGAAGAAGAATGGGACAAGATCCTTTTGACGGTCATGGAACATGGAAACCCTAACATCACCTGCCAGGAGATTCCACTGCTGTAGTCTGGAGCCCAACAGCTCTGCCTTTCTCTTGGGTAGTTACAAATCCCTGACAAGGTCATTCAGTTCACCTTGTGTTATGAGGTGTGGTTCAGAGGAAGAGGCTGGGAGAAAATGTGGGTCCTGTGACACTGATGGTTCAGGACCAGAAGTTTCATCCTCTTCCTCTTCCTCGTCTGACTCAAGTGAGAATGATTCTGGTGCATCAGGAACTGGCAGTCCTTCTCCGTGGGGTACTGGGCGTATAGCTGATGGAATGTTTGGATAATGCACAGTCCACTTTTTCTTCTTTGACACACCTTTCCCAACTGGATGCACCATGCAGAAGTAACAATTGCTGGTATGATCTGTTGGCTCTCTCCAAATCATTGGCACTGCAAAAGGCATAGATTTCCTTTTCCTGTTCAACCACTGGCGAAGATTTGTTGCACAAGTGTTGCAGCATATGTGTGGGGCCCACCTCTTGTCCTGATCTCCAATTTTGCAGCCAAAATAAAGGTGATAGGCTTTCTTAACCATAATGGTTATACTGCGCTTTTGTGATGCAAAAGTCACTTCACCACAAACATAGCAGAAGTTATCTGCACTGTTCACACAAGTACGAGGCATCTCTGCTCACTTTGGCTAAGCAGAAATGTGTCCCTTTGCAAAATCAAACACTGACAAATAAGAGAGCATGACACTGTATGATTTCTAGAGCTGATATAGGGCAATTTGTTCAGCAGACTGATGTAAGCTTCGTTAGGATTGCATCATCCATGACTTCTAGGAATGACATGATGCAATTCATATCATGTATAACGCAATACCAGCTTCAGATTGCATCATTCATTGTTTTGCCTAAAAAGCAAGTACTGTCCAAACCCAGTCATAGATTTAGTCATAGATCCAGTCAAAGATGTATTTTAGTCATTTCTGGTTTAAATTGAGATCCCTTCCCTTTACAACTCACTTATCCTCCGCCATTCCCAAGTCAAGGGTCGTATATACTGACCCAATAGCATATCTTGAAAACTAGAGCCAATCAACAATTTTAAGCATCATTTTCATTCTCAGTGACCCAGAATTAGTAAAGTTTGACTACATTTATTTCAGAAGCATTTTGGCTGTAGAGCAGTGCAATTGGACACATGTTGTGGGTGAACATTTAATTTAATATTTGCAAGGTTGATTACAGTGATGTTTTTATTATACTAATAATACATATTTCTGTTATTTTAATACCTCATGCATGAAAGATAATTTTTCACAGCTTATGCATCCAGAGACTTTGTCTTTATTTGTATATTTTTTCCATTATGTTTAATCTGGATAGTATGTCTAAGATATTTCATGCTCATCTGGGGACTGACAATAAAAATTACTTGAGTGCTCTCAATTCCCAATGAAGTCACCATGAACTGAGGGCATTCAGGTCTTACCAGGAGATGCTCATCACTTTAAAAAGTCAGGTTCTATGAGTGGTGACAGAGCAGTCTTAGTAATACACAGGGTAATATAAGCTAAGAAATAAAGGATAAAGTAGCCACTAAAAATCTCTATGATTTTTCATACTTGGAAATAACAGCAGATGAGTCATCTGACAGTAATTGGCATATAAGGTAGTACAGACACATCATCTCATGTAATACATATGTAGTACAGTATCTGTTGCTATCTGACTGGAGTTTCATACACTTATACAACATCTGAATATGCCTTAGATCAGTAGCAGGTGATAGGATTTGTTTTACTTCCCAATAAGCTGTAGACTCAAGTGAGTAGTGTTTGATATCTCCTAACTGGTAATTACATAATTATCCACAGCTTAATGTCTTAGTTATCACATAAGCCTACTGTACAGTGAGGAAAATTCCAATAATTTTGACTCTTCTGCTTCCTGCAATACTTATTTCCTTCCGTTTTGTGTGCTGAATGACTAAAATCAGCAATTATAAATTGTCTGTTTCTTTGCTCCATGTGATATCGTTAGTTAGTTCTAAGTGAGTCTAAGGAACATTTAAAAAATGTTTAATACAGTCAACATTTTCTACAGGATTTACTGTGAAGTCAGTATTGTGTAAGGCAATTTATCTGATTTCCTTCTATTGAGAAGATGAAGGGCTGGGAGGATGAGCCAAATAAGAAGAGTGAGAGGGAAAAAGTTTAACCGAAGTACCTATATTTCAAATGTGTGTATATATTACCTCTTTCTCAAATACCTCCTAAAATCTCCTCTTGATGAAAAAGCAAACTGACAATCAAGATTATTATAGGTACAATTAGAACATTTTCCCAAGAAAGACAACTGCCGTAACTTTAAACTGTCTATAAAAAACAAACTACTAACAGCCTCTCATCTCTCTGTACGAAAATAAAGAAAATGATCTGACAGACAAAGATAAATGCATCCACTATGCCTGCAATAGGCCTGATCCAAAACCCACTTAAGTCAATGGAAAAGCTGTCATTGATTTCAATAGGATTTGGATCAGGCCCATGGTGCCTCTGAAGGACAAATATAAACCAGTTGTCGTTTTGGATTTGTATTGCCAATGATTAGCTTTCTGCCAGTTGGCTATCTGCAGTGGAACTGGAAACAAATGTTTTGCTACAAATGTTCCTGCAAAAATGTGGAAGGTAGGCTGTCCTTGTGACGAAAGCCCAGGATTTAGGGATTAGGTGGTCAGGGTTCTATCCCTGACTCTACAACAGACTTGCATGATCTTGGGTGAAGTTAAGTCATGTACACTTTCTGGGGCTCATTTCCTCTGTCTGAAAAACAGTAACAGTAATAGCTACTGTGCTTATGTCAATGGCATGATTTGAGGCTAAATTCATTAATGCTTCAAAACATTTTGCAAATTTCAGGTGGATGGCACAATAGAAATACAAAGAATTAGTACTCTGGTGTATTATATCAAAGTGGGTACTGTTTGATTTAGGATTATACTAATTAGGACTAAATATTCTTCTCATACGATCTAGAATATATATAATTTGAGAGTACAGTTGTGAAAATTTGTTATAGTCTGAAAGACCAAGTACAACAACTATACCCATTTTCAATAGCAAAATGCACTATTTATTATAGATGTCATGACTATTTCTGCTTATCCCAGGAATACTCTAATTGATATGTATCTGATAACCCATTGAAGGAAAAATGGGAATGAGTTGGCAGGTGGCCTTTCGGATTTAAAGGGCACACAGCATATTAGCTGTGTGTTGTTTACTCACCCTGGAATACTAAAGACGTCACACAGTATGCTATCCCTTGCAATTTTTCTTCTTCATTCTGATAAATATTCTACTCATATTCCAAAAATAAGCATAATTTTAAAATCGATGTAAATAAGTCAGATCCATTTGTGAGTATTTGATGTGTGTATGTAAGATATGTTTTTGTCTTAATGGTCCATATCCAATCTGTAGCTAGATTTCAGTATTAGAGTTTATGCCTTGGCAATGCATACAAATAAGAGTAATTTTTTATTCTACTACTAAGACATGGAAAACTAAGTTAGTGTTGCTTTCTGAGGCAATGACTTTAATAAAATGTTTCTTTTAACACTGGTGAAGATCTCACTGCAAGCACCCCACTTCCCTTAAACTAAATAATATTTGCTGATTTTTGTAAGGAAAAGCATCTAGGCATATGAAAAAAATAGACCAAGCACCCATATTAATATTTTAAACAATGAATTATTTAGACGCTGAATCAAAATAAAACAATCCAGACTAATATTTCAGTAGACTGCATGTATCTATATGTAGATTTCACATCCAAGCAAATGGAAATACATTAAATTCCACCTTAAGATCTTACTATGCTAGTTCCACAGCAAATTAGTACTAGTGATGACATCAAATGTCATTCCTTGTTAACTTTACCTGTCCAAACCTGCTGACGACTCTCTCCATTTCCCATACAGCAAGGCCAAAAATTCCTCAAAACACTAGTTCTCTTTCAAAGCCTATTTATTACATAGGTAGAGCATATAGCAGTGAAGGGTGCCTAAAACTTCCCATTATAACCTCCCTTATCAATTGCTTATAATTTTGCCAAGCTTTAACTGCTGGAGATGAAATTTTCAATGCTTGCTATTTGCCTCAGGTTGAATATCTTCAGAAAGTTTCAGCAAAAACAAATACATATTGATATTGATATCTATATTTATAAACACATACCGATAAATGGAATTAGATTATTGGCTACTCTCTGATCCCAGTTACATCAGTAACTCCACTAAAATCAACTGATTTACTGCAGATTTTTAGTGATGTAACAGATCTGAATCTAGCCGGGGGTGTTTGGTGTTTGATACTTTTGTGAACTGCAGCAGAACTATTTAAATATACTTTCTAACAATTCTCTGAAAAACTTCTCAACTCAGGATAAAGAAAAATGATGTCTCTTGCTCAGAATTCAGCAGGAAGAAATGAAGTACCCAATCCTGCTTCCCCTGAAATCAATGGGAAGGGCAGCAGGTGTGAAGTTAGTGAAAGATAACATCCCATTATATGTTTAGTACTTATTTGTTGTAGTAGTTGTATGTCAGGATGGAGTCTGATGTATTTACATTTGCTGTGATTATATATAGCCTATAAACGCTAAGAAATGCCTTATCAGTGAAAGTGTTACTTTAAGGCTAGCTTCAAATGATCTCTGTGTCAGTAAATCCCTAATGGTCTTGCCAATAGATAATTGTGGTGTGCAAGCAAATCACTGCCATTTCAAATGGCATCTTGCGCACCATTTGGTATGCGAGGAGTGCAGTTTCATTATGCCAGTTAAACAGAGGAAGTCTCCATGTTCCAAGACAGGTTGTGAGTGGTCCAAACCTAGCATGCCCAAGCCAGAAGCTTTATTACACAAGAGGCTGTTGAGTAGTGTTCCAGTCATCAAAGAAGATTTCTAGAGTGGGGAATAGCAGATGAGAGAAAGAGAGTAGGGCCCAAAATTGAATCTGAGCTTCAGATTAGAAAAGACAAACCAATGGAAGAAGCTGCAAAGATTGACCCTGATCAGGAAATCCTCCTGCTTATATCCCTTCAAAAAACAAAAAACAAAAAACCACTGGAAAATGTGTACATTTAAAAACACAGATGGCCCTTTCATGTGAAGACAGCACATAAAAACCACTCTAAATAGGAAAACAATAACTCTGTAGAATGTAGACTTTGTTAAATTTGTCAGTGATGAGCTACTGCTCTCTAAGGTGACAGGAGACCACACAGCCTAATGACTAAAAACAGTGATTGTGAAATTCAAAGTTAAAATGGGGACTGTCTGCCACAAAGTCACAGATGCTTGTTCAGCGGCTGGTTCAGCATTGCTTATGAGAGGTGGCACTAGTAACATCCTCAGCAATCAGTGGAACCACTTCATAGAATGTTCTAATACAATATTTATAAATGGTTGTCTGTCTGCAGCCCTGGTTCTTCTGAAACTTTGACTCCAGTTCTCCCTGGGGTAGTATTTATCTGTTGCTAGTGATGTCTTATCAAAGGGCCAACAAAAGAGAAAGATCGGGCAAAAACTTGAATAAAAGGATTTGAGGAAAAAGCCAGTGTAAAAAGAAAACTTTCATTTGTTTAATCATGTTGGGATTTGGGGACATAGTAGATGAGGTTGAAGGACTCAATGAAGCCACCAGTGTTTTCAGTCCTGGATTGATAATGGTTAGTTTTGACAGTGCAGTGTCACCAATTTCCCTGTTTATAATGAGATAGCAGAGGCTCCCTTCACTCTGCAGAAAGCCTCCTTTCCAGATGGCATCAGGAACATAACAACAGCTTTTATTCTGAGATGGAGATAGGTAGAAGACTATTCCAATTAAATAATATATTATGGTAGAAGGATTGCTTCATGAAGCCTCTTTTCCCCTGGTCCCCATTATTCATCCCACTTGCAATGAAATAACTCACTATGCTCCTACCTTGTGGAGAATTAAATCTTTGATCAGTAGTCTGTTTAT
The DNA here is from genome assembly GCF_027887155.1 of Malaclemys terrapin pileata. NCBI lineage: Eukaryota > Metazoa > Chordata > Testudines > Emydidae > Malaclemys > Malaclemys terrapin. The sequence continues at coordinate 87,887,891 of NC_071512.1, forward strand.
GAATGACTACCACCTGATGATGTTTCGCTTCCCATAGGAGATTTGGACTGCAGAGAGTTTGATATAGTACTATGTAGTAAAGCTGTCAGACAAACATTTAGACAAGCAGCATTGTCATTCTAGGCATTCCACCCACAACTGCATTTTTCTCATCTACAGCTGTAGGCTTTTTTATGGGATACCATTGCCAAGTGGGAACATTATCCAGTTGTTCAGTTACTGTCTATGGGTTATTTTTGAATGTGAGGAATGCTTGATACTTATACATTCCAGGGCTCCTTGTCAGTGTAAACCAGTTCCCAAAATGGTACATTTCTAGGGATATTCACAATGTGGTATAAAGAATGGACCGTATCTGCACTCCAATTTCAATTCTAAATATTTTATCATAGAATTTGAAAGTCTTGTAACTGTGTCTGTCATATACTTTCATGCAATAAATAATTAATGGGTGATTATTTGTCTTTCATTGTACTCATTCCAACTGATTGGCATATAGTCCAAAATATTTTACATGTCATCAGAATGTGTGTGATGAGTCATGTACTAGCTAGTCATGTATAAGGGCCAGATCCAAAGCCCATTAAAGTGACTGGAAAGACACACCCAGTTACTTCAAATGGGGCTTTGGATAAGGCTGTAACTAATTTGCCTGGCTCACAACCAGAGTCCAGCAATGTTCACCACTACGATAGTTCATGAGACAGAACCCAGACATGCTTTTTCTCCTCACAATGCAATGATTTCTCTCTTTTGATGCTGACAACTGGAGTCAGGAGAGCTTCAGAAAATGATTCAGGCTCTCCCTGCTTGGAAGCTTACACAAGCTTAATTAAAGTCAAATTTCAAACAAAGGCATAAAAATAGGGCAGCACAAAATAATTGACTCTGGGTGGATTTTCAAAAATGCCCAGCATTGGCTAAACTCTGCTTCCACTGAAGTCATTGACTTCAATGGGGTTAGGACAAAGCTGTGTGCTTTTCAAAACCATTTGTGAGAAGAATGAAGTTCCTGAGGTATGGAGAATGGGTGTGCATGCGGCGTATATCATGGTGGAATTTAGCCCATTGTTAGTTCCTTTAGGGTTTACTTTGTTTTATTTATTTGTATCATTGATACGGTTTGTATCATTTTACAGCAATAAAAATTAAGAAATAATTCATTCAGCAATGCTTAGGAAGATAAACAAGCAGGAGATGCCGTGGAAAGATTTTAGTTTTAGTTGCTATTTTTTTGTTTTTCTACTCAGATGATGCTTATTGGTTTGTATCAGAACTTTACATTCTTCTAAGAGCATGTTTGCAAATTCATAATATAAATAGGAAATGGGACTTGAACATTGTTTGACTTTGGGTCAAGTTAAGAAGCTTGAAATGAGTGAGACATTCTTCCAGGTTGGAAAATATTATTTCATCTTAAAATATGCTATATCAGATGTTCCCTAGCTTCGCCTTTCAAAATCTTGCTAAGATTTTTCTCAGTGTGTTTTCTAGAAGAATGTTTAAGGAAAGTTATCTGTCTGATACCACCCTAGTTTTCACTATACCAGACAATCCAGAGGTGTGTTTATGCAAATCTAAAGGAAAGAAAAGTTTGTTACACTTTCTTACACTTCACTCAGTATGTCTGTTACATCATTAGACTCCCTTCACACTTACTTAAGCTATGTCTACACTGCCCCACAGTGGGCACTGTGGGCATGAACTAAAAGGTTCCTAGTTCGCATTAATGTAATTCTGTTTGAAGAGAATTCTATCAATGTGAACTAGGATCCATTTAGTGTGAGCATGCAGCGTCCACATGGTGAAGTTATACAGTAGCACTTTGGTGCGCACTGCTATTCACACTCCCATAGCCCAAATAGACTTACTAATCTATTTAGGTGCACCGTAAACTCAGAGGGCCAAATTCAGAGAGAGTGTGTAGACTAGCGCCCCTTAAACTAAAAGAGAATTCCTTATACTTCATTCCTAAAGTAGTGTAACTTAAACTCAGAAGAGCCAAGAAGATGCAATTTAAAGTAAACTCACCTGACCTTTAATTTATATCTTCTTTCTGCCTCCTCACTACTTAAGTTATGCAAACTTAGAAATTGGTAGAATGGGTAGACCTTAAGTAACTCTGAGTTTAAGCATAATAGAGTTTGAGTGTAATGGAGAGTAAGTAGGAGGTGGTGTGCTAACGCACACATAAATAATTTTGCTCATTGCATTCGCCACATGATGCAAAATATCGTATTCTCTGGAGTCAGAATAGCATAATTCATGTGTTCTTGGTGATGTAGGGATGGATTTTTGCTGCTCAGCTCTTTCAGCCTGTAAAAAGTCCAGTTTGATCAGGCTGACCCTTATTTTAATTTTGGCATGAGTTAGATAAATTTCCTCCTACAGTTCCCAAAGATTTTAATTACTGAGTGACTCAAATGGGTGCAGATTCCCAGAGCTTCTGCCAGAAAACCTCTCAATTCTGTCGTCATTCTTCAGAAAAAATATCATGCTACAGCATGTTCAGGCAATCTATAAAAAAGAGCATGTGTGAATTGGCCATACTCTTTCAACCATGGCTCTGTTATTAGTAATAATAAAACTAGAGAGAGACCTTGGGAGGTAAGGCACACACTGATTGGTTTCAGAAACTCTGAGAGCATGTTGACTGCTCTGAGATCTTTGTGAATGCCGGAGATGCAAAATACAGTTTGATTCTGAAAGTCATTGCTAGTGGCTAATGCTGATGTTTTTTGGAAGGGTACCCAGTAAGTTGTGACATTCTTGTAGACAAGTATGTGTCTACATGTCACTTGCTTTGTGACTATATTTATACTCAGACTGTTTCAAGATTTGATTACTGAGTATGACCCAGCATTGTATAAACATACCTTGGGGTTTGAAGAATAGCTTCAAAAAGGCTTGTTAATTGTGGTGGCCTTGTCTCGTCTGTACAGAGAATTTGAGGGACTCCTTCCACCATTAGTCAGGACCTATGGCAACACTAGGAGAACTGACACTAGCATTTCTACCACCAACTCACCTAGACCTCCTCTGAGCAACTCTAAATGGCATGGTGGTAAAAACACCTGAAGTCGATTTTTCCTTAGTATTCCCATCTTTGATGCGGCAGGTGTGATATTGGTGCATGGTTGATTTTCAGGAAATCCTCATTTTAGACACAAATGGTGTTCCAATGACCATAAGTTATTTGAACCTCCTAGTGCATAACAGGAAGAATGTGAGGAAATTGTTGAATAAGATTAGCAGTTGCAGTGACAATCTTTTGAGGGTCTAGAGAACTTTGTTTACTAGGTGGATAGTCATATTTAGATATGCTTACTACTCCATATACTTCTGTCCATTGAGTCCTTGTACCTAGCACCATCCACAGTCTAAATGCATTATCTTTCCATAGATAGTTTTCTTTCTATGATAGTTGCATTGATTTCTCATTTTTCCAGTATAGGTCTTGAACAGTTCACTATAGAAGGAGGCACTGAGAAAAAGACACTGATTTGTGCTTCCTCCACCAACTGTAATTCACTGTTTTTGTTTGTTAGACTTATTCTGCTGATTTCCCTTGTCCCACTGCAGATGGTCTGATAAAATTATTGGTGCTGCTTCCTTCATCCCATTTTGCAATTTTACAGGTCACTGCTGCTTCAGAGGAGAGTTTTTTGGGCAATTTTATTTTTAGTGCATTTCACATTAGTTGTACTGTAGATGTACACATAAACCAGGAGTAGGCAACCTATGGCACGCATGCCAAAGGTGGCACACTAGCTGCTTTTCAGTGGCACTCACACAGTGGTCCTGGCCGCCGGTCCGGGGGGGCTCAGCATTTTAATTTAATTTTAAATAAAGCTTCTTAAACATTTTAAAAACCTTATTTACGTTACATACAACAATAGTTTAGTTATATATTATAGACTTATAGAAAGAGACCTTCTAAAAACATTAACATGTATTACTGGCACGCGAAACCTTAAATTAGAGTGAATAAATGAAGACTCGGCACACCACTTCTGAAAGGTTGCTGACCCCTGACATAAATGCATAATAAGACCTTAGAAAATTATATGTAAGGACACCATCAGTACAAATCATACAAAATACACAAAGACAAGTATTTTGAAAATAAACAGGCAATACATTATTCAATACTTTGTTAACCTAGACACAGAAAAGAGGCTCTTGGGACTAAAAACAAAGATTGAAATTGATTCACTCCCATGTTAAGGCTGGCTTCTGCCCATGGAAACCTAGCTTAAGTTCTGTGAAGATGGAAAGTCTGCCCAGAAATGGGTCACAGCAATGCAATGTGCCTGTAACCCCTGCCCTGCTAAGGTCCTTGCAGCTGTATAGTACTGGCCAAGCCCAGAGAGCAGCTGCTTCTGTGCTTCTCTTCAGTAGTTGGACTCTGATATAAAGTCATCTTTCTCCTGCTGTGTTTCACTTGGGGAGAGTTATCTCACTACTTTCATGGTCCTTACTTTGCACCTATGCCTAGCTGGTGTCAATAGCTGGCTGAGAGGAAGTTTACATAGACAAGAACTAGTCTAACAGTTAATCACAATTTATTTTAAAGAGAAACTTTCAATTTGTTGTCAGATTAAGGCTGGATCCCTGGAGCACCATTATCCAAGCCTCTGACTTTAGGAACATGGAACCCTGGGTGCAGCAGCAGCAGTTCATTCAGTGAGTGTGTCTAGAGACCTCACAAATGGCTCAGCCCACTTCTCCTTTTGCCTTGAGAGTAGGTACTGTGTAGTCATCCATGAACTCAGGGCACAGACCGCAGGTCATGTGGAGCAAACAGATCTCCTGCCCAGGGGAAAGGCTGCAGAGAGGTATTAACAATGACTCTATCTCTTCCTAATGATAACACCTGGATGACGAGAGGGGACCAATGAAAGATCACTCCCCTGGAAAGAAATGGGAGGGAGAGTCCTGTCCCTTAACTGAAGAGGAGGGAGAATGGATGGAGACCTAGCTAATCGGAAGCTGAGGGGAGGAGAGTGGAGTGAGAGAAATAATAGTCTGTTGTGTCTCTGGGGAGTTAAAGCAAGGAATATGGCAGCCCAAAGGAGACATAAAGAGGTGGAGATTAGGCAGAGCCATGGTTCCATCCCCACAATGTACTGATCAGGAAGTATGGTGTATGTCCGGAAGGGATGTAGCAATGTATATATGGAGTATCTGTCATTGTTATATAAGGATGGGTCTGGCTGAAGAGACTGAACATCACCCTCCATTTTGGAAAGTGAGTTCTGGACTGCAGGAGGCAGAATATGTTGTGGCTGGCTAAATCTAACAGCATGCTCACTGCGCTGTTATGTAATGTTTAAATAAATATAATGCAATTGATAAATACTAGCTCTCCATGTCTTAATAAGAACACAGTGTGCTCTCCCCATGCACACCCAAAAGGCCTGGGAGGCATGCTGTAAACTGCAGGGCTGTACCTAAATAACACAGTCTACCCAGCAGGATGAAGAAGCCACAGAACTGTGTTGTGTGTTGAAGGGAGCTTTGTTTCAAATACCATTCCACAAGTAGCAAGAATTACAACTTAGTCATAGAAAAAGAAGAAAAAATACAGGCAAAGCAAATAAACCCCTCCCAGAAAGTAATACATATAATTAATCTACAGCATTTAAGATACTTTATGCTTGTACACTGCCAGTATTATTAACTACAACGTAGTTTGCCCAAGTATGAAAGTCATTTTTAGAGTGACTTTATGAGCAATATGATTATATGAGCTTGCATATCTGATAACAGAACTAGGACCCAGGATCTGAGAGAGATACGTTCAAGTATTTTCTTCCCATTGAAAGTAAAGATGCACTGTTTCTCCTTTAGATCCCCATGAATTCACAATAGAACTGACATTCAAAATAGCCAGAGTAAACACAGACATATGAAGAAACTGGAAATAAAATAGTGAGTAGATATTCCACCAAAACCCTGCTTTTCTTCCTTTTTAACATTTTTTGTCTTTACAGAAAAGCTCCCAGCTGCCAATACCACCTCAGTCATGGTAGTACACATACTTTATGTGAATAACACTAATGCTCCATACTCTTACTACTGACTGACATGCAATTTCATTTGCCAAGGTCTATTTGTTGATGAGTAATAAGAATACTAAGCATTTGCACAATACATCATACCAGCTCCTAGAAGCCATTACGATGTTTCGTGTCAGCACACAGTATTATGCACCTGTTCATTTTTGCATAATAAGAATAATTTGCACAGGTGCCATGTTACTATGCATATACCCTAAATCATTTATCTGTGTGGAGGGGGTAAAAAATCAATTCCAGGCTGAGAATTCTGTCAAGACTCATCCTGGCAAATTATAAAAGCCAAGCTATAAACCTTTCAAACTACAGGATTATAATGGAATTGCCAGCAGATTCTTAACTATAGGATAGCGGCAGACACCATTATAATACACGGTATATTTTTCTGCACACATACGCAGACACTTAATATAGACATAAACTAGTCCAAAAGACTTCTGACAGAAGAGTGTCTGATGGCACTGGACCCTCAGAAGTTGTTAAGGAATAGAAATGCTAGGAAGATAATAACTTGTGATCTGAAAAGTGTATGATAAAAATACTTCTACATAATTTAGCTTCCAGCTTTGTTAGATAGTAAATAATGCATGACTGAGAAAACAGAGGGTTGGTTGCTTCCATTGCAAATGTCAGAGTGAGTAAAAGGTGATCCATGGACTGCTCTGTAAGAAGGACTGGACTGACTGTGTGTTATCTAGATTTAATACAGCAGTTTAATTAATCAGTAAAGTTTCATTTATTTATTCACCAGCACCCAGCACATTCTGCAGTGTGTTCTTTTCATTGCTGTGAATGCAATCTGTCCAACATGTTACTTTACAAATGGGATCTAATGGAGTCTGCTGTCTGAGAGGGCTCCTGTGTGGCTGGTCATTTTTTCATGGTGTTATTGTGATTACAAAGATCTGTGTTAAAAAAAAAAAAAAAAAAAAGTAGGAAATATACACTCAGCCAGAGCAACTTTAGAGAAAGTATCGTCCTCTGTATTTCTGGTACCCACCAGATGTTTATATTTCCTCCCTGAAACTATAAAATGCAATACAATCTTGTTATTTTTATACTCCACCCTTCAATCAGAGCACCACAAAATAACATGGAGAGAACAAGAGGCTAAAAATGAAAGGTTTTAGCCAGGATTTAAATGGTGAAATTCACCCAAGGTAATGCCAGAATGTGTAAGTTGCATCTCCTGTATCAGCCTGGCCTTCTACCCTAAAGGGATTCACTCTGCAGGAAAGAGGGAATATTGCCACCATCTGCTCTCTTTCAGTGCACACTCACCTTAGCAATGCACAACCCCACTGCCAGCCTGCTCTACTAAAACTGAGGTAAAGTGGTCATCAAGGAGTTAACTGTGTTATTCAGAGTATTATGGGTTGGTGCTATGCTCCACCCCTCCCTTGCTTCCTTTTTTGGTAATGGGAGTTTTCCTCACTCTGTTGTGATGCAATTAAATAAAGCAGCAAGTTCTCAGCCTGCAGTCATGTGAGTAAAGCTTATTTTTGTTGTTGACAAAACTAGGGATGTCACTATATCGTGAAGCCTTCCTGCAGAGCACCTTTTAGGGTCAGCTCAGCCTCTGTGAATCTCACCGGGGGGGTTGCTCAGGTGCTGACTTAAGGTCCTCTGACATTGAATGAGTTATGCAGAGGCTGAAGCGATGTGGACTTTGTGTAGACTGAAGGCTTGGACTGTGGTTGAGTTGAAATATCCAGCAAATGGTGAAATGAGCCACTCTTGTACCATGGGCCATGATCTGTTCTTCATTTGCCTGGAATTAATATAACATGAGCTAACTGCAATTTACAGTGTGTTATCAAATAGCTACTCAATGTGTTGAGCAACACGTCACTTACCAAGACATTTGAGTGGTAGTCCATTCATAAGAGCTTTTCTTCCACATTTAATCCGAACAAATCTCACCAGTTTGGATTAAGGGCAGTCAGCAGACAGAGTTGGTTTCAGTGGTTCCTTTACATTCTCCTTCCTACTGTATTGCAAATTTCACACTTGATCCTGTCTTGATCCTGGCAGCATTTGCACTTGGCCTAAATAGGACACAGCAGGCTCTGATCTTAAAAGTATTAACACTCAAATGGACCTTGTGGACTATACTTAGTATTTCTGACCTCATGTTGATTCTTATGTCACAATGTTACTTGTATGGAATCCAATAATATGCCAAAAATGACTTTGATAGTCGCAATCAGATTTTGTGTGTGTGGAGATGTCTTGGGTTTTTCTGTTGATCATCCATCTATAGTTGCTGTCTTAAATTGTTATAAGGTTTGGTTTTTTGTGTTTCTCTTTTGAGCTTGCTTGTCAAATTTTGTTTCAGAAATGGGTTATACTTGAGTTGTAGGAACCTCAAACTCCAAACTTTTGTTTAGCTCCTGGCTTTAAGTGTATAGATAACACTGCAAAGAGTCTGCTGTAAGTAGCTTTTTGTCTGGGTCTATAGATCACATTTTAAAAAGTACTCTTGTAATTTCATGGTCATTTTCTGAATTCTAGCTGGACCTTTGCACAATGGTTTCTGTAATATCGCTTCCAAAAGTTTGTTGTCTGTTGTTACTTCACTTGATATCTCTGAAACCACTCACTACCAAGTATTAGCATTTCTATTTTACTCTGAGAATAGTTCAGTTGTATGATAGTCAGTGCCTGGGAAGGATCTGTCACTTGGTGTCCATCTTGCAGAAGTGTATATTTGTATCCGCTGAGATTTTAGTGTCTTTGAAATTCTCAGAATATGTTAGTACAGGAGCTTGTGGGAAAACTTTCTAATTTCCAAAAGTTTTTCTCTTGCCAGTCAACCTAGTGCCAGGTTTGAAGGTTTAAAAGACAACTACTTTTAAGCTGAAATATCCAAGTATTTTAAAAAATCATCTGCAAAATCTGACAATGAAAATGCCCCACCTCCATCCAAATAGACTCTCAAAAACCTATTAACTTTTTAAAAAGTTTTCAAAATTATACACACACACAAATCTTGGCTGAGACCAAATATAAGAAATTTTCAGTCCAAAAAGCAGTTTTTGTAATCTGTTGAAAACAGGAATTGAAAATGGAAGTGCCAAATCAAAATTAACTATAGCATCACTAATGTAACAGTAAGATGACTTCCCTGCAGGATTAAGTATAAAGAGAAGCTGGGTAGCGAGAGAGTAGGCTGTTATTTAAACACAAATAGCAGCATGGGGGTATAGAAAATTACAGCAAATTAATTTGCTTTTTGTTCTGTAATATGAGTGGATGAGGGTTCACATTACAAAAAATACTGTCACAATATGCTGCACTGTGGGAAGTCTTAGCATAGAGGCCAAGGTTTCAATTGATATGGAGAGTGAATCAGTCTCAGCCTGAGAGCTGGAGCTTTCAGAGCAGCTGTGGTGCAGTGTGGAGAAGCTCCCAGCATGTACCTGCTCTGTAGATAGAGGGTTCTGTGTCCTAGTCTGTCAAAGCACCGCTAAATTCAGTTGAAATGCAAGCAACAAAAAAACAACTTCCCTGTTCTTGGACTAACATTTTCAGTTGTTGTTTTCACATATGGAGTTTTGTACAGCACTGAGCACATCATCTTTACTCAGCACTAAACAGATAATGTTCACAATAACAAATCGGTAGCTGTAACTAGTAAAAGTTAATGTACTGATTAGGTAGTAACCATATTTTTAAAGCTTGCTCTTCATTATTGTACCATTGCTTAATCCAAAAAAAGGGGGAAATAGCTGGAAAAGGGAGACTGTATATTGAATTATTGCTCCAACCACCCAGAACACCTGCGGCCTGTGGAATTTTATTTCGAAGATAGTGTAGAAAGCTGTATATTTTCTGCTACTGATTCTGGCCCTAATCCTCTAATTGATAGTGCATGGGCAGTATTGACTTCAGCGGGGCTCTGTGCAGGCTCAGCAGTCCATTGCAGCCTATCATTTATGCTATGATGGAATATACATCAGGATGGAAAAACATATTGAGTTGACAGGCATACAGTTTGTTCACCGATTTACATGGAAGTTTATATTGATATTTGTTCTTATTATAATATACTCTTCAAAGGACCCAGTTAGTATTGGGGCCTTGTTGTGGCAGGCAAAGTACAAATACCTAAAAAGACAGTCTTCACCCTGAATAAATAAATAATCATGAACGATGAACATCGTGTTAGTTCCATGGTTATAGTCAGATATATAGATATAGATGGTTTTTTCAATTTATTTATATATTTTAATGTATCTGGAGATATATAGTGTCTTAAGCACAAATGTGATGCCCTTCTGTTTGCTTAATGTCCTGAATACTCATCAACAGCTGTTCCAATGTCTGTCCCCAGCATGATCATGTAGTATCTGGATGTAGCTGATTATCACAGGCAAATGTGTTGTTTTATTTGCCAACTTGTCAGTTGCAACTTCAGTGCTTCCTGTTCAGAATGGGATTTTTTCCATCTCCACTGCAAACCCCCTTACCTGTACTACAGTTCTCTCTCAACTAACTTTATCGGTTTGGTTAGTTCAACAAACTGGTTGGATTGTTTAGTAATTTGTATCTCTGATCTGTGCCTAGGATGGACCATACTGAGAATGCCACATTCAGGGCAGACTGTAGGAAATAGGGCAGACAATCCCCCAAACTGGTGATTTAGTCCATAATTAGATTCACCAAGCCAGTAACAAAAGAGCTTCCACAGTACCATACTGGTTAACAAGAAGTCAAACAGAGTCATTGGCTCCCATTGAGACAAACAGGTCTAATATAGTGAGGGGTTACTGAAAACCTAATTCACCGTATGTGAGGTTCTACTTACCCCAAAGCATCAGACACTTACCCCAGGGTCAATATGTGTCTCAGCTCTTCCCTAAATATCACACTGTCAGCCAATCCTGGGGTTACCATATGTCCGGATTTTCCCGGACATGTCTGGCTTTTTGGGCCTCAAATCCCCGTCTGGGAGGAAATCCCAAAAAGCCGGACATATCCGGGAAAATAGGGAGGGAGGGGCCAGCGGTGCTCGGCCGGCGGTGCGGGGCCGGGGGCCGGGCTGGGGGCCAGCGGTGCTCGGCCGGGGGCCAGGGCCGGGCCAGGGGCTGGGGCCAGCAGTGCTCAGCTGGGGGCCAGGGCCAGGGCCCGGCCCCGGCCCCCGGCGATGCTTGGCCGGGGGCCGGGGGCTGGTGCCCCAGGGCCCGAGCCGAACCAGGCAGGAGATGCCGGGGCCATAGCCTCTTGGCCTGGGCCGGCCGGCCGCCGGAGAGAGCCACTCAGCCAGGGGGGCCGGACTGGGCCGCGCCTCCTCGCGCCCCCAGCCCCAGCCCCAGCTTATCTGCTGCCTGCCTGCTTCAGGCTTCCTGCGAATCAAATGTTCACGGGAAGCAGGGGAGGGAGAGGGGCAGGGGGGCGAAGCATTCAGGGGAGGGGGCAGAGTTGGGGTGGGGCCGGGAATGGGCGGGGCTGGGGCAGGGGCGGGGAAGGGACGGGGGTGGGAGCGGAGTTGGGGCGGGGCCGGGGCCCCGTGGAGTGTCCTCTTTTTGGACACTTAAAATATGGTAACCCTAGCCAATCCTTAGTAAACTAACTACAGATTTTTTAATAAGAGAGTTATTGAATGGTTAAAAGATTATATACATTACAAATGCTTGTGAGGCCCTTATATCAGGTTTGTAGCAGTGATAGATGAGTCTGCTGGCTTCCAGTCTTTCTGGAATCAGCCCAAAAGGTGAGAATCCAAATGCAGGTTAGCTGTAAAGTCTGTTAGAGTCTTTCCATGCATTTTCCAGGTATTCCAAATAACTACTTGAAAGATCTCAGTCCCATAGCTTAAAGGTTCCCTGTTTAAAGTGCAGTAGATGAAGGATCGGGCCTGAGGTTTCACTTTTATAGCTGAAGGGAGCTGTTAAGTGGTTTGAGAACAGCATGTGACTGAGGATTCTTCTTTGTTGAGCACACACTGACCCACCACTTTGAAGTTAACATTCCATTTCCTATGCATACAGGTAATTGAGTTACACTCATTTGCATAAGGCAATTAGCCAGTCTTTCATTATAATAGAGATAGATAAGCTGAAGACAATGGAGATAATATTATTAGTTTCCTGCAGTATCTCATATCTTTGATATTAAGGTTAACTGAACACAGTCTCATACATAATGTAAGACAATTAAGACATGAAAAGGATTTAGCATCTAAAAGCTAATTTGGTTGCATTGGTCAACTTCTAACAGGATACAGGTACACAGACAAACACGTTTAGCATCTACCCTTGATTTCTACTACAAATAAATGGGTTAATGGTTGCTGGTCTAGTACATCTCTTTGAAAGTCACATACAATTGAATTGTCCTGATACAAATTGTAATGCCTCTTGTCAAGTTGTTTTGGGTCATGCACAGGTTGGTTGGTTTGCCACTATCATTCATTGAAACTATGACCATTATGATAAATATGCTTTAAAGTGAGTTACTTGAATAACAGTTTGTCATGATGCTACCCAAGCTGTAAAAGAGATTAGTTTAGGTAAAGTTCTGGGGCCAGTTATACTATTGTAACTTCATTGTTAATTGAAGAACAGGAGTACTTGTGGCACCTTAGAGACTAATAAATTTATTAGAGCATAAGCTTTCGGATATATGCATATATAGAAGTGGGCTGTAGTCCACGAAAGCTTATGCTCTAATAAATTTGTTAGTCTCTAAGGTGCCACAAGTATTCCTGTTCTTCTTTTTGCGGATACAGACTAACACGGCTGCTACTCTGAAACCTTTCATTGTTAATTGTTATTTATTTTTTGTACTGCTGTGTAGCTAAAAGGTCCCAATCAGGACTGGGGTTCCATTGTACCAGGTGGCGTGCACACACATTCCTGCATTGGAGAACATCCGATCTAGGGCCCTATTTCTTCAATGTGTAGCACACGGGCAGCCTACTGGACCCCTGTTGTGTGGGTGCAGAGTGTGCTCAGACACATCCATTTGCCAGATATAACCTTAATATAAGACAAAATACAGAAAGTGAGTGTTAACAAGCAAGAGGAGTGGAGAGGAAGGGGAATGAGGGTGTGACGCTGGAAGACCAGGTGCCAACTCTTGCCAAGCTTTAGGCCTCAGCCAAACACTGCCAAATTCATTACTGGAAACCAGTCTGTTTCCCTTGTGTGTTAGTGTGGTTACAGTGGGTATTGCACTCATAACAATGTGTTTAGTGTTTAGACCTCATGAAATGCTTCTAAGGCCCTGTGTACACTGGCAAGTTTCTGCGCAGTAAAGCAGCTTTCTGCGCTGTAACTCCCGAGGTGTACACACTGCCAAGCCACTTAGTGTGCAGAAATGGCACAGTTGTAGCGCTTTAAAAAAAACATCCCAACGGGAGGTGTACAGATTTCTGTGCACAGTGCCAGTGTGGACACAGTCAATTACAGCGCTGTGATTGGCCTCCAGGAGGTGTCCCACAATGCCTATTCTCGCCTCTCTGGTCATCGGTTTGAACTCTACTGCCCTGCCCTAAGGTGACCAATCGTCATTCCCACCCGGTAAATTCCTTTGTTGCATGCATTAATCTCACTTATAATATCCTTATCACTTGCTGTAAGGTAATATTTAATTTTTTGCTTTGTAAGTGTAAAAAAATGTTTGCTCTGAAACTCTGACCCCTGTCAGGAGGGATTGTCTTCTGCCCATCCAGAAGGCCTGTCAAAAGTAAATGGGCCATTGTGGGACATCAAAATACAAAGACTTTGTTAATTGCTCCCCCACACCCATGAAGAGACTATGTGCAAAAGGGCTCATCCCATCAGTTTCAATTCTGGAAGAAAGAAAGAAAAATAGCTGACAACGGTCTGGAGCAACAAAACTGAAGCAGAGATCAGAAACCCAGGGTCAATCTGGATTAGCCCTAAAAGATATTCAGAGTTGACAGATTACTACAACTGTCACCTTTTGAAACCATAGACTGTAACTCATTTGTGTATATATGTTTGACTGCTTTAACCTTACAATAACCCTCTCATTTCTTTTGAGTTAATACATCCTTAGATGGTTTATTATAGGACTGGCTACAAGTGTTGTCTTTTGTGAGAGATATAAAGTACAGATTGACCTGGGGCAAGTGACTGGTTTCTTGGGACTGGGAGCAAGCTGAATATTTTGTGATCTTTGGTATATTGCAACCAGCTATCACTAAATCCAGCTTGCATGGGTGGCAAGACGGACTGGAATGCCCAAGGTGATTGACTGTGATTCAATGGTAATACTGTTATAGTGCTTTAGGAGTTCACGTTTGTTACTGGATTGGTGAAAGCTAATTACAGACCACACTACGAATTTGGGGTCTCTACCTTGCTTCTTGACAGTCTGCCCTGAAGTTGGCATTCACGGCAATGTGACAGAGAGTTACAGCATGACAGAGAGTTACAGTAATAAGCACATAGACTTACATAGCTTAGCTATTTGCATCATTTGGTGGTTCTGAGTCATTTCCAATGTTTTAAAAATATATATATCAGCAATCTCCACTGGCCCTTTCTCATCATTATCAGTTGATTTCTGGTGGGCATCACTTCATTTGAACTTGCCCAAGTGTAACTGAGAGATACTTTGCCACAGGTAGTGTACAATGGAATAGTCATAAATCAATTAATTGCCAACTGAGGGTTTTTTAAATCTTGCAACTCATTTATCTGAGTAGTATTATTGCACCATCTATAAAACTGGCTGTAGAGTGGGAAAATGTATTTGTAAGTTGATGTAAAAATTGCAAAACTTCACAACAAATAATCATGTGACTAGCTTTTGCCGCAGGTCTCTAGGGACCCAGGCTAATTGAGGGTTGAAAAGTGGGTCTTTAAGAATGAAAACTGATGAACTCATATGTTTTGGAGCTGGACTTTCAGAGGCATCTTTTTTTTTTAAAAAATTGTCCTATAATGTTTCAATCAGTAATTGGTCTCTTACTGTCAGAGGACTTTTAGTGTTCTCCTTTATTATTTACTCATGTAATGTGTGATAAAATAAATGAGACATCTGCTTATAAGTACTGCTGTATGGCTAACACTTCAGAAGGCTTCAGGCTTCATTTTCACTCATCACACACAAATTGGATATTGAAGGGCATCCAGATTTTATTTTCCTGATTCTTCATTTTAAAGGAAATTAAAACTGACTATTTCTTTTCTGGGCTGACACCAAAATGTAGATTTTACTCCAAAAGTTGGATTCCATATTGCTGTGTTGCTGATCCGGCATTTGGATGATACTTACAAATGTGTATTGAGAGACATCATCAGCTGGAGGAAGCAGTTACACACATTCAGGTGCCTGCTTTTGCTTTTCAAAACTAAAATGGCTGCAAAAAATAAAGATTCTCAGCTGGTGTAAATTAGTGTGGCTCCACTAAAGCCAATGGAACTACGCTGATTGATGCCTGCTGGGGATCTCGCCTAAAATGTTCCAAAAAGAAGTACAGGAGTACTTGTGGCACCTTAGAGACTAACAAATTTATTAGAGCATAAGCTTTCGTGGACTACAGCCCACTTCTTCGGATGCATAAAGAAGTGAGTCTGAACATATAGCAATGTTTTCCACAGGGGCCAGATTGGAGAAAAAATGTGATGGTTCTCTTCCAAGCCCCACCCACATGAGGCACTGCTTGCTGTACATTGTGTCTATGTTCAAAACATAATCCTGCATAATTATAGAATGATATAAAATTAACATGGCACACATCAAATGGATTAAAAATTGGCTAACTGACAAATCTCATTATAACTGTAAATGGAGAATCGTCATCAAAGGGGTGTGTTGCCAGTGGAGTCTGGCAGGGATCAGCTCTTGTTACTTAACTTTTTTATCAATGACCTGGAAGACAACATAAAATCATTCCTGATAAAGTCTGCACAAAAATGGGTGGATTGGTAAATAACAAAGAGGTCAAGTCAGTGATTCAGTGTAATCTGGATAGCATGCTAAACCAGGTGCAAGCAAACAATCTTGTTTTAATACATCTAAATGTAAATGTACATCCTGGGAAGCAGTGACTCTCAAAAAGATTTGGTGGATGTGGTGGATAATCAGCTGAACATGAGCTCCCAATGTGATGCTGTGGTCAAAAGAGCTAATCCGATCCTTGGATGCATGACCAGGCTTTGGCTATGGAATTTGACTCTGGGATCCTTGGACTTGGTGCCCCCTTGGTGAGGTCTTAACACACCTCACCTCAGTGCCCGGAAAAATCATGGAGGAGGTCCTCAAGGAATCCATCTTGAAGCACTTGGAGGAGAGGAAAGTGACCAGGAACAGTCAACATGGATTCTCCAAGGGCAAGTCGTGCCTGATCAACCTGATTGCCTTCTATGACGAGATAACTGGCTCTGTAGATATGGGCAAAGCAGTGGACAAGATAGATCTTGACTTTAGATATGGTGTCCCACAGTATTCTTGCCAGCAAGTTAGAAAGGTATGGATTGGATGAATGGACTATAAGGTGGATCGTTGGGCTCAATGGGCAGTGATCAACAGCTCAATGTCTAGTTGGCAGCCGGTATCAAGCGGAGTGTCTCAGGGGTCTTTCCTGGGGCTGGTTTTGTTTAACGTCTTCATTAATGATCTGGATGATGGGATGGATTGCACCCTCAGCAAGTTTGCAGATGCCACTAAGCTGGGGGAAGAGGTAGATACACTGGAGGGTAGGGATAGGGTCCAGAGTGACGTAGACAAATTGGAGGATTGGGCTAAAATAACTCTGATGAGGTTCAACAAGGACAAGTGCAGATTCCTGCAGTGAGGAGGGAAGAATCCCATGCACTGCTGCAGGCTGGGGACCGACTGGCTAAGCAGCAGTTCTGCAGAAAAGAAACTGGGGATTACAATGGATGAGAAGCTGGATAAGAGTCAATGGTGTGCCCTTGTTGCCAAGAAGGCTAATGGCATATTGGGCGGCATTGGGAGGAGCATTGCCAGCAGATCGAGGGCAATGATTATTCCCCTCTATTTGACACTGGTGAGGCCACATCTGGAGTATTGCGTACAATTTTGTTCCCCCACTACAGAAAGGATGTGGACAAATTGGAGACAGTCCAGCAGAGGGCAACGAAAATGATTAGGGGGCTGGGGCTCATGATTTATGAGGAGAGGCTGAGGGAACTGGGCTTATTTAGTCTGCAGAAGAGATGAGTGAGGGGGGATTTGATAGCAACCTTCAATTACCTGAAGGGGGATTCCAAAGAGGATGGAGCTCGGCTATTCTCAGTGGTGGCAAATGACAGAACAAGGAGCAATGGTCTCAAGTTGCAGTGGGGGAGGTCTAGGTTGGATATTAGGAAAAAGTTTTTCACTAGGAGAGTGGTGAAGAACTGGAATGGGTTACCTAGGGAGGTGGTGGAATCTCCATCCTTAGAGGTTTTTAAGGCCTGGCTTGACAAAGCCCTGGCTAGGATGATTTAGTTGTGGTTCGTCCTGCTTTCAGCAGGGGGTTGGACTAGATGACCTCCTGAGATCTCTTCCAACCCTAATCTTCTATGATTCTACAGGCTTTGCTGAGCTTCTCTGCCTTAGCTTCCCCTCAGTGAGGCTTGTATGCCTGCTGTGCTAATTGAACATGGCTCCCCCTTTAGTGAGCTCAGATGCTCCTTTGGGCCCTGCTTCGCATGTTGGGCTTAGATCCTTGTTTACTGTGGGTGGAAAAAAAGTAATGGTATTCTCCCAAGCCCACTCAGTGCCAAAATGTGCTGTCACTCATAGTATATTGTGCAGACCTCCCTAATGTAATCCTCCCTTTTCTTCATTACATGCTTTGACTAGTGAGTTAATAATTAATGTTGACATTTAAAGTATTATCCTTGGCATTGAGTTACCACCCACTTGTAGGAATGGGGCAGTTCACACCTCTCAGAGCTATTGATTCAGGTTCTGCAAAGGCAGGCAGATGCATCAGTTACATTTAGCTCACATTTTCAAAGCTATCTCGCCACCCTAACAGCTGAAGACTTAAGTTTCTTTTTAAATGTATGTTTGGATTCTAGAAGACAAGAAAGGAACATGAAAGAGGTGCGGGTATACCACACTGCTGCATATCAGCTGAATCCAAGCCCTGGTTTCACGCACGAGATAAAAGCATGAGGACTGGATGGCTCAGCATGTGCTTTCTGATTTTGTGTGGGGCATTTCAATTTTATGTTGCCAGTTTAAATCTAGATTTGGCTGGTAGTGACTAAATGTCACCAGCTGATACTGTTTGGTGATCTGTATGAAATGAGTTTGGTGGTCTTAGTCCATCTCCTTTTGTAGAAAGTATCCACATCTCTTAAGCTATCACCCTGCTTAGCATTTTTGGCACTCTTATTGGCATTGTCCTCCTAACAGGTCAGGCCTTGACTTCTCTGTCTTCTCACCTCTAGTGGTATTTCCTCTCTGTCAGAGATGAGGCCATTTACTGAGGCAGGATGGGAGAACAGGCATTGAGTTTGGGCCTCTGTTATGCCGATTCTGTAGTTAAATGGGACATCCTTTGGCATCCTTCAAAAGTGCTGTATTCTCATACATTTATAAAATAAAAGTGACCAGAGAGTCACTCATATCTGTGTCATCTTCTCCAGCTTAAAAGTTGATAGAAAATTATACTAGAGGAAAAGACTAAAGTACACACGTAACCTTCCTGATATGGTTTAAACACATGCGTAGATCCCAATATAGCACACTCAGTAAGTTCCTCATACTTTGAGACTTGTTTTAGGAATTGCTCTGTTTATGCACTGTCTTCCACCTCTCTGTTCCTTTTTACCTTGTTCATAATTTCAGTGAAGGAAATCAGCCAGTAAAAATTTTGGGCCTAAAAGCCAATATCCTCAGTTTCTCACTGCTTTAAAGAAAACCACCAACAATTCAAAGGGATGTTTTTAATGCTTTAGTCCCTCTGCCTTTCTGAAACTGCTGTACATTCCAGACTATAAGGCCCCTCTCATTCAGAATAAGCTCTCAATGGAGAGATGTTCTTTTGAACATTGCCAGACATTTCAACAGCTCCATTAGCTCTTGTTCTTTGAAGAGTTTGAATTTTTGGTGCCCACAACAGTGACAGTATTTTTGGTGGGTTTTTCAGGTTTATCTTCTATCGTAAGCCTAGTGGGAATATTAGCCTTGTGAGGAAGAAAGAGCCTACCAGACAAAAATCACTACAAGTCATGAAACAACAATCCCGAAATAGACCTATCCTAACTAAACAAATAACCCCCCTGAATATGGTACCAAATGCCTTTGTTAAAGCAAATGCAACAGGATGTGCTCAATGTTCCTGAACATATATCCTATTAGAGACAATGTGGAGACTTTGTTCAGCTGCACTATTAGAGCATTAGATAAAGGAGAAACCAAAAACTTCTTCCAGAAAGTTATTTGATACAATGACTCAAAGGCAGGTCAAGGTCTGTAAGACTAAGATCCCCTGAATTTGAAATTGTGCAAGAAAATAATTCATAGCTGGCATGAAGTCTCTTCTCTCTGTAAACTCAGAGACTAGGATGTGATGCCATGTGGGGAGATTCTTCTCCTGATCTTTGGACTCCCAATTATTCAGATAATAGCTATGAGATACATAAAAATGATGTCAGTGCTACTAATGAGTGCAAAAACTACATTGGTCTAATATTAAATTTAATAAGCTGAAACAAAAGAAATCATACAGTGATATAGCTCAGGTTCTCATTTATGCATCTACATTGCACTTAAGTAATATTTTTGATTACTAGTAGAGGTAGCCAGAGAACAACCTTTCATGACAAATTTTGAGATTTCAAAATTGTATTTGTTTCATGTAGGAACAAAAAGAAAACCTTTTAGATGTTTTTGCAATATTGAATTGTGTCAAAACATCCATTTTCAAATCTAAAGAGTCAAGTTTTTATTTGGGTATCCCTCTCTCTCTCACTCTCTGGAAGAGACCAGAGTCCACCCTAGATTTCAGAAACATTCCTATAAAAGTTTTGTTGATATAAATACATCTCCACAACATGTTTCAAATGCATTGAAATTGCATATTTTGAAGAAAAAATTGTATTGAAAATGTTCTGACCAGTTCTAATTACTAGTTACTGTCAAATATATTCCTAAGTATAAGCAGTACAGTTTGTGAAATGTGATGAGTTACTATTACTCTAAGTGCTTCAATCCTTTTTCAGAGGCTTTATATCAGATTTCAGAGAAGCGCAACTTTGGTGGGGGAGGGCTTGGAAGCACTTGGATTTTTGAAGGATAAAATTTAAAAAATAGTCTATTTTGAGAGCATTTGTTGTGATTACTTCCTATATCTTCATAACAATTTACACAGATTTATTACAACATATTACCAATACCACCCTCTCTTATGTGGGTGGTCATTAGGGTTTGAACCTGGGATTGTCATAACTAAAATCAAGAGCTGCTATGGCTTGAGCTAATGAGGTGATTCCTCCAGCTAGTTGTTTTAATAGGTTCTTCTCCACTCACATGGAGCAGTTGCTAGAGGGGACAGGCACACTGAGCTAGATAGGAGGAAAGACTCCGTACTAGGTGGGTTACAGTGTGTTAGCAGATTGAGAAGTGTTTCATTTAGCAACAACTCATTGACCTGGCAATGGGAGGCCAGGCATGTCCTAGGGTCCTACAGACACCTCTTCACTGCTTCTCCCAGGAATGCTAACTGGGGAAGTGCAGATATAGCCCATCCCTCCCAAAGGCACTGGGCCCTGCTGAACTGTTCTTTCCTCCTCTACAGGACAGTGTGAGAGCTGCAGGTGCCTGCATGGATCCAGCAGTACGATTAGCAGACTGTTATAACTACAGGTTTTGTAAAGGTTGTTTGTGTGACCATATTTGTAATAATTCAGGCAGGCTTTATCAGTGATGTCCCAAAGTCTTCCATGGAGATGGACTTTCTTGGGAGTTTATACAGATGAACCAGAAAATGAAACCTGACTCCTATACCCCCTGACATCTTCCTCCTCCTTCCCTTGCTGTGACGCTGCAGGAGCTGTGAGGTGGCTGGGCATGTCCTGCTGCATTCCTCTAGGGGATGCCAGCTGCAGACTAAATCACTGGCTTCATCTGTTTGCTTGTGATGGGAGGGGAAAGGTGTTGAGTGGTTTCCAGGTGGCAGCAGCCACAGCATTGCAGAGCCAGTGTGGCTCTGCATCTGGAAGCAGGGACTGCACCTTCCTTACTGAAGCAATGCCTCCTTGTCTCCACCCCACCCCGCAGCACCAACCTTTCTGCCTCTCTCATTGACTTTATCCATGCATTAGAGCTGACAGCCACCCCCCATGGACAGGGACCTACTGGGGCAGCCACCACTGCTGGCTGCAGTGGAGAGGGAGCGGGCATCTTCCTGCCTTGCTCCTGTTAGTACTTTTTGTAACATTAATTCTTACTTATGTCAAATATTTACGTTGTTTTTTTGTATTTAATTTTCTTGATTTTTCTTTTTAAGAAAAAAAATAGAACTTACTTTGTTTAATTGTTATCATTTAAGGCTGGGGTTTCCAAAGGAGCTTAAGGGAGGAGCCTGGCTCTCATTGAATATCAGTAAGATTTGGGTGTGTAATTTCTGAAGGCACTTTTCAAAATCTCAATCTAAATGGCTCATGTAGGCTTTGAAGTTCACCTTCCCTGGCGGTGAATGGGGAGGAGGAGTAGGCAGAGTTCCCAATTCAGAGGGTTCTGTGAGGTAAGGGGGAAAGGTTACATATCTGCTGCTGTTTTTTAACTGAAGATAGTTTTGTTACTTTGATTTCTCTTCTACTTTGTTGTTGTTGTATTATTGTCTGTTGCTCATGCTCAGTTTTTCCTCCCTTGTACCTTGACTCTCCTTCCTATCATTGTTTCTGTCTTTTTTTTTTCTTTTCCTATTTATATCTCAATTTTTAATGCCTTTCTTTACATATTCCTTTCTTTCCTTATTCTACACTAACCCATATATTCCCAGTGGAAATTTTCCTGATTTTACTTTAATCTCTAATTAGAGATATCCCCTTGAATAGACTCCAGTGTTCCCGCAAAATACCATATTTGCTTAAGAGAGCAAACTAAAGAAGACTGTCAACAATAAAGTGTACTTAAGTGATATCCAGTCTCTTTGAACCAGATACAATGTGTTCTTTCCAGGAATTATACACCAAAAAGGAAATCCTGTCTTCTCATTTTCACCCTAATACTTGCGACCAAATTCTTATGCAACTCTGAAGTGAATGGAGTTACAATGCAAGGAATTTGGCCACTACTCTTTAATAAATGTCTCCTGATGCCTTACTGTGTCATGTCTGAAATCCTGCCTTCCAGTGCCCCTAATCTCCTTCACTTTCAGCACTTTCATCTGAGTGTACCTCATCACTATTGCTGTGATGCCTCAGATCCTTAGGTAACCTTTCTCACCTCTTGTGGCCTAGATCAATTCACCTGCTTGAATCTCTTTACCAGCATAAGGTGTGTTTTGTAATCAAATCCTCATAAATGGGTCTATGCCATTTTACTCCTACTGGCAATGTGGCTTATCATGTTTTATAAATACATCAGTGATCCATGGGAGGATTATATTATAATCATGGAGATGTCACTACATTCCATGCAACCATATTTCTTAGTATACCTCTACCTTGATATAACACTGTCCTCAGGAGCCAAAAAATCTTACCGCGTTATAGGTGAAACCGCGTTATATCGAACATGCTTTGATCCACCAGAGTGTGCAGTCCCTCCCCCTTCTCCCCCAGAGCACTGCTTTACTGCGTTATATCCAAATTCATGTTATATTGGGTCGCGTTATATCGGGGTAGAGGTGTATATGTTTGCAGCTTCTGAGTACTTGAAAGTGGGGAAAGCCAGATCTTCTCCTGGTGTATACTGGCCAATGGAGTGAGGGTGATTTACACTATCTGAGGATCTGGCCCTACATCTTAGTGTTCTCATATGAGGTTTTTTTAATCTGTTCTCTCATTCTACATTGGCTTCTGTTTGCTCTATAATAGTACTAGCGGCATCTTTAGAACCTACAGTATCAGAATCATTGAACTAAACTGCCATTCATATTAATGGAAAAACAATTAAAATATAAGGACGCATAAGACTATTGCTCTCTCTTAGACACACACACGAAACTGAGGAGTCCTGAACCAGTATGTATCTGAAGTTCAATATGCAACCAGTTAGACTACTCCACACCATTTAAGAGCTGAGAAATTTTAAGGCTATTGAACACTGAATTTTCACAGCACAAAGTTAGCAGAGATGTTTGTGTAACTGATAAACTGGGAAAATTCACAACATTGAATGGTCCTCAAATTCACACTTCTACATGTGTCATAGTCTGGTGTTAATATACTTTGGGCCATAACACAAAACATGTAAGAATATTGTCTGGGCAGGAAAATGTGTGAAGTTTCTCCCTCTTCCCCCCCCCCACCCCATGCAGTATATACCGTTTGTTTATCTAGGGGATTTATTCCCTTATGGATGATGATAAACTATTTTATAAAGGGAGAAAGTTGACAATTTGAGTTGTTACACATGGTGTTCTCTTGAATCAAGTGCAGTGCCCACTGTATGATAAGAACCTTCATCAAGTAGATAACTGAGCCAACCCCTGTTTACATTTAATGTTAACATAGTAATTTATGATTAGTTTCAATTTTCAATTACTTCCTGGTGTAAACTGAGACAGAAAGAAGAAATCTCATGAAAGAAGAGACTACTTCTTACTCAGCTGGAATATGAACATATTACAAGAGAGGCTATTTCTAGTCAGATTTCCATCCTAATTTGGTTTGGATAACTTTAGATAAACTTCATATGAGAACTTTTGCATGTTCATTTTAACTATAGCAAATATTTGACACTTTTGTAACACAGGCAGGCAAGAGTAGCAACTATTAGAATATGTTATCATGTGCAATAAAATATATTAAAATTCCCCAAACTGTAAAATAAGTCTCCTAAACCTTTTCATGAAAAAGGAATACATATGCAAAAATATAGAAAATAGATGGATGTGATTAGATAGAAATGTACACAGTATTTCATGTAACTTGTCCTCCACTTGAAATATTTAAAAAAATGTTTCCATTTCTGGGGTGGGGGGAAACAAAATTCCTATGCTGAATGTGTAAATATGATATCCTAATAATAATTAAAATAGGGAAAATGATAAGGAGTGTAGTGACAAATAGTGACTGAAAGAATATATGGCTTCCATCTGAAAACATATACAATGTAGAAAGAGAGAGAGAGAGAGAGAGAGAGATTCTATGAAAGAGAGAACATGAGACATAAGCAGAATTGAAAGCGAAAAGATAAGTGGGAAGATAATTTCATTCTAGTAAGTGTTTGAAGTTGTTTGAAATCATCCCACACCTCCATTCAATCTATGGGTAAGTTTCACAAAAGAAGCAATTTCACTCATGTCTGAAAACCAGCCCTGCAAAGTTGATGGTAAAGGATTGTCACCTTCCAGGCAGACTGAGCTGTGCAAGATACAATGGGAACAGCAATACATTTCTTTGGCGCTTCAGAAATATTTTCAATTTAACTCAAATTATTTAGTAAAATATATTGTGGCAAGTAAGATACCACAATGCCTCGTGCATTAAAAAATTTGCTTCCAGAAAAGATTAATTCATGTACCTAGGCTGTAATATATGTGTAGTATTACAGATGATTCCTTTGCAACCCTAATGCCCATCACTACCATTCTGTCCTCCTGAATGTGTATAGTTCTATTACATTTGGAACCACCGAAACAAACATATTGATCAAATAATTTGCCAAATGCACTCTACCGCAGAGGTAATTATACTAGATAATATGGGCTTAATTCCTCAGGGTGCTGACTGAGCATTCTGTCCCTGTTCCAACAAAGCACTTAAGTACATGCTTAACTTGAAGCATGTGAGTAGTCACATTGACTTCAAGGTGTGCCAGGAGTGAGTATATCACTCCGAACTTGAGCTGGACAAAACATTTTGGCAGAAGCTTTTTCTCACTGAAAAAATGCAGATTTGGCAACACCAAAACGTTATGCAAATTGGTGTTGGGTTTGCCAAATTGTTCATGCTGAAACAATTAAAAAAGAAAATCAAAATGTTCTATGTCAATATTTTTGAAATGTAATGTTTTGATACTTCTATTCAAAACAACCTTTCATTTAGAACTGTCCTTCAATTTTATTCTTTAGAAAGACCTTAAAAATGGAAATAAAAACAAAACATTTCATTTAACTCAAAACTTTTTTTTTTAACTTTTTGGTTTGCTAAACATTTCAGAACATTCTAGTTTCAAGCTGACACGAAATGCATGTTGCTTGTTATTTTTTGGACTTGTCAAAGAACAATAAAATAAAAGCAGTTATTTGTAAAGCTCTACTTCCAGCCCATTTTCTGGTGAACTTGGGAAGAACATATATGGTAGAACTAATATAGCAACAGCTACTCCTTGTGCAGAGATAATGCATCTGGCCCCCTACAGAGGCAGGGCTCCTGCTCCTCGCTCCTCACTCCTAAAGTGCCTTATAGGTGCAAACCCTATTAACTAAAGCTGGTTGAAAAAATGAAATTACATTTTTCCCAAAAATATTCACAAATAATTCACCATTTTTTTCGTCAGAAAATTGTGAACATTTAAATTTTGGTGAATAAATTCTGTGTAAATATTACATCTATATCAAGGTGTATTTTTACATTATATGGCTGTGTAAGAGGCTTGGCTACAATCAGAACTTGCTCAAAATCATTGTAACAATCTTCCACAAACTTTGCAGACCTGGAGAAAAGGCAGGGAAGAAAACAAGGGAAAGGTGACTTCATAAAGGCACTGCTCAAGAACCGTAGAATTCTAATCAAAACCAAGTTGACTGTAAATAGGAGAACAACCAAACAAGAGAGTCAGTATAAAGTTTGCAGAGAAAGAAGTAAGGCACTAAATAGTACTTCCAGGAGTGGATGAGTAGAAGAAGGAATTGAATAAACATAGCAGGGAATAAGATCTAGCATAGGGAAAGCAGGTCCCTGACCCAAAAGTCAGTGGAATATTGGTATACTATTTTAAATCTGTCTTCAGCAAGGGTATGTCTACACTACAAGATTATTCCGAATTTACAGAATTTGATTTTTGGCAACCGATTGTATAAAGTTGAGTGTATGCGGCCACACAAAGCACAGACTGGTGGGACCGCATCGTGTTGCAGGTGTGGGATGATTCCCAGTGGCTGTGAAACTTTCGCATGCGTAAGGACACTTTCATGGAACTTTGTGACTTGCTTTCCCCTGCCCTGAAGTGCCAGAACACCAAGATGAGAGCAGCCCTCACAGTTGAGAAGCAAGTGGCGATAGCCCTGTGGAAGCTGGCATCGCCAGACAGCTACCGGTCAGTCGGGAATCAATTTGGAGTCGGCAAATCTACTGTGGGGGCTGCTGTGATGCAAGTAGCCAAAGCAATCACTGAGCTGCTGCTACCAAAGGTAGTGACTCTGGGAAATATGCAGGTCATAGTGGATGGCTTTGCTGCAAAGGGATTCCCTAACTGTGGTGGGGTGATGGATGGAACCCATATCCCTATCTTGGCACCAGGGCAGCCAGTACATAAACCACAAGGGGTACTTCTCAATGGTGCTGCAAGCACCGGTGGATCACAAGTGACGTTTCACCAACATCAACGTGGGATGGCCGGGAAGGGTTCATGACGCTCGCATCTTCAGGATCACTAATCTGTTTAAACGGCTGCAGCAAGGGATTTATTTCCCAGACCAGAAAATAACCGTTGGGGATGTTGAAATGCCTGCAGTTATCCTTGGGGACCCAGCCTACCCCTTAATGCCATGACTCATGAAGCCATACACAGGCAGCCTGGACATTAGTCAGGAGCTGTTCAACTACAGGCTGAGCAAGTGCAGAATGGTGGTAGAATGTGCATTTGGACATTTAAAGGGTCACTGGCACTCATTACTGACTCGCTCAGACCTCAGCCAAACCTATATTCCCATTGTTATTGCTGCTTGCTGTGTGCTCCACAGTCTCTGTGAGAGTAAGGGGGAGACCTTTATGGCGGGGTGGGAGGCTGAGGCAAATCGCCTGGCCACTGATTACGCGCAGCCAGACACCAGGGCGATTAGAAGAGCACACCGGGAAGCGCTGCGCATCAGAGAAGCTTTGAAAACCAGTTTCATGACTACGGTGTGAAAAGTTCTGTTTGTTTCTCCTTGATGAAAACCCGCCCCCTCGAGTGACTCATTCCCTGTAAGCAACCCACCCTCCCCCCTTCGATCACAGCTTGCTTTCAAGGGAAATAAAGTCACTATCATTTAAAAATAATGTATTCTTTATTAATTGATTATAAACATAGGGAGAGAACTGACAAGGTAGCCCGGGTGGGGTTTGGGAGGAGGGTAGGAGGGAAGGAAAAGACCACTTCAAAAGTTCCAAATAATGACAGCCTTTGCTGTCATGTCTGGGTGAGGAGGCTATGGAACATGGTGAGGGAGGAGGGCGGTTATACAGGGGCTGCAGTGGCACTCTGTCATCCTGCTGCCGTTCCTGAAGCTCCACCAGACGCCGGAGCATGTCTGTTTGATCACGCAGCAGCCCCAGCGTTGCAGCCTGCCACCTCTCATCTCGAGAGTCCCTCATGGCCTCACGTTCACTGGCATCTTTCCTGTACATTGATACCGTGTCCTTCCACTCATTCAGATGAGCTCTTTCATCGTGGGTCGATTGCATGATTTCAGAAAACATGTCGTCTCGCGTGTGTTTTTTTCGCTGCCTTATCTGAGATAGCCTTCGGGACGGAGGAGGGAGGCTTGAAAAATTTGCAGCTGTGGAAGGGAGGGTAAAAAGGGAGAGAAGTATTTAAAAAGATACATTTTACAGAACAATGCTTATACTCTTTCACGGTGAACAACACTATTCACATTACATAGCACATGTGATTTTGGTACAAGGTCGCATTTTGCATCTTATATTGAGTGACTGCGGCTTTGGTGTTAGAGATCACAGACGCAGGGCCCGGCAACAGAATTCAGCTTGCATGCAGCCATGGTAAGCCATTGTCTTTCGGCTTCTGCAACCTTCATAAAAGCAGTGCTCTCCTTTCCCATACCAAGCAAAGCCCATTGAGTGCTGCAGTTTTCCTGTTAATGTGCAGCAGCATATAATTAATGGAGATATCCCATCTCCTAGAACTGGAAGGGACCTTGAAAGATCATCGAGTCCAGCCTCCTGCCTTCATTAGCAGGACCAAGTACTGATTTTGCCCCAGGTCTCCAAGTGGCCCCCTCAAGGATTGAACTCACAACCCTGGGTTTAGCAGGCCAATGCTCAAACCACTGAGCTATCCCTCCCCTCAATTCTCTGGGATGATCGCTTTACCCCTTCCTCCCACCGCGTGGTGGTATCAGGAAAGATCCCTGCTAGCCAAACGCAAAAAGCTCAGTGCCAATGCCCCTGCCCCCAGCTTGGCTAACTGCAGGGAAGGATTTCTTTTCAGCCACAGGCAAACAGCCCAGTAGGAACAGCCACCTCTGTCCCCTTCATTAAATTCACGTATTTCAACCAGGTTACCTTGAACGATATCACTCTCCTGAGGATAACACAGCAAGATAAAGAATGGATGTTGCTTGAATGCCAGCAAACACCGGGACCATACACTGCCAGGCTTTGTCATGCAGTGATACCAGATTACTTGCTACTAGCGTGGCGTGGTCAAATGTCCTACCATGGAGGATGGAATAAGGCTGCACTGCCCAGAAACCTTCTGGAAAGGCTTTTGGAGTACCTCCAGGAGAGCTTCATGGTGATGTCCCTGGAGGATTTCCGCTCCATCCCCAGACACGTTAATAGACTTTTCCAGTAGCTGTATTAGCCGCAAATGCATCCCAAGTCCTCAGGGCAAAATTAATCATTAAAAAATGCTTGCTTTTAAACCATATTTTATATTTACAAAGGTACACTCATCTTCCATGGCCTCATTGTCTGGGGTAACGCCTTGGGACGGTTGGGAGGGTACTTCAGTCAGGCTGAGAAAAAGATCCTGGCTGTTGAGGAGAATGGAGTGCTGTGTGCTCTCCGCAAGCTCGTCCTCTCCTCCTCCTCATCTTCCCCGTCCACAGAATCCTCAGGCATGGCTGAGATTACCCCCTCCTTGGAATCCACGGTCAGAGGTGGGGTAGTGGTGGCGGACCCCCCCCCCCCAGAATTGCATGCAGCTCAGCGTAGAAACGGCATGTCTGCGGCTCTGACCCGGACCTTCCGTTTGCTTCTTTGGTTTTCTGGTAGGCCTGTCTGAGCTCCTTAACTTTCATGCGGCACTGTAGTGAGTCCCTATTGTGGTCTCTCTCCATCATGCCCTTGGAGATTTTTTCAAATGTTTTGGCATTTCGTCTTTTGGAATGTAGTTCTGCTAGCACGGAATCCTCTCCCCATATACAGATCAGATCCAGTACCTCCCGTACGGTCCATGCTGGTGCTCTTTTTTGATTCTCAGACTGCATGGTTACCTGTGCTGATGAGCTCTGCGTGGTCACCTATGCTCTTCATGCTGGGCAAACAGGAAATGAAATTCAAAAGTTCGCGGGGCTTTTCCTGTCTACCTGGCCAGTGCATCCGAGTTCAGATTGCTGTCCAGAGCAGTCACAATGGTGCACTGTGGGATAGCTCCCAGAGGCCAATACTGTCAAATTGTGGCCACACTAACCCTAATTCGAAATGGCAATGTCGATTTTGGCGCTACTCCCCTTGTCGGGGAGGAGTACAGAAATCGATTTTAAGAGCCCTTTACGTCAAAGTAAATGGCTTAATTGTGTGGACAGGTGCAGGGTTAATTCGATTTAACGCTGCTAAATTTGAACTAAACTTGTAGTTTAGACCAGGCCCAAGAAAAAGAGAGACGTTTGGACAATTAAAAAGTCATTTTGAAAGTGGCTCTTGACTAAAGGAGTATCTGGAAAATGTGATCATAAACAGTGTAGCCAGCCTGTATGATGTGCGTCCTAAGGTGCCTAAGGGAATCAGTAAATTAACTTAATGTATCTCATGCAATTGATTTTGAAAAGCTGTAGAAATCAGCATTGGTACCAGAGGTTTGGAGGAAAAGTAATGCAGTGCTGATATTCAAAGAGGAATGCTCCCAGCAAATATCATCCCATAACTCTGATTTGTATCCCTGCTCAATGAATGGACAAATATTGGGAGAGAAAATTAACTAATTGTTTAGGGTTAGATTGTGCCTTTGAGACACAGCATGTAGTAAAGGGGTAGTGTAGAGGTGCATTGCTCAAGGGGGATCAAGAGGCATTCTTCTCCCCAGAGATCCCAGTTGTATTGTGCAAGTTACTAAATCCTGTAAAGAGTGCAGCATACTCTCCGCAGCATGGTTGTGCATGGAGGACATAACCCTGCCTCTGCTCATTACAGCACCATGCACTTTATGAAGTGTTACTCCCAGGGTAGACAACAACTTGATAATATCTCCAGTTTTCCCTGAGCACAAGGATTGCAATTTTGGGCTCCCTTTATGTGAGCCACACAAAGAGGGGGAGTCTCTTTACTCCCTCCCCCGTCACTGCATGAACACATGGGGGGAGAGGCACAAACTTGCCCCTTGAGGGTAACTGTCATTTTAGTGATTTATAGAGGACAAATGTTGGCTGACAGTTCAGATTTTTTTATATTTATAATGAAAGGAAAGCAAAGGGTTTGGGGTTTTGTCAAGCATCACAGTGTCTCATCAAACATTACTCTCCAAATGTATTCAAATTTTCTTGGATAGAAAACACACACACCATGTATCGGGTGCAGGGGAAGCATAAGGAGCCTTTCACTTTGCATAGCCCTTGCTGAGCACAGGGGCTGATCCCTTGAGGTATGTCCCTGGGAGCATATTATGCCCTTCAATTGGCACAGAAGAGCAGGCAGGAGGACTGTTCATAGCCCTCATCTCTCTGCACAGGGGGAACAGGGTGCATTGTTTCTCTGAACACTGGGAAGCTCAGAGTGGAAATAAATAGTTAATCCAGATTTATACTAGTGCAATTAAATTTGTCCCATTACATATCACTTGTGATTAATATGAATCCACTCCAAGGAGAGTTTGCTTCACAATACCATTCTGAGCCATAATTTTGGGAGTTTATTTATATTGGAGTTAAATAAATATTCATGAGGAAAAGCCATAAACTATCAAGTTATCATGCAAATTATCACAAAGCTGGAACATACGATGGGAGGAAAAGGTATTTTCTAAAAGAACTTGCAAGTACAATACCTCATTTTTGAAATATTCATCTTCAAAAAATAAAAATAGGGATGGATTAATGCTCTAAGAACCTGAGAATTCAAACTTCCTTGAACAAAGAACAAAGTACTGGTAGTTAAATCTGTCTTCAAATGTCCCTGTTTTCTACAAAGAAATAAAATTTTGCTTCTGTCATCATTTCAAGAAAGTACTTTTTCCACAGTGATTTCTTTTCCAAAGCCAAAAGAGTTGAAATCTTGTAAGAAGAGGAAAAAGCATTGCATTTTCAGAAAATGCTCATTTTTCTGACACAGGCTAGACTGATTTGAAACAAGAAAACAAGAAAGAAACCAAACACTTTTCAATTAAAAAAACATTATTAGCCCACAAAGGAGACAATGAAAAAAGTTTTCACTCTTCTAGACAGTGATCCAACATGATCTTCAAAGGAAACGTCAGTATGATATACAGTATGTCTTGTTGCTGAGAGACGAGACCGTTGATAAGCATAATGGCTCACGTTTTGACAGTAATGTAACAAATAAATGATCTGGGGCAATAAAAGTTGTGCCAATTGAAAAATATAAAATTTATCACAATCCCTGATTTATTTGGGATGTGTTTCACTTTTGCTGCTTTTTCTTCTGTAGAGCTGAGGTGGAATCTCAATTCCCCAACCTAGTGATACACACGGGTGACCCAAAGTCCTCATTCACAGGCCACCCAATTGTACTGCTGCTGCCTCACACAATTCATTTTAACAAAGCAAAAGAATGCACGCTTGTTTAAAAATATTTTACTGAACTATTAATATCCTTATCTAGCTACCTATCTTAGCTTTTTCTATGCTCTCCATTACTGTAGTATCTAAGGCACTGATCCTGCAACTGGCTCTGTGCTGGCAGACCCTTTTGACTTAAAAGAGGATTAAGTGTTTGGTTTCCCCCATTCTAGAAAACTCTATTTAATTATTTCAACTCAGGGTATCTTTCCAGACATGGGGAGTAGTACAGTGTCACCATTCATTCCTTTCCATGACATGTTCCTCCAGCAGGGCCGGCTCCAGGCACCAGCTTCTCAAGCAGGTGCTTAGGGCGCCCGCTCCTGAGAGGGGCGGCACGTCCAGGTATTCGGCGGCAATTCGGCGGACGGTCCCTCACTCCCGCTGGGAGCAAAGGACCTCCCGCCGAATTGCCGCCGCAGATCGCAGCTTTTTATGTGTGTGTGTGTGTGTGTTTTGGCTGCTTGGGGCGGCCAAAACCCTGGAGCCGGCCCTGTCCTCCAGGAAGCCCAGCCTGATCATGTTGCTGTGTACAATTTCCCACCATCAAGTCAGTGGCTGGCCGTGAGGTCAGGCTGACCTTGGTTGTGTTTGCATTATTTTCTTTTGGCATCCTGTCACATTTTTTCTTCTACAGTGTCTTCCCCCCCCCCCATAATCTTGTCAACTGTACCAATCCTAAACCCTTATTTCACATTTTACTGGTCCTCCTAACCTTCGTTTTAAAATCATTCCACTTGACACCTTTTGAAGAACTCTCTTCTCTACTGCCTCCAGCCTTCCGATGTCTGTTTCATTTAATGCAGATGCTTCCAGACCATACAGTAGTAATCTAAATGGCAGAAACAGATAATATAACAGCTGAGCTACTAAAAGCTGATGCTACGAAAGCATTAGAAAAAACACACAAGGTGATATGTGACCAAGAGGAGGTACCAGATGACACATTAAGGGCAATAATTGTATCGATCTTGAAGAACGGAGATCCTGTTGATCCAAATAATTACAGAGATATACGCTTATCATCAATACCTGGAAAAATCATGATGAAAGTAATTGTCAACAAATTAAGGCCAGTTTTAGAGGAAATAGTAGGTGAGGAACAGTAGGGCTTCGGACCAGATTGAAGTTGCATTGATCAGATATTCGCACTCCGACAGCTGATAGAAAAAAAGTAAGAACGTTTGCTGTTTTAATTGACTTTACAAAGACATTTGATTCAGTTTGGAGGGAAGCATCATGGAAAGTAGCAAAATCATACAGAGATCCAGATAAAGATATTAGCAATTATAAAAGCTATGTATTAAGACTTCTGCAGTGCTGTAAAAAGTGGTGGGAAATTAAGCAATGGTTCTCATCAAAGTTTGGTATAAGACAAGGGTGTGTGGAATCATCATTTTAATCATATTTTTAAACTTGAAATTAAGAAAACTCTACTAGATTGTTTTTTGTCTGAAATAGAAGTTCGGTATAGGCTGGGAGAGATGGACTCTATGCACTTATGATGAGGTCATCCATCCATTAGTGCTACTAGAACTGTCACTCTGATTTGTCCAAGACTAAAGCCTGGTGGCAAACAGTCCAAGATATCAGCAGATAGAGTGTATGGATATCATCACTTTCTCTGCCATTTTACCTAGAAAGGAAGTATGGGAGATGGAGCAATAGTGGAGGGATTTTCTCCAACAAGATATATGTCAAGTATGTCAGTCCAGTCACTTTGCTTTTATGTTGTATGCCTCTTCCATACTGTCTTTATCTACATTGGTTATTTAGGGTCTTAGCTTGAAAATACTTAGTATACAAAATATTGCACTGGTTTCATTAAAACCGTGTGATGTTAAACTAATTTATTAAACCAGTGCAATTTTTTGTGTGGACTCTGTTATATCAATTTGAGGCAAGTTTGTATCAGTCCATCTAGTGCAAGCTAAACTGATAGAAACTGGTTTTATACTGATATGAGAGTTTTCACGCCCAAAGTTGTATCAGTTTAGCTAAATCAGCTGAACATCATATCTTTAGTTAAGTCAGTGTAACTTCTCTGTGTAGACAAGCCCTTTATATTGGGCAGAGTCCCTACTGATGGCTCATAGAAGTAATATGAATATTGTTACAATGGGAGTGATATGGGAGATCTGTGGCTGACAAGGAATCCAGGGAAACTACAAGGCTACAGGTGAGAAAGGAATCAAAGTCCCATGATACATGGTAGTCATCACAATGCCCAATAGGAAGACTTTACAGGATTGTGTGCTGAGAGTGTCAGCTTTTGGGGCTGAGATTTTGTCATCAGGCATGTCTCTAAAGTGCCAAGCACACACACATGACCATATAAATAAATAATAATAGTATCTCATTTGGAAGATGACACTGAGGGAATGAAATGATCAGCATTTCTGAAGCTGCATTTCATTCATGCAAAAAACTGAATATACATAGCCTTCCTGAGCAGGAAGATGAATTCCAGAGCTTTTCAAACTTTGTTTATTGTCAATGAAAAAAATGAACTAGATTGTTTTGAAAATGTCAGGTAATTCCAAATGCAATAACCTCAGTTCTGTATAACAGTTGATACCTGCTTGACTACCGAGCTGTCATTGTTTGGATTCTCTCCGTAAGAGCCACCATGTTAATTCATCATTTTGGACAGTGATACTTTCAGGAATGACATTGTTGAAGTATCATAAAACACTAATTAGCTGTCACTGTCATATTATTCCTAGAAGTGTCACTTCCCAGAGGTGTCATTTTTAGGAACAACATCAAATTTTACTGGTCATAATACCTGAGTGTTGGGGAACTGTGGATTGACACCTCTGTTCAGAAGCCAGCTCAAGAGGAACCAGCTCAAGCGAACATTAGACCAGTCTATCTTAGTTATTGAACCTTGGAAGCAGATTTCCAGTGTGGAGTGACTACACTCCGCCGTGATTTCTTTCTTCCTCAAAGTGCTTTAGTTTAGTTTATGGGCCGGTATCTATTGTCCTTCTATCTTGACTTTTATAGTTAGCTCAGACTATTCATTCTACTATTCCTGCAGTGATTCCTTTCTCAAATCATCCTTCCAGTTTGCCCACATTTCTTCTCAGACCCAGGCACCCTATATTTCAACTGAAACAATATTTATAAGACAGCTCTATGGAATATCTTGTACAGAGAACACCATGCCAAAAATGTAGCAAAATGTGAAGCAAATCAGAGTTAAATGTCAGTCATAATGTACCATCTTCATCTGTGAGTTTCTCATATCTCACAAGTTAAGCAGGTTCAAGGTGGGTAGTACTTGAATGAGAGATCTCCCAGGAAAACATAAACTGTTGCAGGAAGTGGATTCCCTTCTAAGTGGTGGCATACACTTCTTTTTAATTCAGAGTGCCCACTGTTAAATGCTATGCTGTTGGATGTGCCAGCTTCTAATGAGATATAAAAAAGGGTTTCCAACCACTTGTAGCAATCAAAATTTCCATGACTTTTTTGACAAGAGCAGGACTGTTACTCCAGTGTCCTTGCCAAATTCCAGGTTGGGTCATTCGGTCTTTCTGAAGTTTCCTCTACAGTTTCATTTGGATATGATCTGCCTCTTCACTTCCTGCCCTGTTACTGTGTTTTCTTCAGAGGTGGCCATTTTTTCTACCAGGCATATCCACATTTTAATGGCTGGTGATCTGATTATAGAAAGAAATAAAAACACAGTAGAGCCCTTGGGGTGCATGGCACCATATTAATAGAAGATATTATTACAAGAACACAATGCAGATGAAAATGAATAACATGGATAAGTCATGTTCTTTCAAGCTGTAGACCAGAAATATTTACTTATCTAGCAAAGCTGCTATTTATGTCCATTGCCTCCAATGACAAATCATCTTCATTAACTATTTTTGATTCTGACATATTGATTTTGCCTGCTTTATCTAAGAGTCCAAACTTACTCTGTATATTGTGCAGTATTTTTTTGCTTTCTTACAGTCATTACCTGGCATTATTCTTACTGATTGCCAGTGCGCTGGTTCAGGAAAACTAAAGAAAAAGGAAATACAGACACTGCTGTACATTTCTGAAAGATTCTTGTCTTTTAAAAAACATTCAAATCCAGTACCAAACATTATGGTTTCTTTAAAGAGAGTGGTAAAAAGCACATTGTGATTACAACATAATCTCAGCTTTCTTTACCAATGTTTCAAGCCCTAATATCTCAGCTAGGTTGGGATACAGCTCTCAGTACGGTGGTAGGAGGATGTTTTTTAGAATACAGGTAATAATCTCTTTCCTTATTTCTCCTTTTCTTCACGCCAACTCAGGCTCCCTTTTTGAATACATATTTTCTATACAATAAGTCTTGAGGAGGCAGTGTCTTTAGTTTACTGATGGCGGAACAGAGCACTGACTCAGCTATGTAGCTAATTTATTTTGTTTCAAAATGCTACCGCATTTTATAAAGAAAACTTAAAAGAAAATTAAACTCATTAAAAAACTCATAAATTGTTTTTGCAACAAAGCAATTAAGAAAGCCTGCCTATCCGGAATGGCGGGCGACGTTCTAAATACAAAAAAAAAAAAAGTCTAAATTGCCTTCTGTTGGAAACAAAGTGAGAGCTATCTCTTGTGGCTTAATAAGAAATGGAGGTTTTAGAATTAATAGAAAGATTCAGCAACCTCCATAGTTAGGTGTTGCTAAGAGGTTTGCTGAACACTAGAAGAAAAAATATGAAACAACTCAAAAGACCACTTTGCTAACTAAATTAAAATGCTTTACAAGAAACAGAAAGAAGCCAAGGATTTTATCTTCTTCCCACAATACATGCATACACAAAGTATGGTAGGGTCTCCTTGCATTGTCTTAGCATCAAAGTACTGAACAAGAGCAAGGTTGCCATGGGAACAAAGGACTAACACAGAATCAATGGAATGCAAAATATGGGAACAATCCTATAAACCTGTCTCTCATATGAGTAGTCCTTACTCACATTAATAGTTCCTTTGAATCAGTGGGACTACTCCCATGAGTAATAAGGGTTTTCAGGACTGGGCCATAGACATCAGGAAATAATGCCATATTATTTGTTAAATGGATAATCAATGACACTTTTATGATGATGCTAGGCACGAGACAGAGAAACTTGCACTAAAAGTTTGACTTCTCTTCCCCTGAATATGAGTTTTAACATGATCTGACACCTGAACATCTGCCTGAAAGGAAGTCTCCTTCCTCCCCACTCCACTCCACTATGGTTAAACCAGGGAACTCTGCCTATCTGAGGGCCTTTTTCAGGACAGACAGGAGAAACTTGCTTTCAGGGACTTTCTATGACAAGGTAGGTGTATAAGAGGTTAGAAAAGTGTTGGGATGTGAGACTGCTTCAGGATCACTGGGCTTGCTTCTGTTCAAGTGTCCCTAAGATGCTATCTTCCAGCATTAGGCTATGACGGAAAGATTACATTGGACCTGGTCAGAGAACACTGCAAAACTGTGAGCTCCTTTAGCTTTCCACTTCCTTCCTAGGAGGATTTCCCTGATCAGTGGTACTAGGTGCTCATATACCATGATGATGGGCATTATATAAAGAAAAGATGGATGGATGATGTAAAAGCCATAGACATTTCCACTGGCTGAGGCCATCACATCTAAGCCACCTGCAGAAAACCTTGTACACCCTGTCTATCAAATCCTGCTATGAGATTGGTGATAAAGGTGGACATATTTCATACCCATCAAATTTCCAGTACTGGAGCTAAGTAGTCAGCCAAGTGCCTCAAGTAGTTAGTGTTCCTTTCTGAAGGAGACCCTCACAACAGAGAAAATGATTTCTATTGGTAGAAGAGAGCCAGACAGGGACTGAAGCAGCTTGGCATCTGCCTCCAGATTTCAGAAATCTAATGCTAGAGCAAGCTGCAAGTAAGCTGTGGGAGATAGTTAACACATGGTGCAGCCTTTTGTTCAGCTCTGTTTGTCAAGAAAAAAAAAACATCCCAAAGAGAAAGAAGATCGACTTCAAAGTGGAGAATAGTGGAGCCCAAATTCTGCAGTTCAGTGGAAGGTAGCCAGTTCTGTAGGGTCCCTCCTGAGTCTGCTTAATTGCATGAGATAAGAAGAAAAGACAGTTTACTGGGCAAACCCCATCTGCCAAGTAGCTCAAATTAAGATGGACTTCTTTTGCAAAATGTGCTCAGATATTTGTGTTCTCAACCTTTCTTCTAATGGCTATATGAGAGACAAGCTGGGAGAAGTAATATCTTTTAAAGGACCAATTCCTGCTGATGAAAGAAACAAGGTTTCAAGCTACACAGAGCTCGTCTTCAGGTCAGAAATGACTACACAGATTTTGGATATGAGGTAGTGTCTGTCTCGCTTCTGAATTTTCCCTCAGTTTGCCTTAGATCAGCTGGATGAGTGGAACAACAGTCCTTTCCCCAAAGAGCTCACAATTGGAGGCCCTGTTTCTGCAATGTGGTAGCATGTAGGTGGAGTCAGAGAATCTGTATGGGCAAAACACTCTATCTGCATGCTACACATAGCAGGACCAGTGCCTAACATGTGAGTACACACATGGAAAGGCAAAAGGAGGGGAAAACCAGGGTAACAAATAATAGGAACATATGGATATGTAGACTACGTATATGCATAATTGTCCAGGAGGAAAGATATGATATTATATGTATGTATATCCAGCTGGCATAGGCAAATACCAATCTGAAATGGAATTATTATTATGCATGCAGTGATAGAGTTTGCATTCCTATTAGCTCTCAAACCCAGCTGACATACAGAATAGATGAAGCATATGCATACTTGCCCCACATCTGTAAGATGGGCTATTGCTAACTCACCTCCCCATGACTGTGGCCCTCATAAATCCTATAGGCTTTGCCTATTGCTAATATGCAGACCCATTTTACAGGGCCACAGACATATGGTGTTTGTGCCATGTGTTGAGACTGGGAGTCAGGACACAAGTATATTCTCTTTTCACCTCCACTGTTGTAAATAAGGAATAACGTCAGTGAAATCAGAAAAATTTACCATGGTTTGGAATCAGTGAAGTGAGATTTATGAACCTATGAAACATTGGAAAGTTTTCAGTGTACACATTTTATTAGCTTTAGCAATCATGTAATTATCAAAGCAACTCTGAGTACTTGAAATTCACATAAGTAAAATTTTTGAAAGTAAATTGCATACTTCTTTGAGAAACATGTATTGATTTTACCATGCCGATTTGAGTAATAGTGTCTAATATTTTTTTTCATGCATTAAGAGTGAGGGAAAATGTATTTTTTCTCACAAAAATCTATTGTTAAAATAAAATAGTATAAGTTAATCAATCTTGTGATAATAGCTTTCAGGGCAACTACTGTATTTGAATTCATTTTTTTATTTGTCTACAGAGCAATACAAAAAGAACTGGGTGTGATAAGAATAAAGCGTAGGGATAAAATTACGTTGATCTATTGTAAAATTGCAGTGGTTTCTTCCAGCAGCCTTCCCTTAAAAGAAATATTAAGTTAAATCACTAACACCATAGTTTAGGAATAACAGTTGTTAGCAAATTTTCTGAGCAAGTAAGATTCACCCCTATGCAGAGGACCAGCATGAGGTCCATGCACCATTTAAATCCATAATCTTAAATTAAATTTAAGTGAAATATAATCCAAAAAGTTGCCCTCTGCATAGGAGTAAATTTCTATTAATGCCAACATAAAAGAACTAGGGGATGTTACTTTATGTAACTTTGTTCATTTTCTTTTTTTATACAAATAGGGCTACATTGTGACTTTCACAACATGGCTGCAGAAGGGATTAATACCTCCCCTTACATCTCTATGCAGGCTGCCCATACCTTAGGTCAAAGCATACTAGAAGGAGCAGCTGAGCAGGGAATGGATGGAGTCTTGGGTCAACACCTCTCCTACTTACTGGCCAGCGCAGCTGAGTCAATGTAGGGTTTGTTATAACTTCTTGTTAGCAGAGGCCAGCAGGAAATTGCTCCTCTCACATAACTCCGGTGCAAGGTTAGAAGCAGGGGAGTAAATCCTAACTTCATTAAATCTTACTCCGTTGGGGCCAGAATTTCATCCAGGGTCTCCGAGTCACATTGACTCCCAGGGCTGGGTTAGTGCAATTTACACTATTCTATTCCTCTTCTTTGAGCTGTGTTGAATGTAAAAATCGGACAGAAATTCATAAGTAATAAACTGCTCTGATGAAAGAAATTTACCATCCAAGGTTGGTCATTGATAATGCCATCTATAAATTAAGGCTGAGATTAAAGTAAAGAACTCTAGTACAGCTGAAAGGGGCTGCAAAATATGATAAGAGTATATTTTTAAGGAGTTCTCATTTGAATGAAAATTAGTTTTGGATCCTCATCAGTGTATTCAGGGGAAAAATTACTCTAATGTCCACAGAAGGGAGATAAAAAGGAGATCTGTTGAAGAAGAAATAATGAATTTACACTCATAATATTCATTTTAAGGTGCAGAAGATACATTACTCTACATTATGCCTATATTAGACTTAAATAAATTTCATTATGAAAACAAGATTAGAGGAGAGCAATGTAATTTGAAAACAGACAGTACTTATATGAATATTTATAATAAAAAGCTTTCAGAATGGTAATATGTGACTGTACTTTTGGATAATTAAATACAAAAGTTCCTTAAAATAATGTAAAGACACTGATTTAAACCCAGAAAATCAAGGTAATTCAAGGCTACCACATCACCCTTTCACTCCTTCTGTTAGGCATACTCTTACAGTGCTGTATCATAGATCTCTAATCTTTCAAACCATATGAACAGCTGATTGTAATCCATAGGCATAGCAGGCTGCGATAAGAACAAAGTGGGAACCCTAACTGTGAGTGCCTTTATTTCTGCAGGTTCAACTTATACCATGCATTGAAATGTATTTGCACCCCTCCACCCCCACTGTGTAACTGCTCACAGAACATTACTGTCATCCCATTAGTGCATCAACAATGTTACTGTGTGCTACATCCTTCTGTATAGTGTATGTCACTTCATGTTCTTTCTATGAAAAAACTTGCTGAAATCAGCAGTGCTAGTGTACTATTCAATTTCATAGGACTTTGAAAAGAAACAGTGATACATAAACAAAATATGTAGTGCAGTGCAGTGACAGATGTTTTGATTGTGTACGACATACTAGCAGAGACACCATGCAGTATGATGCTATGCAATATATGGTACTCATAAAGAATTTTTACTATATTGAGACCCATCTATGCACAGTAATGAAACTTTTTGCAGTCTAAATAATGTATAGCCCCAACTGCTTACGTATAAATGATCCTATAAGGTGAATATGCCAACCATATTCTTCTTCTAAAATGTGTCTCTTGCAACATTCCTATTATACAAAGTCCCTGTGACATCAGTGTTGCAAACATCCCACTCATTTCCATTGAGATCATTTCTTATTAAAAATATTTTGAATAAAAGCACCCATCCATACAGCATAATTTATGCCTTCATAAGAAGGCTTTAATAGGGTGCTGATAACTCAGACTTAGTTTTCAGTAGCAGGTTTAAACAGTCTTTGAAAAAAAGCGAAAAATGGATAGTAGAGCCAGGCAGATTTGTACAGTGAATTTTAGAAGGGGATATTTTGAGTCCATGAAAAATTGCTGCAAATGTGCCAGGTATCATTGTTTAAAAACCTGCTGAAAGTTAGGGATTTAGAAAATACCATAACAAACCAGGAATAATGAACTTTAAAAATAAATGCAAAATGGATAGACGAGCCATACAGCGGCTGCTCTTTCATGGTATTTGATTGTGAGAGGCTCCATATCTGCCCCACTTCACATTAATTTTTACATAAGTGACAAGTCAAGCCAAAGCCCTTGGGATGCAAGAGTAAAGAGTGCTCTTGACTCTATTTAATGGTGAGGGAGACAAAGGTTCATCTTTGCCCTGGATCTTGTATAGTCACTTACCCTCAGTGCAAAGTGCTGACTTATGGAAAAAAAGGAGATTTTGAATCCCAAATTTAACTTGAGGGGTTTGTTTGTTGGTGGTGACAAAGCCATGCACATTTATGGCACAATATAAATAGTGTTAGTGGTAATAATAGTATAATAGCAAAAGAGTATGGCACCTACTGCACCTATCTTTGCTCTTGTTCTCTCTACCTGCTGCACATTCTACTTCTGTGTCACTTAAGTGAAGAAAAATACCTTTCACTTTGGCCTAATGATTTGAGCAAAACTGCAGCATCACAAAGTCATTTACTTTTGTCTTTTCGTTCAGCTATCAAAGAGGAAGCACTCCTTGTTTTTTTGCTTTACCGGTGAAGTTTTCAGCGCTAGTTTAATGGGGGTAGCATTTTATGAAGGAACTGTCCATGCTCTCCTGAGCTATCTGATTCTTTTCTTTTCTTTTCTTTCTTAAAAAGTTAACTATCAAATGATTAGTCTACATTTGGGGCCATTTCCATGTATGAGTTCATTCTGAAAACAAGTAAGCCCAATTTTTGGTCAAGTGACTAGCCAGGTGCAGAGGACACATTTTAACTTCACAAGAAGTGGGTGGGGAGAAA
The DNA here is from genome assembly GCF_027887155.1 of Malaclemys terrapin pileata. Classification (NCBI taxonomy): domain Eukaryota; kingdom Metazoa; phylum Chordata; order Testudines; family Emydidae; genus Malaclemys; species Malaclemys terrapin. Next base: position 87,930,549 of record NC_071512.1, read on the forward strand.
GAGATTCCTGCTCTGTACATTTAGTTTTGCTAATGGAATGTGCTTGTAGGCTCAGCCTCCATGGGTTGGGGGGGCAGCACCAATTTGCACCTCACCAATTTGCAGGAGCATCTCACAGGACTTCAGAGTCACAATTTCTTCCCATCTTCCTTCTGCTCCAGGACATAAGTAATCTGGTGCCGCTGTTTACCAGTAGAGATTAACTCCCCACTCCCTGCACACTGACTCAGCTGTGCTTAGTCAAGGCTCTGCGCATATTCTGTATTTCTTTACCTGCTCCTCATCCATTTGCTCCGCCTTCCATGTCTGGCATAGCAATCCAGGCCACGTAGGGAAATGAAGGTATTTTATTCTCACTTAATCCCCTATGTGGTAAAGCTAGGCCACAATCTGGCTTTCAATGTATATCAGTTTGGATAATAGAGTACCAGATTATGCCCCTAGATTTCTGCACAAGAGACCCTCCAATCATAGAACTCACTCACATTGGAAAGGGTGTCACATGCTTAGCTTCTGTAGAGTATCCGCAAAGCCCAATCCCTTTTCTCAACTCTGTGGATGGTCATTTGTGGTGTTCAGGAATCTGTGAGTGGGGGCAGGCTAAGGGGGATGTACATCTTCCACTAAGCCTGCAGGGAATGCACACCAAAGTCTACACAGCCTAAAACTGTATTAATTCTTTTGCAGAGCTCTCTTCCTTCAAAAGGAAGGCTTGCAGGGGCAGACTGTGGAACTCGGGCAATGTGGTCTCAATGGAACTGGGAACCACAGCAGGAGACCCTGGCACTGACATGGTTGCACGGGGCACTGAACAGATGGTTCTATTCCTCCAACAGATTAATAGGGATCCACAGGGTTTGGAGGCTAGGCCCACTGCTGGGAGGCAAATTCAGCCAACAACCAAAGATGCTGGGTGGTGATGTGGGGGACTCAAACAAGAAAAACTTTTCAGCATTTCTCCTCCCCTGGACCTCCCTCTGTAGGTTTTTCCAAAGGAGAGGGTGATTTGGGACAGAACTCATATTTATCCTGACAGCTAATTTGCAGCTTAATGAAATTCAGAACTGAAAAGATAATAAACCTTAAAAAATGGAGCTGGTAAATGGAAATACTGTCAGACCTTTAGTTTTAATAGCAGTGCTATTGGGCACCAGGCTAAAATAACAAAGCTAATTTTAATGAAGATATGAACATAGATGAGCTCATTTATCTTTGGCAATTATGGTGCATTTGTAGGACTAATATCTAAATAGAATTCTAAGCATTTAAGATTATATGTATATGTACTTTTCAAGTACATTTATATCAGCGTGTTGAAACTAGACCTATTCTAATTAAGTATGAAAATACAATTCTTATTTTCTCAGTTTTATTTCTAGGAAATCCCAGTTAAGTACACAACATAATTTAATAGCTTAGGTTTCCAGGACAGCATATTCTGGGCAAAAGAAATTAAAGAGTAAATATTAACCACAAATTTGTAATAGGCAAGCAACAAGAATATAGGTCCTGATTCAGCAAAATACTGCAATGAAACAGTGCACATGCTTAAAGTTAGACATGTGCTCAAGCACCTTGCTGTGTTAGGCCGGAGTAAGTAAGAAGTAATAGTACATGACAGAGAGTGTATTCATCAGACAATAGACTTATATGCTGTGAAAGAATTAATGTACACCAGGAATACTCTTATGCCAGTTAAAACTAACTTTTTAAACAATGTGTAAACACTGAAATATAGTATATTTTATTAAATATGCATCCCCAACTAAAAGAGTTCGATGTGAGTGCTTTTATTTACTCTAAAGATTGAATTGGATATCTCAAAATATGCTTGTATTGGTAAAGGAGAAGGTGCCTACACTCAAGTAAGCAAAACAAGACTGGTGGTTTCTCCTGGGAAGCCCTGTTAGCCATCTAGCTCTGGGGACATGGGGGGGCGGAGGGGGAATGGCATGGGTTGGGCAGGTGTCAGTCTGTATGGAACAGAGGATTTTAGCATGGAAGTGCAAGCCTGCCAGCCACACCTAGATGACACCAGAGTGTGTGGCAGCAGGACTATCGAAAATAACACCAGGCAGAGTTCATGGGATGTTATCTATGAAGGACTGTCTGTAAGAGGTATGTTTGGGGAAGTTAGGTTGTAAGAGGACAATCTAATAGACTGAAGCCTTTAAAAAGTAATTTTATTTGGACAAACTGGAATAAAAAATATAAATTCAGAATTAAGCATCTAACTAAAGAAAACCTGGATTCCACTAACATATATTGAAATCATGGGAAGTCTGAGTTGTGCAGGAATGCAGCTATGAGAAAGGTGTGAATTGATAATGAGTATGCTTCATTGTGACCTACTTACAAACCATCAAGTGTGATGCTTAATATATTGCTTGTGATATACCAAAGTGTAAAATCTTGTATTACAATGGTAAATCTTGAGCTCTGTCAGAATAATCTGAATGAGAAGAATCTGTTGTAAAAATTGCATGGGGAAAAGAAAAGAAATGAGTGAGTGTAAGGCTCGGTTTTGGGAACTAAAAGTTCGATTTTCTGGATCTTTCTACTGATGCACAGAAGTTTAGTAAAATGTCACTTTAGGAAAAAATTGAAGCAAATCTTACTAATTTTGGTTATCGCTACATAAAATGTTATGTATCAACAATTCATTTTCAACCCAAAGATTGATGGCAGTGGCGATGGGCACAATTTTGTGATGTGGAGAGGATGGGATTGAGTACAGGACTGGCAGGAGGCCTTAGAATGATGAACTGTTCCCCTTAGTAGCAAATGTCAAAACAGAAGAGGGGATAGGCATTGATAAAGAGGATAAATATTGTCAGTTGGGAAAAATGAGTTCATCATTAAAGAATGAAATAGCATTCTAGTGTTTAAGGAGCTAGAACCAAAGTCAAGGTATAATGATAAAAGGATTTGACTGAGGATACTAAATCAAGGATCTATGAAATGAATGATCTTCTCTGAGGTATAATAGATACTGCATGGTTTAGGTGGCTTATGAGACACAAGAAATCATACTTAATGCAGAATTTGGAAATGGGAAAAGAAGGGAAAGAAAGAGTGAGGAATATGATGTTTCTCTTGAAGGGGAAGAGGAGAAGTTTGAAATAAATGGGAAAAAAGTTTAAGTCCAAGAAATTTTGAAGATTGAATAGGGCATTGCATTTCCTCTGGAAATTTCAAAACAGATCAGTCAAGAACTAGAAGATACTAGAAGATGTTTAAAAAGTAATCCAACAGGTGAACCATAAATGGCAGGTAATAGTTATTGGGAAGCAATTGACAAGCAATTTAGGAATTGTCATTCACAAACCATGGACCTGCCAAAGGGGAAACAATCAATCAAATGCTTTGTTTTTCTAAGAGAGGCTTAGCCTGCTAGTGGATCTGTGAAGGCTTGCCCAGAAGAAAGGGGAACAGGTTATAGAGTCTTCCCCCAAAAAGACTACTTGAGTTACGGGAAGCTTCTTGGGGGAAGGAAAATTATTTGGGAATGGTGCTGGTGGATCATATACTTTGAGGAGGAGTCCTTAATAGGTTATTATATGTGGAGGACGAGTTCTTAATTGGTTATTTGGATAAGTTTCAGTTTAACATCCAGAGCTGCAAAAAAGCTGCTCTAGTTAAACAATTGAGATGATTGAGGGGGCTAGTCTGGTTATATGAACAAAGGGTAGTCACAGATCCGATGTTAGATACAAGTATGGTGAAAGGTTGGCACTGGCAGATACAACGATATCCTGCAGATAGCTATTGGTCATGGATGAAAACCTAGCTTTAGGTGAATTCTTATGAAGTGGAGGGGCCATGCTGACTAGGCCAAGTCCACCAGGATGTTCTATGAGGATGCTTCTCCTTCAGAACCGCTGTTATCATCCTGCTGTTGCTGCCTGACAGGTTGCTGTGGTATGTGGTGTCTCTTTCTCTCTCGGTTGACTCAGGCAAGAGGAAGTAATCATAATATTTTAAAATCTCTGTTTCATATAAATATCCACAATATAATGCTCTTTTTCACATATGTCTCTGAGGTTGTAGTTATGAAGCTGCACGCACAGCATTAATTCTGCCAGCACTGGGCTTTAGTGCCTTATGCATGGCCTTGCTGTACTGCTTTGATGATACTAGGTATTTTTTAAAAAGTCCAACTGGTACATCTATGAACTGATCCACCTATTAGCAGCAGCTGAATTCCTATTGGAGAGGGTAAAAAGAGTACTTTCTCAATCTCAGTCCACAAGCCAAGAATCATCAAAGCTGTTGGGCCTCAAAGCAACATCAAAGGGCCTCTGTTAGTCACACCTCCTTACCAGTGGCACTAACAAAGGTAATGCACTGAAATGGACAAGAGTGAATAATTGTGCCCACTGCACCTGGTATCAAAGGCATGATTAATGGCTATGGGAGTAGTTAGTGGTAGCATGACATAAAATTAGAAAAATGAATTCCCTCCATGCACTTGGCGGATAGATTACATTGCTGTGCATAGGATGAGGTATGTAGCAGCTCCCAAAAATCCCCTAGCTAGAGACCTTGCAACCAGGGCAATTAGTCATACAAAACAAATAGTGATAAGTGCTTTCACAAATGAGATTGAGTATTAACTGTTAGTCAATGAGTAAAACAAAATCTAAACTGTGCTCCTAAGACTAAAGCAAGCTGCCAAACTAAAATAAACTCAGAAGTTGGAGATGATCGCTCAGGGCTGGAGTAGATTAGGTACCATATGACTTAAGTGACCAATCACTCAGGTCAGATAACAAATTCCAAATAGCCAAAGGGATATTTGCTGCAGAAAGATTATGAACAACTAATTGTCCCAATTATTTTTTGTGACATCTGCTTATCTAATTATGAATAATATAGATTATTGTAAAAAGTATCGTTGTGTGGAGAACTTGTGAAGGGAAAGTCCCAAATCCAGTGAATAAATTGATTACAATAATTATTTCAACCAGCTCTAATAAATATACTGGGCGAGTTAACTGCAGAGGTGACCATTTTTATGATTCTGTATCACTCTTTCTCTGGAACCACATATCTTTTTTTTTATTATTATACTGAATATAGAATCATAGAATTAGAGACAGAAGAGACCGCTTAGCTCATTTGTTCAGTCCCCCTGCCAATGCAGGATTTTTCCCTATAGCATAATTTTCACTAGCACACAAATTATCAAGTTTACACCGATTTATATGCATACTAGAGTATTCTGTCACCTTTTTTGAAGTTTATTCTTTTGTATTATAAAAGTGAGCTCAAAAGAGAGTTGTGATGAGAGATAAGAATGCCATCAATACCATATCATTAAAACTTAATTATATTTTACATTTCCTAACTTTCAGAAATATGTTATTTCAACAACTTATTCATTAAATGTGAAAACATGCAACTTTTTAAAAGCAGTGCTTTCTAAACAGACAAATTCTATTAACCTTAGATCTTTCAACTGTTCTAGCCATGTGTGGTCTAGGACTCACGTCTAACATCTTACAGGATACTTTTCTAAACCTGTGCTTTTTCCACATCATATTATAAACCAGCAAGTGCCATTGCAAATGGCTTGTTTTTTATTTCACTTTAACAAATCCATGTATTTTAATAATTTTGGATTTCTGCAAGGATTATCTAATAAGCTAAAGAACTAATTTTCCCATATAGGCTGGGTTTAAGTGTATACCTTAAATACTAACTCAGACAGCTAAATGAAAAGTACTGTGTCTGATGGTTGAGCTCACTGAATAATTTGCAATAACATTTTTCCCAATCAATTTAGGCTTTTTTGCAGATTATGGTTTCCACAAATATAAAACATGAGCCTGCAAACACTTATGCACATGCCTACATTTACTCACATGAATAATTCAATTGACTTCACTTGTTGTTCTGAATTTCCTTATAATTTCCTTTTCTTGCAATCTATTGGAGACCTCAGTAGCTTTGCTACATCCTGCTAGGTAGGGTGACCAGATAGCAAGTGTGAAATATTGGAACGGGGATGGGGAGGGTGAGGGAGTGATAGGCGCCTATATAAGAAAAAGCACCAAATATTGGGACTGTCCCTATAAAATCAGGACATCTGGTCACCCTACTGCTAGGTGACAATAGTAGAAGAATCATTACTTCAGATTTATGCTTGTTATGGAATCCCTTTAGACCAGGGAAACTAACTGTTTGGTGTTGGGGCTGTGACAGCAACAGCAAATCTAAGAAAGTCGAAACTGAAAGAAAGGGATAAAATACATTTTTTTCTATTTTAACCAGAAAACCCAAGAATTTTAGCATGTATACATAAGGATATAAAATCCAGAAACTTGGGAGTCAGACTACTATGCAGGGTTGAAATACTTATCTGTAAGACATATGTGGTAGTGATAGGTAAGAAAAGCTACAAATGAGTTACATGTGGGTCATCCCAAATGATTACCCATAAAGCTTTTATAGCACACCACACTATCATGGAATATATATGTGCCATGTATTTAATAGAAGAACTATTTTGGAAATGTTAGAGAATTTAAAAATGATTATTTTTATTCCTTCTACTTGTAAACATCACGTTGTCTTGATTAGCAGACTGTTCCTTTCTGTGGAAAAACCTAAGGAAACAAACCAGATATGGGAGGCATTTCCTGGAAGGTGGTGAAATGGGTTTGGTGGGATGAGATGAGAAAGGAACTTGTGCAGGTCTTGGAAGGAGACAAGAATTTAAACTCATTTTAGAAATATCTACAAATGACCTGAAATAGCTTTGGCATACTTAGACAGTTTCAAAGGAACAATACTAATATCTCACTATCCTTCAGGGGAAGGAATAAATGAGAAAGAGTATTTGTACTTTTGGAAAGGAGGGTTTCCTGCCTTACTGGTGATACAGAGTTTCTTTCTAATCCTGATGGATCATGAGATCTCAGATCTTAAACTTCTTCCAGAATTCAGTAATCTTAGTTTTGGGCCTCTGACCAATCTAATTTGGGGATGACATCCCATTTTAGGGGTAAAGGGGGAAAAGGAAAAAACAGGTCTTTAGCAGGTGTCTTCTCAAAGGTTTGGAATATTATGGGCCTAATAGAGATACCCTGGGGCAGAGTGCAGGTGAAGTGGTTAAAGATCAGTGATAAGTGCAATTTGTCACATGGATGCCTTCAGCATGTATATTCTCTTTCTAGCCTACCCAATGTATCAATCCACTTTTTAGTGTTTAATATTAGTCACATAAAAGCATGAAAATTTGCTCACATGTCATATGATGGACAAGCTTTTCCATAGCTGGCACTACCCCGTTGCTTTAGCTGGTTATTTCCTTCGAGCACCTTAGAGTAATGCTGGCTTTTACTGGCATTTTTTAACCTTCACAGTTGACTTTAACTGAACAATTCAAGATTTTCCCAACTCCACAAATGCCTGTTTTGGGTACTTTTTTGTTTGTCTGTTTTTGCACACAGATAAAGGTCAGACTCTTCCTTTTTACTTCACCCAACGATTTAACTGTCTCAAGGTTAGTACAATACTCAAGGTTTTTCCCTCTTTGAGATATATGCTAGTCACACAGCCTTTTACTATTGAAAAGTGAACACTACATAGATTTTAAAATAATGTATATTTTCCTTCAAGCAGTTTTACTATAAATAAGTAGATCTGTAATTGAACCAACTCTTACATTGTAAGTTGGCTTGTGTCTTTATGTTAACACTGTGTCCTACATGTATGACATATATAGCACAATGTTACCCTCACAAAATTATGTATAGGACATAATATTAGCCCTTCACCTCTTGCTAATTAATCCTTTAAATATTTAGAGGCACTTATATAGCATCTACATGATTTAAGTCAGATATTATGGTCATCTAGACTGCAGAGAATTTCTCCTGGACTTAGCAATATCTCTGAGAGCCAAAATGGCCACAGCTCTGGATCAAAGGAGTCTTAAAAAAGCATTATTCTCTTCTTTATCAGAACATTAAAAATACAAAGAAAACGTTGACATTTCTTTCTAAGAGACTGATGACAGCCATTTCCTTTTGCTTTCTCTCGTCTAGCAATAGTCATTATTGGTAAGGTCTCAGAATACTTGCGTTGTGTCTGCTGCAGTTAAGAATTTATAAGCTGTGAGCTACAGATTGTTCTAGTCAGACTTATTTTGTAGCCTGTGAATTCAAAGAGACATTTAAGAACATTATACAATAGTCACTGCCGGTTGACATCCACCAACTTTGAGTGTTCCGTCTTTTTTGCAGGGCAAGTTGAGCAGGTCATAGCTAACATTGTACCGGATTTTATCCTGGGTAAGTCATAGTGGAAGACATCCTTTTAAATTATACATTGTTGCTGCTTCATCTATTTTTGTTCTTGTTCAGTGGTATTTGTGAGTTTTATTTTGACTTGGCAAGAATAAGCTTTTTTCCCTCTGAGTTGACAATTGCATTCTTTAATGAAGTGTACTGCATGTTACGTGTCAGACCACACGATACTGTCTCTGCCTCCAATTATTCAACAATTTGTCAAATTAAGTCCTACTTTTTAAAAATGGAATTCATAAACAAATTTCACTCTGATGACAGAAAACATATGATACTGTATTCAGGATGCAATACATGAATATTTGTACCGTATTACTTGTCCTCTTTATACCATGTTAATTTTCTATGTCTCAGTTAGAGAAAGTGGCTTATTTAATTGCTTTAAAAATTCTTAAATGCATGTTATTTCTACCTATATTCCTCACTTCTGTTTGGCTAAAACAGTTATAAAATAGTTATAATTCTGCACTGTTGCCTGGAAAACCAGACCACAGGTCAAAGCACAAAAAGTAAAATTTTTGCACTGTATTAAACAAAACTAGGGTAAATCCTGTCATGTATTTGATAGTTCTGGAGTGCCCCAGATGCAGCAGGTATAATGCAGCTGTGGTATTGGATGATGATAAGATATAGGGACTTCAACCAGAAGAGCCATGACTCCTTGTGTGCTGAGGAGCTCTGTTCTTCCCGAATCCCAATGCAAGGGGATTGAGACGAGGCCAAAGTGCGAATGGTAGTAGGGCTGGTGGATCTGCCTGTAAATAAATCCACCAACCATTCTCTACAGTACAGAAGATTGGAAATTCTGGAGATGCCACCTCCAAGTCCCTGCCAAGGGGCTAACAATCAAAGGGCTCTACTGTAATATCCTTACACGTCTTGAGTAATAATTTACTCCTCAAGTAGCCTCAGTGATTTCAATTAGACTACTTGGGGAAATAAGGTACTACTCAGTGCAAATGAAGGTGTCACAACCTGGTCCTAAATTAAAATCTAAGCTTGACAGCCCTGCAGTCTTCTATTTATCCACATAATGGGCACAGCAGAGGCAAAACAAGATTTCCTACACCCAAACTATCATGATTTTGAAGGAGTGGACAAATCTCAGGGCAAGAAGGGGTTAATGGTCTGTTCTAGAGACAGGTGTTTAACTTAACTTGACCCAGCAACACCTGCCAAGATTATCAAGCCTGATAGGGAGAATCCACTGACTGCAGGAAATAATAAGTGAGGCACCTGAGTTCAGATGTGGGCTGTCTTGACACAGGTATCTTCGGCCTTAGGCAGGGATCATTTAGGAAGTGGTCTCAGCAACCCTGAACTAGGCATCATAGGAACAACAAAGCCTGATAAAGGCTAGAACGGTATTTCTGATTTGTTTGTTTGTAGAGCTACAGTGAGTGGAAGGGTGAGTTTTGACCCAACCCAGGCTTCATGGAGTGTGCTTTAGGCTACACTAGAGAGTTTACAGCGGTGGAGCTGCAGTGATGGAGCTGCGCCGCTGTAAACTCTCTAATGTAGCTGCTAAGCCAATAGGAGAGCTCTTGCCAGGAGCAGCAGTAGCTATGTCAGCAGGAGGAACTCTCCCACTGACATAGTGCTGTCTACGCTGGCGCTTAGGCTGGTGTAACTTACGTCACTCAGGGGTGTGTGTGGCTTTTTCACACCCCTGAGCGACATGAGGTATCCTGCAGTAAGTGCTAGAGTACACATAGGCTTAGAGTAGGAGAGATTGATGACTTGAGAATTCCCATTATGAAAATGAAATTTTTCTTTTAAAAATTGTGGAGAATGAAAAATCAGCTTGGCAGAGAAAACAATGAAATGAAAAATGCTTTGAGATTTGCCCTAATTCCCACAAATCACACTTTCTAGTTATCGTCTAGCTCTATTAAAATTGAAAGGATTTTAAATATCTAATTTACTTTTCTCCATCCCTGGTCTGTCTGTCTTACTTGCTTTTCACTCATGTTGGATAATGAAAATAGATTTTCTTTGCTTTCTGGTTTTCATTTCCAATTAAAAGCTGCACTTTGGGGCTGCAACATTGCAAGGGAAAACTTGAATCCAAACACAAAATGTTTTCATTTAATTTTAAATTCCATTAAAATATTTATGAAAACATTACATTGTTAAATATTGTTTTATATATTACCGAGAAAATGTGGATCTAAGGTACATAGTGATGTTCCTTAAATTAACATTTGTTTCTTGATTCTATTTCACTGATTATGTCAGTGTCACATATTTGGACCAGTTCCTCAGCTAGCATAAACAAGTGAAACTCCCCTGGATCTATGATGATTTGCACCAACTGAGGATCTACCCCATTAACTTCTTTGAAGTGATGCTGGCTTTAACCTGTACATCAGAGTGGATGTTAATAAAAAATTATCACCCTTTGGGTTTGGTATAAGAAAACTAACTAGTGGGCAATAATGTGTCAGTTTTCCTTTTCGGGTGTTACATCCCAATTGTTGGTTATTTTTTTAACCCATAGGGCAATAGTTTTTTGTTCTAAAACTTTAACCAGTGTTTCTCAGATACAGTGTCCTTGTTATGCTTTCTTAACACCTTCTTCAGAAGCCTTGAAATCCCAAAGGAAGTGTTAGATCCACAACTTCATTTGTATTGAGACTAGCACCATATGTCTTATTGATCTGATAGTGTAGCTGTTCCCAATACATTTCATTTATTCAGATAAAAATAGGAAAATAAATGTCAATAACTATAAGCAGAGAGTGCTGACATGAAGAAATCAGACTTAAAAGCATATGGTTCAAGAAGCTTGTGGAAATATGATTTGAAGACTGAGTGCATGTACAGTGTATTTTTAGGACCCGTTGTGAAATAGCAGCTGCAGCATACAGAGAATATCTTTGGAAATTTCCTAGTTGCTGATACACTACCAACCGTAATGTACAGAGACAAATGCATTGTGAGACAGCTTTTTCAGTGGAGTGCAGCAGCATCAGGGGTATTTTCACTGATCGATCTTCTAGGTAACAAAAATGATGGACGGGCAGTTCTTGTTACAAAAGAGCTTGGTTGTGTAAGTAGAAAACTATTCACTGGCTTATATTGTAGATAGTTACTCACTAATAATCAAGATAATCTACTGTAGTTTTATCTTCTATGGCACGTAAGGGATGATGTCTTTGAAAATAGTGCACATACAATATTCAGATCATTGGTAGAAAAAGAAAAAGCTTCCCCAACCTATCCAGCAAATACCTGGAGGCAATTGAGTATACTGATATTCCTGCTACACCAACCATGAGACTCAGAGGGTGTTATAATGGCTGAGAAGAATACTATTATGGAGGTTTCGGGTCGGTTTGTGTTGAGATTTGCAGTGAATGCAGGATTATAAACTGACATCATTTTCCATCTCTTCTGTCAAATTAGTCACACGCACACAGCACTCACTACATTGGATTTACACCTGTTGAAACTCTATTGGCTTAACTGGAGTTATCCCTGATTTACATGGATGAGAAAAATATAGTGTCCAGAGTTAGTGTATTACTAAGTATGTGAAGTGGGATCCTTTAAGATGAAAAGTGATGGACAATCAACAAAAATGATAGCAATAGAGTTGCTCGAGCAGCAAATTTCAAGATTATCAGAAGTATTTGCCCCAGAAATCTAGTTCTAAGAGCCAGTCTCATACAATCAGGGAAGAGCATGCCATGTCACCTATGTATCCAAATATAAACAGCCCAGATTTCTGTTTTTGAATATTGAACACTCCTGATAAACTGCTCACTAATGAGCTACAGACCAAAATATTTGCAGAAAATATTGAGAAATGAAGGCGTATATTCAAGAAAATGTCCCTGGACAACATATGATCTGAATAAAGGGGTGAAAGGCATTGACTAGATAATTCACTATGAATTATTTACACATTTCATGTACTAAATTATCTTTAAGTAAAGTGAAGTGAAAATTAATAGATTTCATACATTTTAAGACTAGACGGGACTATTATGACCATCTAGTCTGACCTCTTGCATAACAGAGCCTGTAGATTTTACCCAATGATTCCTGCATGAAACCCCCCAACCTTTGACTGAATTATGGCACATATTTTGTAATCTTGATTTAAAGACTCCTTGTGTTGGAAAATTTAGCACATTCATTATCTGATTAAAATATGACCATGTAGATCATTGTTGCAACCATTGTTATATATTTGCAACAAATCTTGTATAAAATGTGGCATGCAAGATGTCTATTAAAAGGTTATAATTCACTGATTGTGATTATGCTATCTGTCAGCATGTATCACTTTTGTATTTGAAATTATAAATATTGGCTCTATACCTGGATTTCAACTGCTTGCTCCTGGGGTAATGCCCACGAAGTAGTTAGCCAGCACATCTTGGATGGACTATTCAAATTGAGTGGCCCATCAAAAGGACACTTAACTCACAACGGATCATGGGAGATGCCCATCTACAATGAGTGGACTGTCCTGTAAACGTGATGTCTGGAATATAGGTAATGGCTTCCTGTAATGCCTGAGCGAAATTGGGCATGAACATGTGACTTTCCCATGTGACTCCAAACACTATCTGGTCACCTGTGATTCTCCATTAGATGTGCTGAGGTTTTTGTTTGAAACAATGGGTTTCCCTCCACATGGCAGAAGATATAAATGGCCCTGGAAACCCCTCCATTTAGCCTCTCTCCTGCTCCAGCCTCTTTCCTGCCCAAACCTCTGAACTACACTAATGGGAGCATTCTAACCAATGAACAAGGACCTTCCAATGACTTGGAAGCAGCCAGAGACTTGACTTAAGCCAGGAGTTTATTCCATCACTGCTACAAGCCTGCACCAAGAACTTTGAAATTACTGTATGTATTTGATTCCTTTAACCAATTTTAACTCTCACCTTTCTTTCTTTCTTTCTTTCTTTCTTTCTTTCTTTCTTTCTTTCTTTCTTTGATTAAATCTTTAGATTTTAGATTCTAAAGGATTGGCATCAGCATGATTTTTGGGTAAGATCTAAGCTATATATTGACCTGGGTGTGTGGCTGGTCTTTTGGGATCAGAAGAACCTTTTATTTAATGAGACTGGTTGTAAAGAACCACTCACCTTTAAATCCAGTGTTTTTGGTGGTGGCATAAGAACTGGAATGCCCAAAGAAACTGTTTTTATGACTTCTTGTTAGCCAGTGTGATGAAACAGAAGTTTACTTTTGTTGCTCGTTTGGTATATTTTATGGAAGAATAACCACCAGTTTTGGGTTGTGTTTGCCCTATTTCTCAGCAGTTTGTCCTAAAGTTGGCATCCTCAGTTGTGACCCACTGAGGCACGGTTACAGTGATCTGTTCCCTTGGTTAGTTACTATTATAAAAATCTGTATCTTATTTTCTGTTATTTCTCTGAAGAATTCATGTAATTTTGTGCAGGTCTGGGCTGAATTTTATGCAGGTCTGCTATTTATGGAGAATCAGCACTACATGCACAGGAGAAGAAAGATTTTGAGAGCATAGAAAACCCAGGATTTCAAACTTCTTTGCTCGTAGGCCCCCTGGTTCCCATTAGCTGTGGCAAAAGAATGACACTGATACTGAGTGCCATAGTTCACAATTATCCTCCCAGGTAGATTCATTTTCGAACTCAGGCCAATTAAAGGTCTCCTCTTGGAGATCTGATTTGTTCTGATGTTGTAATTATATAAATTAAGCATGAAAGTGGAGAAATGTTTGAAGATGTATGCCCTTGTACTGAAGAAACAGTAAGACAAGTGATTTGCTCCTTGTACAATCGTTTTTTTATTAGAGTATTTACCATTACCATATATCCCAAGTGGCCAATTACTAGCCTTTTTATTTCCTTTATCCTGACTATCACAAAACACTATGCAAACAAATCCCTTTTGATACTCTCTAGAAGTTATTCTAAGATCATAAGTTTTCCCCCTTCTCTGAGTTTGCATGTGTCTAAATCCTTAAAGAAACAGATTACCACTGTCTGGAGCGTCCTTCTAAACCGATACCATCCTCACCTCTCCCATATTATTATCACATTAGACTCATCAAATCCCACTTTGCATCTCATGCCGTTGTTGCAAAACTGGCAGTAGAGCTGATGTGCTGGGTACAAGTCCTAAGAAGGAAATAGTAAATGCAAGTGCCAATCGTTGAAGGCATTATCATGAAGCAGTATTGCTGCTGATCTCACATTGATGTGGCTAGAAATAAATTACTTGCCAGTGTGTGAAACCTCAGTTAAATCTGGACCATCCAGATCGGGTTAACCTCCTAGTTGTTCCTCAGACCACAGCTGTTCAATTGCCTCAGAGCAATGGAGACAAAGACAAATTTATTATTTGCCTCAGTAGCCTCAAGATGACAGTGTCTTTTTACGTCAGGATCTGTAATCATTTTTGCATCAGTTGTTTTCCACATTGCCACCAAAATAGTTAAATAAAGGCAGCCCAGAAGGAAGTCTCTTCATATGTCAAGTTATGTAACCCATGTATAGATCAATTATAATCAATCAGCAAATTTAAATCAAGTTAAAGTCTTAAAGTACCGAGCGAAAGTTTCTGCCATTTCTTAATTAGAAAGTTAGTTAGATAGAAAACTGTCTAATACATTTGAAAATTTGTCTGATATATAGTGAGTTGAAAAAAACTATTTTCCAGTTAGTACTAATTCAACTTTCTGCACTGGCTAAACTGCTGTCTGAATGTATACACATATAGGAGGCTAGGGTGACCAGATGTCCCGATTTTATAGGGACAGTCCCGATTTTGGGGTCTTTTTCTTATATTGGCTCCTATTACCCCCCCCATCCCCTGTCCCGATTTTTCATACTTGCTGTCGGGTCACCCTATAGGAGGCTATTTTTACATGCCGTCAAGTATCTGGGTAAACAGGATAGTGCAACAATGTCAGTAGTTCCAAGTACCAAAGGTCCACAGAGTCTTCAAACAGATGTTGGAGCCCACCCTGCAAAAAGTGCCAAGAAACAGAATGTCTGCAACAAAAAATGAAATGCAGTATCAGCAAAGTCATTCAGCTTCCAGGCACACAAAATTTACCCACAAAATAGATATTATGTGTATCAAGCAATACATCATAAAACCTTGAAGCAGCTTCCTTATTGCTTTTGATTTTGCTGATTGCATATTTATTGTCTCTCTTCAACCACCTGGTTGTCTGAATGAATGAGAACTCACTTGTTCTGTGAGAGATCCTTGATGTGTTTGAATTACAAGACAAAAGAATTCCAAGAATGTTGTAGTATGCCCTTGACCATACCAGGCACATCCAGTAAAGTAAGAGGGCTTGCTGTACGGATCTTATTACACTGGATGCATCAGAGAATAAATAAAAAATGAATTGCAATCATATTCAGTAACTGGAAGGGCATTTTACTGGAACATTCTAGACACTTATGTTCTCTACAGAAATAGAAAAAGGGTAACGTGGTACTCTGGGTCTTTTCATAGATGGGATGTAGCCATTCAGGATATCTCCATTCTGGAAACAAATAGGAATTTTTTTTAGCCATAAAGGATAGCTACATTTTGGGACCACTGGACAGTATAAACCTCCAAAGGCTGCACAGAAAATGAACTATCCATGGCCATAGTTGATACGTGCAGGAGAATATGTTCATGAAAATGTTACCATTTTTTTGACAGAACAAAACTCATCTGAGATTTGAGTTCCTGTAAAGACCTAAGCTCCGTGAAATGGGAAAGCAACACTAGAATGGCATCTGGGTTTTAGTGACTCGTTGCATAAATATGAATATTTATGGATGAGTGAACCGGTTTGGAAAAAATAATCTTTGCCTAGTTCTAGAACTGATCTCCTACCCTACCTCTTCAAAGGCACTGAAATGTTGGGATGTTTTTGTGTTTTTCTATTTTGTTTTCTGTATGCTCACCTTTCTTTATATTTCCAAGTTCTCACCAAGGCTGGAACCAATGGTGTGGAAATGGTCCAAGAAAGGCAGTGGTAGCATTGCATTAATGTAGTTTTTCACACCAAAAAGTGTTAGGGGTGTTTTATTAGTTTGCTGTAGCTTTGCTACACGATAGGTCTTGTCCAACCATAGTTACATGATAAAAAATCATAATATGCTTAATACAACTCCCAATTTATGATAAATAGGCCATAATATAATATATGGGACATGGCTTATCTTTTTAATCTGTCCATAGGACAATTTCTAATTAAAACAAAACTATACAGGAATAATTACGATAAGGCTTTCTATAAATTAAGGTAGAGTTTTATATGCTGCATGCTGTGGCAGTTAAGAAATATGTCTGTAATTACATGTGCTCACAGACAGCAGGGGATACATGTTTACAACAGTAAATGGCATTCTTAAAATGCACAAGGTTTAAGAAAATGGATTCTTTGTATTCAATTGTTGGAATAATCAGTTACTTAAAATGAACTGACAAAAGCGACACTAGGTTATTGTTACCTTTGTGAAAGCTATTGCAGATGAACCAGGGAGGGAAAAGTGCCATGTATTTGGGGCTGTATATTCTATTGTAACTTTGCCTAAGAAATGCAGTGAACAGTTCACCAACGTTAATAATCCCTAAAAGCTCTCAAATCGACTAACAAGTTTGAACTTCATTGTGTGTTCTGAATAGGCAAGTTAACCTAAAAAAAGCCAGCGACAGCAACAACAAAAAGTTACAATCACATCATCAAATGATTAGGAAATTCAAACATTTCCTTACTGCAGGAGCCAAGAGCACTCTGAAAAGTAAACAATAAAATAAATTAACATTCACAGAGCTGAGCAAACTATTCCAAGCAAATAATTGATTATTGCACAAATTTAGTGCTTTTCTGTTTGTAAATCTTCTGCAAAGGGACTTTGGATTTTATAAATTAATCTGCTATCTGCACCTGTTCGATGAGCCCTTTCTGTGGACCAGTTTCAGCCTCTGGGTTTGCAAATTACTTGTTTTGATGAGATCTTACACACCAAAAATAATGGAGAGTGAAACTAGTCACCTGAGCCACATGATATTGTTTCTGTTCCTTATGGCATCACAGTTGGAGCTCCGGCAGAGATGCAGTACATTCCCATCTCTGTGGCTGGCCACTTCCATTGTTTAGTGCAAGGGCTTGGACCATGGCCCTTGGTTCCTCCCAACTCCCTTTGTGGGGGCTAGTATTATAAGGAGATCTGAACAGTCCCTGCACTGGGATGCGTACACGCTGAGACTATGCCTAGTCTTTTTATATGCTGGGTCATAAGGGGAGGGGCTCTTTGTGTCCTTCCCTTGATGGGGCCAGTCCCACACTTAACCTTACTTCCGGATCCAAGCCCAATCGAGTCAGTGAGAGTCTTAAGTTGACGGGCTTTAGATCTGGCTCTCAGAGTCTAGGAACCTGTCTCATGTCTTCTCTGAGGGGCAGATCAGTACTCAAGAGATTCTCCAGATTTCCCTTTGAGAGAGTGAGGGAATGTATTAAGCTGGATAATATTTGTCTACAGCACTGTCTCATCCAGGTACGGAATCCTATTAATACTGAGCAAGGGGCTGTGGAATTCTCATTCCTGTTTATGATTGTGTGCTTGCCAGAGTGGCAGGGGAAGTGACATATAAGTATTTGAATAGATATATGTATATCTCTGATTTTCCTTGCAGATCATTTTGATGGTGTAAGGGCTTTGAGATCCTTGGATGAAGCCGTCTATTGAAATGCACAGCTTTATTGTCGATGATGATCATTGAGATTTATTATTTGTATGACAATGCTTTTGTACCTTCAGATCATTGTGCTCCTTTGTGGTCCCATGCCCTATCCATATAACCTTCTTTGGGACTTCTCCAGTGGAAAGCCCATCTCCCTCTGCATGCCTACCATGTTCAACTTTGCTAATGCCTCTCAAGAGGATACAGACATATGTTCTTCAAGCCTACAAATTTTCTCCCCTCTAGATAACAAAAATAACCAGTTCAGTTAATGTTAAACAAAAGTGATACCTTCTATGGAGGTTACCATTGAGAAAACTGGAAATAAACAGATATTTAATACTTGCTATGGAACCTACTGAAAGATTGTCCAATGTAACCCTGTAGCTTTAGCTGTGTTTTTACTTGTTACCAATTTACCAACACATAAAGCTGTAGCAACTGCCCTACCTTCTCTCTCTCTCTCTCTCTGACAGCAAGGATGGTACTTCAGTTTGCCTTTGTCCTTTAGGGATATTTGTCACCTGCCTGGATAACCAGTTAGATCTGTATACACAACTAATCTCTCCAGAACTAGTGTTTCCACCAGTGCACTATCTGTGTGCCTCAATGGATAATTTGAACTAAATATCTAAATTTAAAGTTGAGGAATTTTTAGCATAGGAAGAGTCCTATAAAATCTTTCCATTGGTTCAGCAGCCACTGCAAACAACATATGATCTCCTCTCCATAACTAGTTTTGCCTGGAGCCATCTTAATTGTGATGTGTTTCTGACTGTGAATCTGAGGAAACTCTGCTGTGTTTCTGACTCGTAAGCAGACCACATCTTGTCCCTGACATAGAGAGATTGATAACAACATTACAAAATTGCTAAAAGCTCTACTAGAATGTTATTATCTTTAAGGCAATGATTTGGGGGGGAATGGCAGTGGAGAGAGCAGGGAGACCATTTATTTAATCAGCATTTGCTCACATGAAGTTGTGATTCCTAAAACTATTGGATCGGATTTTCTGTTCTACTCTACTCACTTTTCTCTGCCTGCAAACCCCTAGTTGGGGATTCCTGACAGCTCCTACACTTGCCTCCTCACAGCCCTGGGTCTTTGGCATTTTTCAGCTGGCAGAGGTTCTCTTGGGGAACATAGCCATCTGTCACACATTAGAGCAGCCCCTAGGCTGCGCTACACTGTGCCTGGGCTGGGGAGCTGTCACCAGGAAGTCATAAACAACTTTCTGATGCCTCCCCATCCTCTGCTGCACCTAGCAACAGAGAATCTGGCCCATTTTCACAGGCTCATTATTTTTAGGATCTATATTATTCATCATGAAGTTGGTTTAGCCCTTGAAAATTAGTTTGGGCCCTTACTATAAACAAACAGCTACATAACTACATCTAACATAATTTAATTATAAAGAGCCTCTTATATAAAATGATTTCAGTTATTCTACTTTTGAAATTCCTTTTTAACCAGTAAATTGCAGCCATATAATACCTTGCACTTGTGTAAATCACAACAA
This sequence comes from Malaclemys terrapin pileata, assembly GCF_027887155.1. NCBI lineage: Eukaryota > Metazoa > Chordata > Testudines > Emydidae > Malaclemys > Malaclemys terrapin. The sequence goes on from NC_071512.1 coordinate 87,950,082, forward strand.
GCTCTTTACAAATGTGGGTAAACGTTAGCTGCATTTTACAGAGGTGGACACTGAAGCACAACAATGGAATATAGCCTTGCACGGGACTATTTTTTAATACCATCCACTCCCGCTATTATGGCAGCAGGTCCTGCAAGATCCACGGGATCCCAGGCCTGCTGCAGGACTCTACACTAGTCCCATGCAGGGCTCTACAATAGAACCAGTAACAGAGAACCCAAATCTTTTGACTTCCAATCCAGTGCTCTATCCACTAGGCCATAACTGCCTCCCAAATAGGTGCCTATGTATGCCTAGGCCTATGTTATTTAAGACACTGGACATTCCTTTCAAGCCAAATAAGTCCGTGGAGTATAACAGGCATTTTGCTATAATGGGATCTTCTTTAAAACATATTCCAAGGCAACTGCAGTATCTGTACCACAAACTAGAGTGACTGGGTAGTTTTGGAAGGAAAAGCAAACTGGCCTAAGACCCTACAAAGCACAGTACCCATCACTTCTGAATCCTTTACTGAGAAATCCTATGGAATTTAATACTAAAGAAGGATACTCTTTTGGTATGTTTTGATCCATCTGATAGAGTTCAATAGAGAATTATCCCTAATGTAGAATTCTGTGGGCTGATTGAAATGAAAATATAGATGCAAGATCACTCTCTATTAAACGACACAGGTTTTTAGACTGATTTCTATAAAGGACTATTACATTCCTATGAAATCTTACTAATTTCATACCTATTAAATTCTGTAGGACTGTTAACATCAGAAGCCCATGTGTTAAAGATATGACTCTGTGCCCCAGTTCCAGAGTTAAAGGTATCCATCCCATCTACCATGTCAAGTTTTACTAAAAAAGCACTATGACTACAAACATTTTATATGTGCTTCAGAAGCAAATTGTTGAACCTCCTTCTACTTGACCTCTAGCCATGAGGGGATTTGCTTGGTTTTGGTCCTTTCATGCCAGTTACACTGGCAGGCTGACTGACTTCCTGCCTGAGCTCCGCTAGAGGAAGTCACACTTATTTCCTTATTAGAGCAGCTCGGCCTACACTGTAATGCCATTCATTGCCTGCCATTTTAGTATGGAAAGCAATCAGATGATGGGCAGCATCCCAGAACGGATACCCAGAATAGTACTTGCAACATGGAGATGCTTCAACTTTGGGAGAAAGGGATAAATACCCTCCCTCTGTGTATGTCTGATCCCAGGCGGCAGATGTCTGATTTGAAACAGACAGTTGTTCATCATGGATCTTGCCCGAAAAAGAAATTCTAGTTGCTAGTTACTTAGCTTGTTCGCACTGAATAAATGTCTATTTGGATTTCTTTTCTGTGCCAGCAGTGAATATGCTTTTCTTGGATGATCTCTGGAAAGGAGTTGTTTGGTGGAATCCTTGGTTACTTTGTTGTCAGAGAGGGAGTGGAAAGCCTCACTTGGCATCCTGCTATGTGAATGCCTACATTTTATCTTTTGGCATCTCAAGTCCAGAGTAGAGTGTGCAATCACTGAGCAAGAGAAGCATGCAGTGCTTTTGTGAGCCTGCAGCAGAGAGCTGAATCAATTTTAGTTTTGCAGGAGGAACAAAATTATATGCAAATAATAAGCCAGGAGAATGCCTGTGAATTGATGTTGATATCAGCAAGGGAATTCTTGATTTAGATATATATTGGCTCTATTCTGATCTTTGATACCCACACCTGCATGTGTCCCCTTGTGTCCTGGGGCTCTTTTATGTGGCTCAACAGGTGGGGAAGGTCCCCCAGCTGTGAATGCAAAGGAAACCTGTACAGCTGCCACAGGCTAGGAGCCAGAGTGCTGAATTTTTCTTAAACAGAATCCTGACTGAGGAAATCTATTTTATCTCTCCATGTAGGAAAAACCTAGACTCAAATAATGAGAGCACTTGAATACACATGAAGAGATGTGGCTCCACTAAGGGAATTCTTGACATATCTTTAAGTACAGTAGTCGCACAAGGCTCTTTTCTCATTTTTTTGTTCTTACATGCTCATGGAGTTCAACAGGCGCCATCTACATAAACCTTTGCCATTTGTACATAAGTAATAAATAGCCAGGTGCACCGAGATGGATTTTGATGGCTACTCTGCTTTCTATTCAGACAGTGTTTCTCTTTCCTCCCCACCTCACAACCCTGTTAGGAAAACATAAAAAGAAGTTATTTCAAACACTGTCCTTTTATCTGTTCTATGTGCTGCATTCCTACCAATTAACAGTTTTATCTTGCTCTGATACTTTTGGCTCTAGTAGTTCTTCCCTAATCCAATACTGTTTTGTTTCTGACACAATGTAGTTGGGGCCTGAAGTTCTGTGGGGCTTCCTACATCAGGTCCTCACAGTGTTGCGCAAACACTTGCATCCTGCCTAGACAAGGCTCAAGCACACACAGTGCTCCTCTACTTTAAGCAATGTCTATGTTTAAAGGATCAGGTATCTGCCCTATTCTCAGTTATTACAATACATAAAAGGGGATGACACGCAATCAGAAATTTCATATCTGGTCATGGAGATTCCCGTTTTTCCTTATGATTAATGCATTATCATCAGAATCTAGAATTTATGCTTAACCATAATCCCCAGTCCTGCTGTCCCTTATTCATGTCAGTAGTCCCATTAACATTTACATGGTATCATCTTATTTTCCAGCTCCCAGTTTGCATGTTTTTCTATCTTTCCATTTACAGGTAACTACTGAAGCAGACTATTAGTTTATGTAAGGAATACACTTGTGAGTGAGTGAAGGTTGGCAGGATCAGGCTCTCTACACTTGGGTATATCCAGTTACATGATAGATACATATATGGTTAATCTGCCAAGTATAGGAAGCATCATGTGAGGCTAAGTCTGGCTCGTTTTAAGTTCCATTATAGAATCAGTATAAAATATCTTATATTTTTTATGTGCCAGAATAAGACAAAGATAAAAACTCTATGGAATAATGGGCCAAATCTGCCCCTTGTGGATTTGCATGGATGAACCTGGCCCATTCTGCATCATGCCATACAGCCCACGTGTCTTCTGCACTGACCTTAAGTGGCGCCCCACTGAAATACACATCTTTCAAAGTACTGTGTACACACAATTAGAGTTTCCGTACATGATTCTGCTGGTTTAGTTTTTTTTTTAAAAATATCAAAAGGGCCAAGCAAATTTTATATACTAAAAACCTGGAATAAATCATTATCAAGATGAGGTAAGTTTTAGACTACTAGCACAAAAAAATAAAAAGCATCTGAAATTTATAAATATTGACTCCAGAGCAATTTTTCAGTGTCACATAATAAACCTATCCCAAAAAGTGGATTGTGATTTAAGAGGCCCATAAAATGCTGCTCTGGTAATAAAGTAGCATTTTTATTCTGATTCCTATAAGATATATTAAGAAAAATCTTAAAATCCGACTGAAGCTACCTCACTATTTTCCTACTTGTCAATATGAAGGCAAACTAGAAACAGATAACAGGATGATATTAAATCAAAGTCAGAAGACCTTTTGGCTACAGAAAAAATAAAGCAGCGCTTAAACATCCCTAATTTAAAGTGTATTCCATTTTTTTCACTAGCTTGAAAAAAAAAATCAAGGCTGAAAAGTCAACTTTAACCTTTTCCCCTCATGGAACTTAATCTACATTAAAATAACAGTTGGCAGCATAAATGCCCTGTAAAATGAAGAAAGAGTGCTCAAATCTACTGATCAATACTTTTACTGGAATAAAAATCACTAAAGCATACAATCAATTTAAAGAGTTAAATCCAGTCTCCTTTAATTTGATGGAAGAGACAAATTCTTTCTCCTTCTTGCTGGTAGTAATTCTTCATATTCCAATAAAGATAAATCATTTGTGAGTTCCTCTGGTGAGGTTAATGTTTTCTAAAAAAAAAAAAAAAAAAAAAAGGAAAAAGAAATCCACCACCACTTGCAAGAGGGGAGGGGGTTCTTAAAAAAATACGTTATTTGATTTAACCTTTTAAAGACAAGATAGCTTAGTGCTTAATTCTGTGTGTAGCTACTTTCATTTTTTTTAATTTTGGGACCATATATTGTCTTCATAAAATAAATGCACTACTACATAGTGGACAATGAGCTGTGGGAAATACATTTTCAGGAGATGAAAAGCCTAAGGGCTAAGTAATGCAAAACTTTCTTTCATCATTTATTCATTAGTTAAAATAAACATCTTGAGGATTTTTTTATAGGTTTCATTAATTATTTGTGCTTTATAGTAGATACGAACTATCACAGAGTATTCATTAAAGGATTTGGAATGAAATGCATAGACACATGGAAAATCCTGTACAACATAGTTTCACTTACTGTGTTACTGTTTTATTCCTTTGTGTGTCCAATATTATTACATTAGTTTCCTTAAGTCGTATCAGTATATGATTCTGCATTTATTCCCATGATCCGCCCCCAATCTTTTATCCCTATTTGACTCAGTTCCCTTCATCCTTAATAAATGTATAAAAGTATATACAATTTCATGTTTAAGAATTATGACTATTAGAAGTGTTTTATAACCAGATGTACATATTTATGAGTTATTTTCAGGGTACTGCAGTATAAAACTTTTTTTAGACCTACTACTGTCCATCATGTTGCAGAGTTTGGCTGGAACCTTGCCATGTTTTGCCATCAATCTGTGAACAAAGTAGCAAAACCACACTGCTGTTGATGAGAACTCACTGTATGTTATCTAGTTATTCACTGTTGTTACAGGTCTCCTTGTGGTCTCTGGTCCTCAGAGGATGAGTCTACTAGAGCTGCCACTGCTTTAACTCAAGTGATAACTTCTGTTCTTCGTGCTGGTGGTCCTAGATTTTATCCCCAGTGATGGCCTACAGGGGAAGTCATTGCACTTACATATGAGATCATGTGGTAATTGGAGAATTAGTTAATTCAAGGTCTGTGATTTGTGTTTCATTGTATAAGTAAATTTAAAGTACAGACGGGTTGCTTTTTATCTGTGGAAAAGAGTCGATGGAGAATAAAATAATAATCTCTGTGAGCTTTACCAGATCAAAGTTGGCCCACAGCTGCTGTCTTACAGATTTTCCTTGAGTCTCCTGGGGTTCCATGGGCTATACAGCTGTGAAAGCTGTGCCATTTTCTGAAGGATACTTCTCCCAGGGAGTTTCAGCCAAATGTGGCTGTATAGGACTTTCCCATTCCCAAAGAGAAGGGGGAGAGACTATGGTAAGGAAAAGACTCCAGTGAATGATATTTGAAGATAAACTTGGATACATTAATGATGCTTGGCTACTTCCCTGTCTGACAGCTAGTCAGCTAGCTGTGTGGGAATTTTAGAGATCATATGATCTTACCCCTGTTTTAATGCTAAACTGAAACCCAGGAGTTCCAATGTACTACTCTTAAAAAAAACAAAAAAACAAAAAAAAAAACGGAATGAGAATGAAGCAAATTAGCATTAGTCCCTTCAGCTAAATGGGAGCATGAAAGTCACAGGACAAGGAAACCTCCTTTCCAAAAGCTTGGCTTCTGAATTAAAATAAGTGTGTGTGTGTGTGTGTGTGTGTGTGTGTGTGTGTGTGTGTGTGTGTGCGTATAAACCTCCTTGCATGGAGAATTATAGTTACACCCTTCAGTATCCTAAAGGGTCTGAGATGTCCTGAAGAAATTGCAGTTTAATGTAAAACCTTGAAACTCCAGGTCAGACTCAGAGTATTCCCAGGTAAGCAGATTATTTTCAGTTTCAATAAATGCATCTAAATACTAGAATTTCAGAACACTGTTTGCTCCAATGTCAAATTCCAGCAAACATGCCTTCCAAAGCTAGAGAGTTTTCTGTTATTTGCCTGGTAGACTTACAAGCTTCAGTGTGCCCATTATACCAATTATAAAGAGCAAACCAGAAAACATCCTTAAAATTTAATCCTTGATGCAGGTGGGAAAAGTATAAATTTGTGTATCCGGATAGGGCAGTCAAAGTGTTGTGAAATTCAATACATTCACATAGACTCTATTCAAAGGCCCTTCAAGCATGTGGTGCAATAGACCTGAGTTAGGCAGCAGGACACATGGGATAATGCAGTCAAGCACAGCACAGCAGAGAATCCTCCACAGCACGCTTGCACGCTTCTACCACAAGCCTCCCTTTCGTTTCAGAGACGGACTCCAGACAGCTTGGGACTTCTCCTCCCTCAAGCTGCCGACACACTTGGGCTCTAAGATGCCTTCTTCTCTGGTGGTAATGTCTGAAGGTGGAGTAAATAGGGAGAATCTTCTGAGATTATCGCAGGCCTAGAAGCCAGAGTAGGGAGCTGCTGTCAAGGAATTATTACATTTAAAGAATAGGGAGAGGAGGGAGTTTTCAAAAGGAGGTCCTTAATTCTAGTGGAGTTTAGGATCTTTATAGGGCAGACATATAGGTCCTTAATTCAGGTGGAGCTCCTGAGGTGCACTGGAATCCTTTGCCCATCCAGCCTGCCCTGGCTCCACTCCAGTGGCATTCCTATTGGGCTCAGGAGAACGGCACTTTCCTGAAAACCTCAGTAGCTCTGTAGCTGGAGAAGAAATCTCTCCTTCAGGCCTCCTAAACTCTGCTAGAGCAAGGAGTCTGTTCTGCAAGTCTCCAGAGGGCAAGTGCCTTTTTTCAAAAGCCTCTCCCAGCTGCCTGCCTTTTCTCTCTCTACCAAGTGTCAAGCCCCTGGTTTGACACTTTATAGCAGCTTTGCAAAAAACAGAATTAGACAGCCATTTGCAGAGGCTCATAATTGCATAGCTACATGGGGATTTTCATGTATTCAGTGAATTACATATGCATCCCCATCACAAAATGCAGAAAAGTGTATGCATAACCCAGTGCTTTAGATTGCCGTCAAAGTAATTAGACAGGCAGAAAAAGGAATAATAAATATTGAATCTGTTTCAAAACAATAAAGGAGGAAAATGAAACTTTAGTATAATCTCAGTGTCTTCACAAAGAAAATGTTAGTGTTATGAATATGAAAAAATGTATACATCTATTTGTATATAGCCAGCATCCTTATAGATGCAATTATCTTTGCTTATTTGTGCAATAAATTGACTTTGATTTACTGTATGGCAGGATCCAGTATATTAGATTTGATCCTGCAACTGCTCTGAGTGTTTAACTCTAATTGTTTTCAGTTTGAGTATGGAGCAGGTGCAGTATTAGTCTGACCTCAGCTCTGGAAACCCAATTAGTCACGTTGGAAACAAGCATCTCTGTGTTTTTGTGCATCTGTATCCAGACATTCCTGAGCTAGAAACACTACAGTATTGGGTTCATGTTGGATATTAGATTCCTTTGTATGTGTGAAAAAATACCATTAATATACAAAAAAAAGTCTGGACATAAAATTGTTCTTATCTGTTCTGTAATGCTTTCTATTCACTAAGGGTAACATTTTCAAAAACACCTACATCTCATTTTCACACACGAAGAATTAAGTCTCAGTGCCTTCCAATGAGACTTTGCCTCTGAATTTCCTCAGGTTTTTTTGAAAATGGTGCTTAGACTCCCAAGTCACTTAGGAGCTTTTGAAAAATGTTATCTTAATTCTGATCTATCAAAACTCTGGATTCTAAACATGCCTCCAACCAATCAGAGTTTATTTGATGTTTTCTTTTCCTTTTATCTTTTTGAAGGTGCAAATTGACCTGGACAGAAATAAGCTATAAAATCAGTTAGGCTTATTTGAGGTAGTCTGATTTGCCAGATATTATGCAATATATTGCTTGTTCTTGTGTGACTAAGAAAGGCAAAGCTTTAAAGCAATGGCTCTCAACCAAGGGTACATGTACCCCTGGGGCCACACAGAGGTTTCCAAGGGGTACATCAACGCATCTAGATATTTGTCTAGTTTATAACAGACTACCTAAAAAGCTCTAGCGAAGTCAGTACAAACTAAAATTTCATACAGACAATGACTTGTTTATTCTGCTCTATATACTATACACTGAAATGTAAGTACAATATTTACATTCCAATTGATTTATTTTATAATTATATGGCAAAAATGAGAAAGTAAGTAGTTTTTCCAGTAACAGTGTGCTGTGACACATTTGTATTTTTATGTCTGATTTTTGTAAGCAAGTAGTTTTTACGTGAGGTGAAACTTGGGGGTACGAAAGACAAATCAGACTCCTGAAAAGGGTACAGTAGTTTTGAAAGGTTGAGAGCCACTACTTAAAAGGATGCATGGAGTGTTGGTCTCTCTTGCGAGGAAGTCAGGTCACAAAATAAAGTGTGAATGAAGAAAAAATGCCAAAAGGAGACTGAATTTGCAAGCAGCAGCTCACTGCTATTTCCAGTATCTCTTAAGGTTTTGTACTTACTCCCAAATAGGGCAAAAACACTGGCATCCTTAACTGATTGACAATTCAGTTTTCCTTTTTTTCCTAATTTGTGCATATGTTTATAAGAAAAGATGTCTACAGTGGTGTATTATTTCACAAATGTTCATGGAGGGATAATGTTGTCATTAGAATCCATTTACAATCCCCTATTTTGTAATAGTTTTGACTATTAAACTGTGTGAAATATGTGTCTACTAGCTTAGCATCTGAACAGTCACAATTCTAAATTAGACTCCAGGAGTGTGGGATTTATTTCCTTGATGGCACCTTAGAGACTAACAAATTTATTAGAGCATAAGCTTTCGTGGACTACAGCCCACTTCTTCGGATGCATACGAAAGCTTATGCTCTAATAAATTTGTTAGTCTCTAAGGTGCCACAAGTACTCCTGTTCTTCTTTTTGCGGATACAGACTAACACGGCTGTTACTCTGAAACTTGTCATTTCCTTGATGGAGATTAATAACATGGAAGAGACACTGTATCCTGTATTTCTAGAATCTGGAATTTATTCCTAGAATTTATTGACAACCATGCTCACTTGAGGCAGGTATATTTGATGGCAAAAGTGAATTGCACCATGGTTATAACTCACATAAAACACCACTTTCATAACTCTGGCAGAAAGTTTGTGCTCAGGATCCCGGACACATTTTGTTCCTGAGACAGCTGTTTCTCCCAAGACTCTGAATCCAGAGTCTTGCTCTGTGTTTTTATTACAGCTGTCTGAATAATTCATAATGATTTATTCAGTGAAATTAGCCCCTTTTGCTGCTCAGAATGTCCGTGACCAGATTGCAGTTTGCTCCAATTATTCACTATGTCCTGGATTCTGCAACTTGATCCTGTGGGTGCATCATTTTGCCCTACTGAAGACCATGAGGGCCCCAAAGAATCTGCCTCTCTGGGTTAGGTTGCCAGACCAGGGCCTATACAGGAATTTCTGGGTGAGATTCTCTGGCTTGTTTTTATGCAGGAGGCCAGACTAGATAATCATAATGATCCCTCTGGCCTTATAATTTATGAATCTATGAAAGTATTGATCAGATTTCATCTTAATAGTTTACTCATTAGATTGATCATCACTATTTGAAATTCAAGCTATGCGGCTTACTTGTGGTTAGTTAGAAAAGTCACGTGGTATTGTTTCTGACCACTTACTGCATGGGCTTATAATCACTTCCAGCATAAATTCTCGAGCATGAAAATTTAAAATCCAGTTTCTGTGACTACCTAGGCATGCAACTTTGAAATATGCTTTGTGTGAATATTTTCGCAGCAAGACTTGACCACTGGATCATGGGAAGCAAAAACAAAAGGAATGCAAGTATGGCCAGAGTTAAATTATTTACACATTTGAACAAATACCCACAAGCAATTTTGGCATAATTTACTTAGGTCTAGCTTTTACTGCTCCCCAGTCTCACTGAACCCTTTGCATTCACACCTGCAGTCACATAAACACTCCAGTCAGATAGCATGTGTCACTTAAAACTACCCAAGATTTGGAGTTGTCCTGTCAACAAATTACATTTATATTGAGTGTATATATAACCAGACTTTGCAATCTCTTTCTAATTCTGGGGCAGGGAGGGGAGATTTGCGAGGGTGATAATTCTGAAACCCATAACACTTACGTGACCTTCAGCAAAGATAATGGGACTACTCACATGAATAAATGCTACTCAGTAAGAGTAAGGATTGCAGAATCAAGCTTTGTATTTTTGTATTTCTTATTCTGTCCTCTTATGCGTGTTAATTGTAGCTCAGTCAATCCTCTTTTCAGTTCAGTATAAGAAAAGCACAGGGTCTTATATGTAACACACATTTTACATTTGTAAAAACTCTCTTTTGGAAAGTAGGGGATTGACTTTAGATTAAATTAACAATGAAATGATAACTTTTAACAAATCAGCACTTCGTTTGCTGTTGATTACATAATACAGAAACACACAGTCCACCAGTCGGATGTAATTTTCAGACAGCACTGACATTTTCCTTCATTACCACCGCAGTGGTTAATCAAGAACTTTTCAATTAAAATACCACTTCAGCTGCCTTTTCATCAACCACAGCTAAAATGTATATGGTAGATAATAAAGAGATTGTCAGACTGCACAAAACCATAAAAGCTGTTGGGAGAGATAATAGGATTTCAACACGTCAGCCACACGTTTATATTTTTAACATCTTGCTTCACATACTTAGATCCACTAGTTGCCATTAAAAAGCGAACAGTTACCAATGACTACCACACAAAGGCATATGAAATGGCACAATCATTTCTTGTTTTAAATACAGGGAAATACAGTGGAAGCGTTGAACACTCTTTAAAAAAATGTCCTTTTACCTTTTCCTTGTGAGTAAGGTCTTACTGTTATTTTCAGGCATTTCACCATGCTTAATGGTAACATATTAGAAGTACATTTTTGAAGGATGTCCACTGCATCTTAAACCGAAGTGCAATAATTGTTGGCAAATACTGAAAGCCGACTTACCCCAGCTAAGGGCGTGACCCTTTAAACTGACCACTGTATAAAGTGGCAGGATCTATGGTTTGTCTCTTAACGCAGAGGATTGTTTATAGCTTTGCATTTGTGACATGGAAGTTAGTATTGAGGAGAATCCTTCAATCAGAGCTCCTATACTCAGGTATTGTGAATTTATCAGGAAAATTACCATGGGCCTGAAATTAACCTTCTTTTCTGTCCATCCAAAGAATTTTATTTTAGAAGTGGGAAAGTTTGACCAAATTCTGACCTCTTAACTTACCCTTTAGACCAGTGGTTCTCAAACTAGGGCCGCCGTGTGTTCAGGGAAAGCCCCTGGCGGGCTGGGCCAGTTTGTTTACCTGCTGCATCCGCAGGTTTGGCCAATCGCAGCTCCCAATGGCCGCGGTTCACCGCTCCAGGCCAGTGGGGGCTGCAGGAAGTGGCCCGGGCTGAGGGACGTACTGTCCGCCATTTCCCGTAGCCCCCATTGGCCTGGAGTGGCGAACTGTGATCACTGGGAGCTGCGATCGGCTGAACCTGCGGACGCGGCAGGTAACAAGCCAGGGGCTTTCCCTGAACAAGCGCTGGCCCTAGATTGAGAACCACTGCTTTAGACCAGTCATTATAAACTGTTTATCATTTGAGGACCCCTAAAAAATTTCTAATGAGGTGTGGACCCCTTTGGAAATCTTAGATATAGTCTGCAGACCCTCAGGGGTCCGCGGACCACCTGTTGAAAACCACTGTTCTATGGTAACAACAATCTTTTGCGGACCCCTTAGACATAGTCTGCAAACACCCAGGGATCCATGGACCATAGGTTGAAAACCACTGCTTTGGACAGCCTAAAGGGGACCCTCCAAAAGTCCAGATATCTGCACTGGGGGAAAGGGTAGAGATTGGGCAAGCTACGGCATGGAGAGATCCAAGGAGAGCCTTTGGGAGATGCACATTGCCCCCCACTCCCTTTAGACCTGTGAAAATGATGAAGAAAAGATGATAAAGTCCCAAGGTGTGTATCATTTTCTGGGGAGCCTTCCTTCCTGAGGGCAGCCTAATACCATGTTCCAATGGAGCTATGTTGAGGAGAGTACAGTCAATGCAGAGATATAGGGACACAGGGCTCCTAGTGGGAGGCCCTAACTGCCCACAGATTCCTAAGGATGTACCCAGTTGATGGGGAGGATGCACAGACTTCTCTGTAAGGGAGAAAAGCCCTCTCATGGTGAGGGATCAATACAAGTGGGTAAGTACCTTGCAGTGCTTTCTTCTCCCAGAACTCTGTTGTGGAGTTTACCATGTGAGGGGATACGCTAGGCCACTGTTTGGATGCATGGGAATTATGGGTAACATTATGGCATTTTATCTTCAGTTTTAACATTGTCTGTACACTTTTTGTGCATATAGAACATTTATTTCAATATACAATCGCTCTTTCAAGAAACGAAAAAAAGTAAATGCAAAAAAAAAAAAAAGACATCAATGCCACGTTATGGTTGAGATTTTACACACATAAAAGCCCTAGAGCTTGTAAAACTCATTGGTTTCACTTCACAGGAGTTTGTGACAAGATTTGTTTTGGTTTTGATGCATCTCAGCTTGCACCCCCGACTGTTGCTTTGAAAGTCAGAATTGAACACACACAAAATCTCAAAGCAAAAATTAATCAGGACAAGAAAGTTTAACTTCCGATCACATCAAAACCATATGAAATTTCTCATTTCACTTAGTTTGCACACAAAACCACACGTCAGCCACATTCACCCATAACTGGGCTTAGGTTTGCTTGGAAGGTTGATGAACTTCAGTGATTTTTTTTAGTAAGTTTTTAATTTGTAATAAAACATGAAAGCAGGAGAAGTTTGTATGATATTGTTGCTAATATTTCATACTACTATAAGCATAATTTGGCCACAGTACATGCATATACTAAGGCAGTAAATGTATCACCAAACAGACCAACAGAAATTACTGCATAAGCTAGAGAAGATCAAGTTAAAAGTGATAGTGGAACTATAGCTTTGAATTTTCTGACTTTGGAGTATGTAGAGTCTCCACCATAATGTTAGACTTCATTGATGTTAGGAATGCTTGGCATTTAGGGCCAGATTGTGTTGTTAAGCACAGATCTGAACAAGAGATGGTGCAAAAGATGAAGCTACAGAGGAATAGCCCCAGGAGGTAATTCACCTCCCTGCTTCCTATTTGTTCTGTAAAGGGAGGAGTAATTTTCTACTGGCCTAGAAACTATGCTGGCTGGCATGCTTGGATAGGAGGAGCCAATTGCTGGTTTTTCCTCTTCCTACCCACTTTTTCCAATTTGCTTCTTGGGGTTAGTCTAAGATTCTGTGACACCACTGGAAATTAAACTATAAACTGTTTTCAAGAAGTTAACAACCATGGAAAGTTACATGGAACAAGTATTGCTCAGGCCTCGCCTTTGTGCACCCAGAGTGTGTTAGGAGATGGGGGCTGATCTTGATGGTGGTCCACTGGGCACTGATCCAATGTGCATGATCTTTCTAGCCAATAAATTGAATCAGAGTTTGACCCTTCGTGGACAAATTGCTGTCTAGACTTTTAAACCTTAAAATTTAAGGCAATGCCATATCTACTAAAAGAATATGTAGGATTCCGATGAGGAAAGCAGTTCCACTGGAATATTAACAGAGCCTGAGAGAGGGGCTGAATCCTGGAGAATTAAAAACAGCCTCCCAAAATGCAAACTACTTTGCCTTCATGCTGAGCAGAGAAAAATAAATGGTCCCTGTTCAAAAAGCCTTTTCAAGTGATGGGGGGAATGAGGAGGCTTCCATACCCTTGCCTGCTGTTCAGTCCCATTAGGCTGAGAATTTGGCAGAGAGGGGAAAGTTCCATTTTCTTTAAACTATTGCTGCAGAATAATTGCTACCAAAAATAAGGACAATCTTCAATTAAAGATGTCAGAGGCGGGAGACTAGAATAGGAATCAACAACTGGACATCATCAAGCATAGATAAACCTTTGAATTCTTAGCTGGAATACTGAACACAACTGTTAGTGTGAACCTTTTCCTATTCTCTAAAAAAAAGAAAATCGAAAGTGTGCATTTTGAGAGTTAATTGGGTTTTTTTTGAGTTATAGTGTATAGAGCTATTTGGTGCATTAATCTGGAAAAAAACATGCTGAGAGAGGAAGATATGTGTTGGGGTGTTCTTCAGACTTCCTTTTTTAGGGAAAATAAAGGGGGAAGGATGCTAAAGGGCAAACACAGTACATGTGCTGAAGCATATGACTGAGACGTCAGGTAGCTTGAATGTAAAGAATGAAGGCATCATGGACTGTAAGGAGATGAAATTCTTCAGTTGCTTAAATACCTTTTGAAGTTTGGAAAGTAAGCAAGGGGAATTAGAAATGCTCCTTTACTAAAAGGAATTTTATAATTGTTTTCATACTGAAACTTGGGGGTATGAGTCATATGAGTAGAATGTTAAACTCACTCGATTCCTTATTTAGGAAAGATAGAGTGGGCAGAAGAAAAGGGGCGGGGGTTTGCACTCTGCATCAAAGAATCATTACCTGCTTTTGAGTTATTCACAGTTCAGAAGAACAGGGCCTTGAATGCTTATGGGTTTAGGAAGCTGTCTAGAGTGGTTCCTGACCATGATTGCCAATCTCAGGGCAGACTATTAAGAAGCAGGGAACAAACCCCAAACGTATTGTGTGTTGTATACTTACATTTCACCAATCAAGTATCATGTGTGAACTCCTCAAGCACTACAACAGCCATAACATGGAGTGACAGACAGTCCTCTTGGGTACTCTGGTCTATCTTGTCACCTAGGCAAGCTTGCCTTTATGAAAGATGGTCCCTTAAAGCAAAAATCACAAAAATATGCAGGTTACTCCCAGTCTGAAAGGACCAGTCACTTGTCACAGGTCAATTGCTCTTCAGATCCCAAAGACAATGTTTGTAGCGAATCTGAATTGGTGACAAATCTGAGGAACTGTCCCAGATTGAGGTGTCATTACTGGAGGTTATGGAACAAATTGATAAATTAACAGTAAAACATCACTAGAACTAGATGGTATTCACCCAAGAGTTCAAAAGGAACTCAAATGTGAAATTGCAGAACGACTGTGGTATGTAAATCAGCTTCTGTACCAGATGACTGGAAGATAGTTAATGTGACGCCAAATTTTAAAAAAGGCTCCAGAGGTGATCCTGGCAATTACAGGCTGGTAAACCTAACTTCAGTACCATACAACTTGGTTAAAACTATAGTAAAGAACAGAATTATCAGACACATAGGTCATGTCTACATTGCTGGTAGATCGGCACTTCTGCAATCGATGCAACGGGTGTTGACTTAGTGGGTCTGGTGAAGACACACTAAATCGATGGGAGAGCACTGTCCCATCAATTTGTGCACTCCACCTCCCCGAGAAGAGTAAGGGAAGTCGGCAGGAGAGTGTCTCCTGTTGACCCAGCACAGTGTAGACACTGCAGTAAGTGGATCAAGCTACATCAACTTTAGTTACATTATTCACGTAACTGAAGTAGTGTAACTTAGGGCCTGGCTACACTTGCAGATATAGAGCACTTTGCGTTAAACCAGCCTTCGGAGAGCGCAGTAGGGAAAGCCTTGCAGTCTGTCCACACTGACAGTTGCAAGTGTACTGGCGTGGCCACATTTGTGGCACTTGCAGTGGCATTGGGAGTGGTGCATTATGGGCAGCTATCCCACAAAGCACCTCTTCCCATTCTGGCACTATGGCTTGTGGGAAGGGGGCGAGGGGAGGGGAGGCATTCTGGGTCCTGTTCCTATGACCTGTGATGCATCGGTTCTCATCCAAGCAATCCCCGTGCTTCCGTCCACATTTGGCGCCATCTTTCAATGTTTTTTTGTACTGCATGCTCTGTCTTCCCTTTCATTTTGCGGGAATGGAGCCCAAACTGCTGAGGAATATGCTGATGAGTCTCGCCAGCATGTCACGTTTGGCAGTCAAGTTACTCCTTAAGATCCAAACTGACAGTGAGGACTCCGACTTGTGGATCACCGTGGGCATTTCATTGACATTAACGCAGGCTGGCCTGGAAAGGTGCATGATGCACGCATCTTTCGGAACACTGGCCTGTTCAGGAAGCTGCAAGCCGGGACTTTTTTCCCAGACCAGAAGATCACCGTAGGGGAAGTTGAAATGCCCATTGTGATCCTTGGAGACCCTGTTTACCCTTTAATGCCCTGGCTCATGGAAACCTACACAGAGAGCCTTGACAGCAGCAAGGAGCAGTTCAACAACAGGCTGAACTGGCGCAGAATGACTGGAGTGCTTTTGGCCGTTTAGAGGGCTGCTGGTGATCTCTGTATGAGAAGCTGGACCTGGCCGATGACAGCACCCCCACGGTTATATCCGTGTGCTGTACTCTCCATAACATTTGTGAAAGGAAGGGTGAAAGATTCACTCAGGCATGGAACTCGGCGGTTCAACACCTGGAGGCTGAATTTGAACAGCCAGAGAGCAGGGCTATTAGAGGGGCCCAGTGTGGGGCTGCAAGGATTAGGGATGTCTTGAGGGAGCAATTTGAGGCTGAAAGCCATCAGTAATGTTTGGTGCCCTGCACGGGAGTGAAGTGCAGTGGTTCCAATCTTAGTAGGAATCTGTGTTTGCTACGCTGACTTGCAGTGCCTGTTTCTTTCCTGGGCTAATTTATCTTTTACTTTATGCGATAATAAAGAATGGTTTCAAAGCCAAAAAATCTATTTATTTAAAAGAAAAACAACTGCTTGGAAAACAGAAAGGGCAAAGGGGTGGGGTGGGGAACGGTACAATCACAGATTTGCGTATGTCCTGTTATCATACTCAGCCTTCCTGTCTGGAGTGCTGTGCAGTGAGTGCTGCACTTCAGGATGGCTATACTGCCTTGTGATGGGGGTTGGGTGCAGTGGGTTAGGGTGGTAGTTTTCAGGGCTGGGTGGTGAAGCTTCAGGTGTTGGAGGCAGCTGGTGGCGATAAGAACCCGGATGTTCGGGAAAGTGGGTTGGAGGTGACATGGGGGCACAAGGGAAAGAGTTTTGGGACAAGGGCTGTAGGGGGGTGGGGGAGTGGGCAAGGTAGTGCTCTGTCTGCATGCCTACAGGCGTCTGGAGAGAGTCCTCTTGGCGCTCCATGATTCTTATCAGCTACTCTGTGCTTTGCTGCTGGAGCACCGGACTTTTGTGCCGGCACTCCTCGTTCTGCTGGCAGATCCTCCTTTCACTCCCTCCACTCCTGCGCTTTTAGATTCTCGTTAAGTGACTGCTGCATTACTTCTATGTGGCCTCTTCCTAACTCTTTGCAGTCTTTCGGATGGTGATAACACGGACGGCTGAGATCTCAAGGTTGCATCTGTAAAGGCAAAATGCAACACTTAACAGAGGCAGCATTGTTCACATCAGACAGAGCAATGATTACCCCATACTTAAGGGCAAGCAAGTCTACACAATAACATAATTTGCCCATCCCAAAGCGAGTGCACATAACCCATGGGAGCCCCAAAATGGTGAGTAAGCACAGGGTCAAGGGGGACTGATTGTTTCATGGCTGTACTGTCCTCTGGGTTTCTGTGCCTTGGGGAGAGCCCCTATACTGAACACTGTCCCCACATTTTCCACAGGAGTTCATCCTGGGAGATATCTCGCTGCTGAGGGTGACCTGGGAAGCAAGGGAGGGTCTTCTACTAGAATGTGACTTCCACCCTGGCCCATATGTAGCTTGCCTGTGTGCAGCAATGGTCCCCCCACCCCTCACGGCACAGTGGCATGGACATACTAGCCTGACTGGGACAAGGACCACAAGAAACCTGCGCAAGCACATTGCCCAAGTTCTGGATGAGCCCTTTGAAGAGATCACTGAGGCTGATTACCGTGATGTGAGAGAGCACATCAACGCCCTATTCCGCATCTAGGCACGCATACAGCCCTAAACCTCCTCGCCCCAAGAACCTGCACTGAATAACTTCCTTCCCAAAATAAAAGCCGCTTACCGGGCACCTCCTCTGGTGTTTGTCTTTCCCCAAGCACCGACCACCACGACTGGTTACCGTCCTCCTGGCAGTTTGCCTTGCGGGCTTTGCAGTAGGCATTCCGCAGCTCCTTCACTTTAACCCTGAACTTCAGTGCATCCCAGTCATGGCCCCTTTCCATCATGTCCCTTTATATCTGCCTCAAGGTATTGTAATTCCTATGGCTGGAGTGCAGCTGGGACTGGACAGCTTCGTCCCCCCAAACACTGATGAGGTCCAGCAGTTCGCCATTGCTCCATACTGGGGATCACGTGGCACGTGGAGGCATGGTCACCTGGAAAAATGTGCTGAGAGCACTCCACACCTGGCTGAGCAAACAGGAAGGGGATTTTCAAAATTCCCAGAGAATTTAAAGGGCAGGTCTGGTGGTTGGTCACCTGAGGACAGTAGAGTTCAAAGTGATGACCAGAGTGGCAAGATGGCAAGAACAGGCATTGTGGGACACTTCTGGAGGCCAATCAGAGTGCATTAACAGACCGGGGCGTCCAAACTGGTGCTGCGGTGCTCCAGCGGGGGGGTAGCAAACATTATTCCACTCGCTGAGGTAGATTACCAGGAGCACTCTAGCCGCGGAGTCAGAGCGCTCTACGTGCCTTGCCAGTGTGGATGTGTCATGAGATAGAGCGCACAGAGATGCTTTAATGTGCTCTAACTCGCAAGTGTAGCCATGCCCTTAAATTGATTTACTGCAGTAGTGTAGACCAGCCCTAAGATGAACATGATTTGTTGGAGAAGAGTCAACATGATTTTTGTAAAGGGAAATAATGCCTCACCAATCTGCTGGAATTCTTTGAGGGAGTCAACAAGCATGTGGACAAGGGTGATCCAGTGGATATAGTCTACTTAAATTTTCAGAAAGCCTTTGACAAGGTCCCTCACCAAAGGCTCTTAATCAAAATAAGCTGCCATGCGTTAAGAGGGAAGGTCCTCTCATGGATCAGTAACTGGTTAAAAAATAGGAAACAAAGAGTAAGAATGAATGGTCAGTTTTCAGAAAGGAGAGAGGTAAATAGTGGTGTCCCCCAGGGGTCCTATTCAACATATTCATAAGTGATCTGGAAAAGGGGGTAAACAGTGAGGTGGCAAAATTTGCAGAGGATACAAAACTAGTCAAGAAAGTTAAGTCCAAAGCAGACTGTAAAGAGATACAAAGGATTTCACAAAACTGGGTGTCTGGGCAACAAAATGGCAGATGAAATTCAGTGTTTATAAATGCAAAGTAATGCACATTGGAAAACATAATCCCAACTATACATATAAAATGGTGGCGTCTAAATTAGCTGTTACCACTCAAGAAAGACATCTAGGAGTAACTGAGGATAGTTCTCTGAAAACATCCACTCATCAGCAGCAGACAAAAATGCTAATAGAATGTTGGGAATCATTAGAAAGGGATAGATAATAAGACAGAAAATATCATATTGCCTCGATATAAATCCATGGTATGCTCACAGCTTAAATACCATGTGCAGATCTGGTTACCTCATCTCAAAAAAAAAATATATATATATATATATATATATATATATATATTGGAATTGGAAAAGGTTCAAAAAAGGGCAACAAAAGTGATTAGGTGCATGGAAAAGCTTCCATATGAGGGGAGACTGATAAGACTGGGACTTCTCAGCTTGGAAAAGAGACAACTAAGGCGGGATATGATAGAGGTCTATAAAATCATGACTGGTGTGGAGAAAGTAAATAAGGAAGTGTTATTTACTCCTTCTCATAACACAAGAACTAGAGGGCACCACATGAAATTTATAGCCAGGAGGTTGAAAACAAACAAAAGGAAATATTTCTTCACACAGCACACAGTCAACCTGAGGGACTCTTTGCCAGAGGATGTTGTGAAAGCCAAGACTATAACAGGGTTCAAAAAAGAACTTGATAAGTTCATGGAGGAAAGGTCCATCAATGACTATTAGCCTGGAGGAGCAGGGATTCAAAACCATTCTCTGAAGTTTCCATAGCCTCTGTTTGCCAGAAGCTGGGGATGGCCAACAGGGGATGGATCACTTAATAATTAAGTGGTCTATTCATTCCCTCTGAAGCACCTGGCATTGGCCACAGTCGGAAGACAGGATACTGGGCTAAATGGACCATTGGTTTGACCCAGTATGGCCAGTCTTATGTAATCCTATAATAAATGAACTAAAGATTTATTAACTAAGAAAAAGAAATGAGAGTCATTTACAAAGTTGAAGTAGGTAAACATACACACACAAATGAGTTACAGTCTTAAGTTCCAAAAAGGTGATAGTAGCTTCTATATATGCAAGCTCTACATGTCCTAGGGCTAACCCAAACTAAGCAGCTTGGGCATCCCTTGCTTATGCATAGAAATATTTCCCTCTCTGAATTCTAAGCAGCATAATGATACAGTTCCTTCTTTTCTGGCATCTCTGTTCTCTTCCCCAGGGCCGGCTCCAGGATTTTGGCCACTTAAAAAAAAAAAAAAAAGCCGCGATCGCGATCTGCGTCGTCAATTCGGTGAGAGGTCCTTCACTCCCAGGCAGAGTGAGGGACCGTCCACCGAATTGCCGCCGAATACCTGGATGTGCCGCCTCTCTCCGGAGCGGCTGCCCCAAGCACCTGCTTGAGAAGCTGGCGCCTGGAGCCGGCCCTGCTCTTCCCCCATAGTTCTAGCTGTTGGGATGAGTTCAGGTGCAGGTCCGCTCTTCATGGGTGTGGGTGGAAACAACAATTACAAAGTCTTTCTCCTTTGGTTTTTCACAATGACTCATTTGGTTTCAAAGGGCCTTGTTGTGGGCAGGACCAACACTTCACACTAATTCATGCTTCTTTCCTGTTTGGTCAGTTACACAATTACAGAGGTTTACAATGTAAACTCTCGGTGAACTTTATACCGTGGGCTATAGATGTTATAGGTGAGATCAATACATGCAGCATCCTACAAGCCTTTCAGCAGGTTTAAACACATTCTTATCATCTTAATATGTTTTAACAATGCTAACACACAGGTGAACCAGACTGTTTTCCAGCTATGCAGTTGTCAGTGTTCAGTTGCGTGAGCAGGCAGCTAGTCTGCCAGCATCATAGGGTCAATGTATTAAGTAATAAATCACAAGATGGGGTATAGGCAGAGTCTGTTACAGATGACAAAAATCAAACAAGGGAACAGGATGAGCAGTTCCTTAAACATCTATCTGTACTGTATAGAAAGAGAAATTGAGTTATGGGGGATCTGAGTCTGGGGGACCTATGCTGGAGGTCTCATGCCACCACTACTAAAACATTCCTTGAAGTGTCTAAAAATGATAGACGATAACCGTCTAACACAGAAAGTATTGCAATCAACTCACAGCTTCATTCTGACAGATACAGGTGAAAGAACAATTGGTGGTTGCCTAGGTGCAAGTGATCATAACCTAATGTAATATAATATAGTCTGATCAGTTATACACACACATACATTGTAAACTCTTTAGAGAATGGAGTGTTCTTACTATCCTTTCATACAGTGCCTAGCTCAGTGGGACCCAGATCTCAGCTGGAGCCTAAAACTGCTACTGTAATAATAATAATACATTGATTTACACTAAATGAGGCTCTGGCCTGTATGTGTAAGTTTTCATTACTGTCATTAAATTATACATTACTAGTTTGATTGTAATATTAGTCCTAATATTATTCACATGTTGTTGTCTAATGCAATAATAAAAATGTTTTTTCTCTGCTTGAAAAAACTTGGTTTTTCATATTATTAATGGAAATGATAATGTTTAGCCTAAAAGTTATGTTATTTTTAATTGTGTGGCACATTTATAATGCAATTTGAAAAAACATATTTAAAACAAGAGCATGCTTTCTATAAGATTTGAGAGGAAAAGCTAAAGTATAACCCATTGTTAGCTACATAGTTTCAAAAATGTAAATGATCGACAGATGGTGATGGCAGAAGATATCACAGGTCTTAGAACTCCGCAGGGACTGTCAGACCTGTCTTGCTAAGCTTTTGCAGCATGGGGCTAGTCAGTCATAGTGAGGCATCTGCTGACATTGAAATGCACTAAAAGATATTAGGAAAAAATATCTCTGATGATCTCAAATATTAGAGTATATTTGAAGAATGACTGGAAATAGAGAAACAGCACTGACCCATGTCCAGGATATGATTGTAAATCTAAGTATATCTTTAATGTCACCACACACAAAAAAGCAATTAAAATCTCGGAAAATTTAACACCTTCAGACACAATGCAGAGCACAACTCAAACTACTTGGCAAGTTTTATCATCTCACTGAAGAATGCAGAATGTCCGTTGTAGTTGCTATTGAAAAGAAAGAATATTGATGGATTACCTTGACCTCATCATAAACCACCAGTCAAAAGATGATGAATGGCTCTTTGTCTATTAATCAGGACAATATGAGGTATTAGTTTTCTCATGAGTATCAAATTAGAAAAGCTGCCAAACAGACTGACATGGATAACAATTAGGTACTGTATTTCTAGTTATTTACCCAATGATAATGGAGGTATCAAAGACAAATTCCATGAATTTTTCAAGGGGCTATCTGAATTTCTTCTGGTGAGCTTAATTTATTATCAACCGATAAACAACCTATTGAAATAATAGAATGCAGGAATATGTCAAGCACACCATCAGTAGCAAAATAGAAAGGCTGACCCAGTATACAGACTTACAGAATGGGAATATTTTATTGGTATAGAGTATTGCTTCTCTGAGAGATCCAATTGTGCTGAGAAGATGACATGTGAATTCCTGTATCAGCAAATAGGAAAGATTACGTTACTTTTTCATGCTATGAGATATTCTCTTCTTCCTTCTCCAGACACACACATAAGTCCCAAATATCCTCTCACATCAATTCTACACCATTGAGTAGGGTAGAGTTGCTGTAATGTGAGTGAGAGGAGAATCAGGCCCTGAATGTTATATTGACATTTGAATTTGCCACTCACTTGGGGAAAAAGAATATTTGAGAGATACTGTCTGAACTTTTACATGCATTTGTATCACCTACACTTTTTCTTTGTATATTCTAAATAAAAACACATCAATAAAGAATAATTTATAAAAATCATTATAGCCCAGTGTAGCTTGCTGATCTAAAACTTATCCCCTTCTTTGCAAATCTAGGAAAATGACCTGTAAAAAAATGCCTTCAATGGTATAAAATGATTTATAAAAGTATCATAGCAATATAATTAAATACGTCATAGTTTACATCAGGGGTCGGCAACGTTCGGCATGCGGCTCGCCAGGGTAAGCACCCTGGCGGGCCGGACCAGTTTATTTACCTGCTGACGCGGCAGGTTCGGCTGATCGCGGCCTCCACTGGCCGCGGTTCGCCGTCCCGGGCCAATGGGAGCTGCGAGAAGCGGTGCGGGCCAGCGATGTGCTGGCCGCGGCTTCTCGCCACCCCCATTGGCCCGGGACGGCGAACCGCGGCCAGTGAGGGCCACGATCGGCCGAACCTGCCGCGTCAGCAGGTAAGTAAACTGGCCCGGCCCGCCAGGGTGTTACCCTGGTGAGCCGCGTGCCCAACGTTGCCGACCCCTGGTTTACATCAAAGATTTAATATAAGGAATTTTGCCTGAACCTGTATTAGTATTGCTTGACTGGTAGCACTATTACTTTGGGAACAGCAAGTTGTGCATTCAAGGTCCACACAAGGGGGCATATTCTGATCTCTGACACCTTGGTGCAAACCCGCTGGTATAACTGACAACAGAATTTGGCCATAGGGTTTGTACTCCGGCTCAGTACTGTCAGCGCAATGCAATGCAAACCTGAGGTATACTGAATTGTTAGAGATTGCATAAAATTTTATTTTTAATCCAAATCTCTGATGTACATCCCACAGTATTTTTTCAAAAAGCACGAAGGCAGGCATCCCTTCTTTCACTAAACATACTCACAGGCTATATAGAAGCTACTGTGTGTTGAGTATATATGGTGTGTGACTCTGCCTATACTATGTCTTGCTCACTGCTTTATATGTAGTTCCTTGTACTTAGATTACCTTGAGTGTGAAATGTGCTAAATTAGCCCTTATTCTGTTTCAAACCTTGTTCTTTCCATTCTAAAGCTAAAATCTCAGCCTTTATACCATACTAGCTTATAACAGAATGCAAATAATCTTCACTGAATAATGAATGTGAATAATCATTCCCAAAGAATCCTAAATGGAATGAGATCTGGTGAAATTCACTACATGAAAAAACTCAAATGTCAGCAAGCCATCGTAACTGTGCCACACCCATTTCTTTAACATTATGTAGGAGACAGCTTGTTATACATTTCATCAACCAAAGTATGCAGAGGGGATCAGGGTGATTCACAAACCCAGTGGCTCGCATAGAGCAATGGAATCCAGTTTTCCTCAACTGAGCAACTGGGGCCAGGTTAGTGAATGAAGCAGAGGATGAAGTGTGCTTATATCTGTAACCCTCATCCCAGGGATCCTGCTCAGTCGTACAATTATTCCCCTGCACAGCCTTCTTGCTCCATGCCAGCCATGTGAATACAGCGGGCTGCATTCATGCAGGGGCTGGCCAGATGCTGTGTTAGTCCTGCCCTCAGAGGAGGGAATTGCAGGATGTGACTTGGGAATTGATGCATTAGCTTAACATGTTCTGAAGTGGGCATACTGCCTAATATGCTACTTACTCTCCTTTGTGCTGGTGTGTCAGCCCTTTCCCCCATACTCTTTTTCTGTATAACAGATGTGCACTAGCTAAGTTTTTGTGTACAGAAAAAATATGTCCACAAAACAAGATGGTGTATATTGCTTAATCTCCCTTTGTTCCTTCAAGACTCCATCATAGCTTCCTATAGTTTTGCTCCACCCTGCACTGTGGACTGGAAGCTGGTGGAGTGCAGCACACTCACCACTCATTTTCAGAATGCATTGGAGTATACAGACAAGACGATAATGTCTGCTGTGCTCACTGAGTGACCATAAACATGTTTACATGCTGACTACTTGTACAGCCAAAAAGCTTCTTGTTTATTGACAGGCACTGCTTAAGAACAAACAGAGCTGAAGTGCTTGGTGATATTTATTCTGGCCCAATTCAGTTTTGTTGCTGTCTAAGAGCACTGTAATACAATGCACAGATTCAGGATTATTATTATTTTATTTCCTACAAAGTCCCAGTACTGGTGTTATTGGACTAATTCTGCTCCTTTCAATGTGAAGTAGTCAAGCTTGAGAACGTGTGACAGTGCAATAGTGTGCTATTGACAATGTCAAGAAAAGTTAGCCTCCAGAGTTGCTTCCCGTAACCTGTGAGTTATGTTGGAAATACTGTCTCCAGGGGGTAAATGAAAACGAAGACTCTGGGAAAACTCACCTCTGTTAGGTTATTCTCTCTGACTTTGCATAGACATGGTTCATATAGTAGACATGATTAGGCCTTAGAAATGTCATAGACATAGAGCTAGAGCTGGTCAAATAGTGGAAACTATTTTTGTGAATATTTGTTCAAATTTGGATCTGAATAGCCCTGCTCAATTATTTGTCTTTATTTTCAGCAAATATTCCACTCATCAAATTTCCCTGGTCTGACTTGAATTTTATTGCTCCCTGAAAGTGAATGTCAATGGTATGTATGCAAGTATTTGCAAAAACTAAACACGACATTTGCATGCGTCAGCATACATTCCAGAAGTACTCTGCAGCCACAGAGTAAGAGCAGAAACAATGTGGCTTACCTTACCAACCACAGTTAATTAAGATAGCTTTTGGATCAAATATAATAAATTAGCAGAACAGTTCACAATCAATAGAGACCGTTACAAAAATTCACAAAAAACATTTGACACATCATTCTCACAAATCTGAGGAACTTATAGTATGCTCATACTCCTTAAGGAATAAAAGAGGCTAAATTAATCAATTAAGTTATTCCTTACAAATGATTCACTCAATAAGGATGATTCATTTACATAGAATGAACAGTTCACGTTAAAAATGATGGGATGTTAGCAGCCATTTTAAATATTCTTTGAGCTGCTGAAGAACTATTTAATAAAGAATTAGGGCTGTCAATTAATCGCAGTTAACTCACGCTATTAACGCCAAAAAATTAAGTGCGATTAAACAAATTAATCATGATTATTCGCACTGTTAAACAATAGAATACCAATTGAAATTTATTAAATATTTTGGATGTTTTCCTACATTTTCAAATATATTGATTTCTATTACAATACAGAATACAAAGTGTACAGTGCTCACTTTATATTATTATTTTTTATTACAAATATTTGCACTGTAAAAATGATAAAAGAAATAGTATTTTTCAATTAACCTCATACAAGTACTGTATGTAGCGCAATCTCTTTATCATGAAAGTGCAACTTACAAATGTAGATTTTTTTTGTTACGTAACTGCACTCAAAAACAAAACAAT
This sequence comes from Malaclemys terrapin pileata, assembly GCF_027887155.1. NCBI lineage: Eukaryota > Metazoa > Chordata > Testudines > Emydidae > Malaclemys > Malaclemys terrapin. Next base: position 87,976,395 of record NC_071512.1, read on the forward strand.
GTAAAACTTTAGAGCCTACAAATCCACTCAGTCCTATTTCTTGTTCAGCCAATTGCTAAGACAAATAAGTTTATTTACATATATGGGAGATACTGTTGCCTGCTTCTTATTTACGATGTCACTTGAAAGTGAGCACAAGCTTTCGCATGGCACTTTTGCAGCTGGCATTGCAAGGTGTTTACGTGCCAGGTATGCTAAACATTCATATGCCCCTTCATGCTTCGGCCACCATTCCAGAGGACATGCTTCCATGATGATGATGCTCGTTAAAAAATAATGTGTTAATTAAATTTGTGACTGAACTCCTGGGGGGGGGTGGAATTGTATGTCTCCTGTTCTGTTTTACCTGCATTCTGCCATATAGTTTATGTTATAGAAGTCTCGTATGATGACTCAGCACATGTTGTTCATTTTAAGAACATTTTCACAGCAGATTTGACAAAACGCAAAGATACCAATGTGAGATTTCTAAGGACAGATACAGCACTCAACCCAAGGTTTAAGAATCTGAAGTGCTGTCCAAAATCTGAGAGGGACGATGTGTGGAGAATGCTTTCAGATGTCTTAAAAGAGCAACACTCCAATGCAGAAACTAAAGAACCTGAACCATCAAAAAAGAAAATCAACCTTCTGCTGGTGGCATCTGACTTGGATGATGAAAATGAACATGCATCGGTCTGCTCTGCTTTGGATCATTATCAAGAGAACCCACCATCAGCATGGACGTATGTCTTCTGGAATGGTGGTTGAAGCATAAAAGGACATATGAATCTTTAGTGCATCTGGCACATAAATATCTTACGATGCCGGCTGTAACAGTGCCATGTGAACGCCTGTTCTCACTTTCCGGTGACATTGTAAACAAGAAGCGGGCAGCATTATCTCCTGCAAATTGTAACCAAACTTCTTTATCTGAGCGTTTCGCTGAAGTAGGACTGAGTGGACTTGTAGGTTCTAAAGTTTTACATTGTTTTATTTTTGAATTTAGTTATTTTTTTGTACATAATTCTACATTTGTAAATTCAACTTTCATTATAAGGAGATTGCACTACAGTACTTGTATTAGGTGAATTGAAATATACTATTTATTTTGTGTTTTACAGTGCAAATATTTGTAATAAAAATAAATATAAAGTGAGCACTGTACACTTTGTATTCTGCGTTGTAACTGAAATCAATATATTTGAAAATGTAGAAAACATCCAAAATATTTAAATAAATGGTATTCTATTATTGTTTAGCAATGCAATTAATCATATGATTAATTGTATGATTAATCACAAATATTGTTTTTAATCATGCGATTAATCACCAATAATATTTTTAATCACTTGACAGCCCTATAAAGGCTATAAAGAATTTGTTGCTGACCTGAGATGGTCTGTCATCTGCTTCTCTGGGAACTATATAAGTTCCTAACTTAACATCCCTGTGAAGAAATAAAATGTTATCAGACACAGACCAGAAGAGTTTGTAAGAATGGCATCTTAATTCTGTACCTCATACCATCATAGCTACAGGAAATAAAAAAGTTAGGATTAGAATTGATTTCACATTTGCTTTCATGATATACTAACTATATCAATGTATTTAATGGAATGTAGCACAGGAATACACTGAATCAATACAAATTAGTGGGTCTAAATATCTAGTAGTATTTAATATTTTTAAAGGTTAAAAAAAGACTCAAAAATAAACTTTTTGAATACATCCAATATATACATAGAATATATACAAAAACATAAAATCAAAAGGAAATTAATGGGACCTGACTATAGTGCTATTCACAGAAAATTACTGCACTCCCACAGAAAGAGAATGTAAGAACATACACGTTCTCCACTGATTTTAATACAAGGCATTGTGCTTTATGTATTGAAATGTGGTATTGACTAACATACATTACTTGACTTATGCCTCTTTATTCCATGTGGAACATAGTGCCTTTACCTCTGCCTTCCATCTTTGGAGGTCTCTTTCTGCAGTCTTAGCTTCTTTCCCAGCTATTTTAATAGCTTTTAGTTCTACTTCTGTTGTGCATTTCCAAGTTGTCCTTAGTCTACCTTGTTGTCTCTTGCCCTGAGGACTGCAGTTCAGTGTCAGTCTTATGTTATTCAGTTCTTTCCTCCATGTGTGTCCTAGCCATCTTCATTTTTGTTGCATAATTTCTTGTCCTGTTAGTTTCTGTTTCGTCCTCCTCCAAAGCTCTTCATTTGTGATTGTTTCTGGCCATCTGATATTGAGGTTGAGTTGATGGCAGCTTTTTTGTAAAAACTTGGAATTTAGATAATAAGGTCCTGATAAGTCTCAAAGTTCTAGTGCCATATAATAAACAGACTTTAAAATGGTGTTAAATAATCAAAGCTTTGTTTGGAGGCAATGTTTCTGTTTCTCCAGATTGGCTTTACAGGCATGTCTGGCTTTCGCTGTTCTGGTTTTAATGTCTTTGTCTGTTACACTTGTTTTGTTTTAACAATGTTGCCAAGATATGTGAATTGTCAGACTTCTTCTATGTCAATCCTGGGAAGTAAAAACAATGAGGAGTCCTTATGGCACCTTAGAGACTAACAAATTTACTTGGGCATAAGCTTTCGTGGGCTAAAACCCACAAAAGCTTATGCCCAAATAAATTTGTTAGTCTCTAAGGTGCCACAAGGACTCCTCGTTGTTTTTGCTGATATAGATTAACACGGCTACCACTCTGAAACCAATCCTGGGAAGTGTTATTGGTATTTCTTGTTGCATGTTGATTCTCATGGTTTTGGTTTTCTCAGTGTTCATTTTCAACCCTACTAACTGTGCATTGGTGTGATCATTTGTGCTATCTCAATGGGTATGAGACAGAAAGTTGATGTCATCTGCAAAGTTGAGCTTCAGTGTGGAAGTCTATAGTATACCCCTTGGTTGTTCTGTGGTCTTTCTCATTACCCAATCCATTATCAGTAAAAAGGTCAGAGGTGACATAAGACATCCTTGTCTGATGCTGGTAGTTACCTTAAATGACTGTCAATTCACAGTTATGTATTATTTGGCATATCATATTTTCATGGACGCACTGAATAATAGTCACAAATTTCCAGGGGGTTCCATAGTGGTTTAGTAACTTTCATAAGACTGTTCTATCCACTATATTAAAGGCTTTTTGGAAATCTATGAAATTCATGTAGAGCGGTGACTGCAGTTCAATCAACAGTTCAATGATGAAGCATAGCGTTACTATATGCTCTACGCATCATTTTTCCTTTCTAAACCCTGCCTGTTCTTGTCAGAGCCTTGAAACTACTGCCTTCTTTAGTCTGTCAAGCATAATGCATGTCAATATTTCACTTAGGATAGACAGCAATTGAATGCCCCTCCAGTTTTTTTACGGAATGAGGTCCCCTTTTTGGCATTTTCCCACTAGTTTGGTATTTTTTCTTCTTCTTCTCATATCTTTTGTAAGAGGCCTACCAAAATGTCTACTGTGTTCTTCAAATTTGCCATAAGGACCTCCATTGGGATGTTGTCTGGATCTGGTGCTTTTACAGTTTTTAACCGATTTACTGCCCTCTCTACTTCTGCTCTAGTGATAGGTCCTAATTTAACGTCTAGATCTTCTTCTTCCTCTATGTCTGGGAGGTTAACCATTGGCTTGCCATTCAATAGTTGACTAAGATATTGCCTCCATATATTTAATTGTTCTGATGTCTTGGTTGTTAAATTTCCCTCATCATCTTGGACTGATCAGTTGGTGTTTACTCCTCTTCCTTACAACTGTCTAGTGATGTTGTACAGTGTCTTCATGTCATTTTTGCTACAGAATCTGTGCATCTGTTGCTGTTTTGTCCACCGAATCTTGTTTGTCTTCTCTGGCTCTCTTTTTTTGACCTCTTTGTTCTTTACGGCATGTTCCTCCTGAGGTTGCTGTTTCTGTGTTCTTGGTCTTTCTTGATTTAGTTTCAGTTTAATTTTATGCCTTTCTTCTATTTTATGACATGTATCCTCACACAACCATTCATTGTGCTGTTTCTTCCTGAATTCCAGCACTTCTTTACAGGTTTTGCTATATGTTTTTTTTTCCATTTGCATTCTGTGGTTCCATCATCTTCATCTTTACCATCATACATTACTACCCACAGCTAAATGATTTAACCAGCTTCAGTTTCCTGAACTGTTCACTATTTGATGATTCTACTCTACCCTACAAATAATTTGTTGGTGTAGCTAAGATATAGTGAATATATAGCTTACGAGTTCATTCATATCTTGTATGCCAAATCCCCAAATGAAAAAAGGTATACTGCCTCCACCCCAAAGACAATTTTGAAGCTATAATTGCATCTACTCTAGAGCTTTTGCCAGTATAGCTGTGAGTTAAGGAGGTGATTTTTTCTTATCTGACATATTTATGCTGGCAAAACATAGGTGTGGACCAGGCCTGAGACATGTATGAGGAAAATCCTGGTGCCTGTGATTTTCTTGCCTCAGAGATTCACCGTGTGGGTTGGAGAACAGCCCAAAGACCTTCCCCTCTGGAAGAACCCACAGTCCAGGTCAATTGGGAGGTTTGGGGGGAACCCAGGCCCGCCCTCTACTCTGGGTTCCAGCCCAGGGCCCTGTGGATTGCAGCTGTGTACAGTGACTCCCGTAACAGCTGCATGACAGCTACAACTCCCTGGGCTACTTCCCCATGGCCTCCTCCAAACACCTTCCTTATTCTCACCACAGGACCTTCCTCCTGGTGTCTGATAATACTTGTGCTCCTCAGTCCTCCAGCAGCACACCCTCTCCCTCTCCCTCTCAGCTCCTTGCACCTCTTGCTCCCAGCTTCTCACACTCACACCACAAACTGAAGTGAGCTTCTTTTAAAACCCAAGTGCCCTGATTAGCCTGCCTTAATTGATTCTAGCAGCTTCTTCTTAATTGGCTCCAGGTGTTCTAATTAGCCTGCCTGCCTTAACTGGTTCTAGCAGGTTCCTGATTACTCTAGTGCAGCCCCTGCTCTGGTCACTCAGGGAACAGATAACTACTCATCCAATGACCAGTATATTTGCCCTCTACCAGACTCCTGTACCCCACTGGTCTGGGTCTGTCACAGATGGTACAGCTACATGGTTGCTAGAGATTGGAGGGATGAAGGATTTGGGATTGGGGCTATGTCTTCATTGCAAAGATGGGTTTTTAGCTAGCTCAGTATAAAGACCCTGAGAGAAGAGAGAGAAAGCTCTGTAGATTCTACCTCAATGTAGCTAGTTGAGATAAACCTCAAGTGTGGGGTGGAGGGCTGACCTGCACTAGCTGCATTGAGGTAAAAATTACCTGTGCCTTCTCTCCAACAGGGTCTTACACTGAGCTAGCTAACTCAAGATAGCTTTCTTGATATAAAAACAACCGAACAACTTTTTTTGCAGTGAAGACATAGCATATGTGATCTTAGTGCTTGATCAGTTCTACTACACTGTTGCTGGAATAAAACCAAATATAGTGAGTGGTGTGTGGGTGGAGAAACTTCATTAAAAATTGGAAGACATAGGTTACTTACTTAATATTCTTGTGTTGTTTCTATTTATTAGGATGATCCATCCTGCTATTTAGGCAGCCGACCTAACTATTCCACAGAGCTTACTAATAAGAGAGTTGAAATAACATTTTTTGTGGGTGACATGTATGCCCCAGAACATTATCTTTAGAGGTTTGCAGTACATATCCCGTAAACTTGAACAAATTTTATTTTGTTTGTTTAAAGTTTCAGTGATTTAAATATTGAAAATATTATTCCAAAAAAATTGCTAGCCAGATTTCTTTTGACAATTATATCAAGAGAAGCTAGATGGTGCCAAGTTTTAGTTTTTGTATGCTAATTCTCAATTGTGCTTTGCAGGCATTGGTTTGCTGACAACCATCTGTTTCAACCTAACTTTTTTCCTCAAAGTCAGCCCAAAGGAAATTAAAATATCAAAAGAAAATATTTCTGTAGGGAAAAGGAAGCTCAAAATAAGGGCGTTGACGTTGTAAACAGCTTTTGTATTAGAGTTTGTTTTAAGTTAATTTTTAAAACCTATTTAGGGCTTTTAGTTTTCGCCATTTAATTTGCCAGTCAGTCAAATAAGTAGGCTCAGCATTCTGCCTGAGTGCTGGAATTTCCAAGTATTCCCAGAAACAAAAATGAAGTAATTGGCAAAATGCAATCTCCACACCCCAACTTCCAGTCCTGGGTGGAAATCTAAACTGAGCAATGATGACAGTTTAGCAGGGCCTGTAGAGGCAATGTTACTGAACCTGTGGCTGCAGGGGGCTTTTAAGTTATGAGGGCCTTTAAATTATGTGGGCCTCACCCCACCAAGGACAATACTAGCGTGATGTTTACTTCTTATGCTCCAGTGCCACAGTATGTGAGTGTGAGTGAGTGGTTTCATGCTGTCTGAGAGCTAGATAGTAACAATTTGGATTATCGGACAGTCTCCCCCTTTATTGCATTTCTCACTGGAATACATCACAAGTTCCTTCCTCCTCTTGTTTAATAAGAAACTTAGAATCATAGAAATGTAGAGCTGGAATGGACCTCAAGAGATCATCTAGTCCATCCCCCTGTCCTGAGGCAGGACTAAATATACCTAGTCCATCCCTGACATATATTTGACTATCCTGTTCTTACAAACCTCTTGTGATAGGGATTCTACAACCTCCCTAAATAACCAGGTTCAGTAATTAACAATCCTGTAAATAGAAAGTTTTTTTGCTAATATTGAACCTAAGTCTGCCTTGCCACAGATTAAGCCAATTACTTCTTGCACTGCCCTCGGTGGATATGGAGAACAATGGAGAACCATCCTCTTTATAACTTTCAGCCATACTTCTCTTAACTCCCTCCAGATACTATCTTGGGATTCACAACCTCTTTCCTATGGGATTTATCCACCCACCTAGCCTATACATTTGGGAAAATGAAGATAGGGCAACAAAACCACACACTGAGCCTATGAGAGGAGGAACCAGTTAGATAGATTTGCAGGAGCCCCAGGTAAGTCTGAAGTATACCTGCAGTTTAATGGGATACCAGCAGGAGACAGGAAGTGACACAAGAAAAGTGTGCCTGTTGTGCGGAGGGTTTGAACATCAATAGATTTGAGTAAGGTTTTCCTTTCCTCAATTTACAAAGATAAATTAGTTTAAAATTGCTTTAAAAAGACCCTAACATGTAAAAGTATGAAACCCTGTTTCCGTCAGTGTTCTGTGGATAGCCAGAAAGATTGTGCACAAAGATTGGAATTTGAGTCTGGAATGCACTGACTCCTAAATTCCACTGGGTGGAAGATAAACCTCCATTTAAGTTAGAGGCTATTATGTTTCCCTGTTCAGGTCATGGTTTATGACTTCCTTGTTGTAATAATTCCAGAGCTATTTCAGCTCCACGAGAAGCCATCTATAAAAATATATATTGCCAGAGGCAAACCCTTTAGATAATAGGATACATTCATTGCTGTTTATTTGCTTGTTTTATCTGTTTTTAGGGCTATCAATTAATGGAAGTTAATTCATGTGATTAACTCAAAAAATTAATAGTGATTAAAACAATTAATAGTGATTTATCATACTGGTAAACAATAGAATACCAATTGAAATGTATTAAGTATTTTGGATTTTTTTCTACATTTTCAAATATATTGATTTCTATTACAACACAGAATACAAAGTTTACAGTGCTCACTTTATATTATTATTTTTGATTACAAAAGAAACAAAAGAAATAGTATTTTTCAATTCACCTCATAAAAGTATTGTAGTGAAATCTCTTTATCGTGAAAGTGTAACTTATAAATGTAGATTTTTTTGTTACACAACTGCACTCAAAAACAAAACAGTGTGAAACTTTAGAGCCTACAAGTCCACTCAGTCCTACTTCTTCTTCAGCCAATCACTAAGACAAACAGGTTTACGGGATATACTGCTGCCTGCTTCTTATTTACAGTGTCACCTGAGAGTAAGAACAGACCTTCGCATGGCACTTTTGTAGCTGGTATTACAAGGTATTTACGTGCCAGATATGCTAAACATTCGTATGCCCCTTCATGCTTTGGCTACCATTCCAGAGGACATGCTTCCATGCTGATGATGCTTGTTAAAAAAAATGCATTAATTAAATTTGTGACTGAACTCTTTGGGGGAGAACTGTATGTCTCCTGTTCTGTTTTACCCGCATTCTGCCATATATTTAATGTTATAGCAGTCTTGTGCGATGACCCAGTACATGTTTGTTTGAAGAAAACTTTCACAGCAGATTTGACAAAACGCAAAGTAGGAACCAATGTGAGATTTCTAAAAATAGGTACACCACTCGACCCAAGGCTTAAGAATCTGAAGTGCCTTCCAAAATCTGAGAGGGATGAGATGTGAAGTATGCTTACAGAAGTCTTAAAAGAGCAATACTCCATGCGGAAACTACAGAACCGAACCTTCTGCTGGTGGCATCTGACTCAGATGATGAAAATGAACATGCGTTGGACTGCACTGCTTTGGATTGTTATCAAGCAGGACCCGTCATCAGCGTGGATGCATATCCTCTGGAATGGTGGTTGAAGCATGAAGGGACATATGAATCTTTAGCGCATCTGGCACGTAAATGTCTTGTGCCGCAGGCTACAACAGTGCCATTCGAATACCTGTTCTCACTTTCAGGTGACATTATAAACAAGAAGCGGGCCGCATTATCTCCTGCAAACTGTAACCAAACTTGTTTGTCTGAGCGATTGGCTGAAGTAGGACTGAGTGGACTTGTAGGTTCTAAAGTTTTACATTGTTTTATTTTTGAATGCAGTTATTTTTTGTACATAATTCTACATTTTTAAGTTCAACTTTCATGATAAAGAGATTGCACTATATTATTTGTATTAGGTGAATTGAAAAATACTATTTCTTTTTTTTACCGTGCAAATATTTGTAATAAAAATAATAATAATATAAAGTGAGCACTGTACACTTTGTATTATGTGTTGTAATTGAAATCAATATATTTGAAAATGTAGAAAACATTCAAAAATATTTAAATAAATGGTATTCTATTATTGTTTAACAGCACGGTTAATCAAGATAAATATTTTAAATTACGTGATTAATCGCGATTCATTTTTTTAATTGCATGACAGCCCTATCTGTTTTTATTGAGTCTGTTTGAGCAACCATAAATTGCCATTTCCTGGCCTTCCCATATAAAAAGTTTTGGGAGAAGAGGACATATCCCCAAAGTGATGGAGCTCCAACAGGTTCTCATACTGCTACATTGGTCTCTTTGGGAGTTCAGAATGGTTACTGTACATTTCTTTGTCTTTTTCTTCTATGTTAATAGTAAGCTAAAACAATTTAAACATAGCACCCAGGGGGTATTTTCAATGAATCACAGCAAGTCCAATAGGCATGAACTATATTGGTTACAGTCTACAGGAAGCAATGATTGAAATGCTGTATCTTGCCACAGGGAACCAAATCCTAAAACCCTTACTTAGATTTCCTCAGCCAAAATCCCGTTGATACCTGGATCAGCTCCTGCAGGCTGTAAGCACCTGCAACTCCTGTTAGAGTCAGTAGAAGCCTCAGGATTTGGCTTATTAACATAACAAGTCAGTATCCGAGTCAGGAACTCCAGGTTTGGCCTAGGGAGTCTATACAAGTTATGACAATTGTGCATACACCATAGATTATGAATGGCAATTTCAGATTAGGAATTTGAAATGCCATAGTAACTGTTTCTTCCTATTTTGTATATAGCTATAACGTGCACTACATGTTAGCTAGACTGCATGCCTGATTCCATGCATTGTAAATAGGGATGGGTCTGAACTAGACCCTTGGTTCAGCCCTCACTCCCATGAACTTTGTATGTATTTGGTTTGAAATTTGGAGCTGAACAGCCTGGCTCTGGCCCATTGCTAAGTATAAATAAGGACTATAAGCAGGGTGACATTCACTCTTGAGGTATGATTTTATCATAAGTGCTGTCAACCGTTGAAATAATGTTGTGACAGACAGAATCACTGTCATTTGTGTCAAAGCATAATCCTACCTCTCCCACCTCTGTTTAAACGAGGTGCCTTATGCACCACCTCTGATGAAAAGCTAAGCAGAAGTAAACTCTTTTCTATGTTATATTAAGAGATTTTTGTAGTGGCTGGAAAATTATTGTTTGAATAAAATTAATTCAGTTGGCACCAACAGAATAATTTAGCTTGGGTATATTGAGTAGAGGCAATTATGATAAAGGTATAGTCCATCACATCTTAGGCATTCAGAACCAGTGTTGATTAGGATGGTATAAATGTTTAGATTAGGTAGTCAGTCAGACATTCACCACTTATATCTGTTAAACTAGCTTTTCTATTATTAAAAAGAGATGCTAACCACAAAATGTTATCTAGCCACTGATTTTTAAGAGTAAGTGATTTGAATTTAGTATTTGTCCAGTTCCCATTCAAAGATACTTAATCTGTTCAGAGACAGAAAGTTCACTGGGATGGTCAGTTCCAGATACAACATCCTACAACATCATTTATTTAGTGTCTGTGACTATAACAAGGACATTCTGGAGACTATGAGCCACATTCAGAGAAGAGCATGGGTATAAGGAAGTCTAAGGGTATATCTACACTACCCGCCGGATCAGTGGGCAGTGATCGATCCAGCGGGGGGGGGGGGTGTCAATTTATCGCATCTAGTCTAGACACGATAAATCAATCCCTGAGCACTCTCCCATCGACTCCTGTACTCCACCGCCACAAGAGGTGCAGGCGGAGTCGACGGGGAAGTGGCAGCAGTCGACTCACCACGGTGAAGACACCGGTAAGTCAATCTAAGTATGTCAACTTCAGCTACGTTACTCACATAGCTAAAGTTGCGTAACTTAGATCGATCCCCATCCCCCACTGTAGACCAGGCCTGGAGAGTCTGAACTGGTGCAAAGTAAACTTTCCTCCAGTCCCTTTTACACCTATTTTATACCAGCTCAGATAGAGATTTTTTTAGGCTTCCTTGGACTTGGTTAGTGACGTCTTTAGACTCACAGGGCCAAATTCACAAGTGTTGCCTAAAACAGGCCCCCTTATACTCTGTTAGCCTTCGCTAGAGCTACTTCCACCACTCTGCTGATCACTGAGAGCCCAAGTTGGTGTAACCTCATATGAGGAGTAACCAGAAGTGATAAGAAGGTGCAAGTTAAAGTAAGGGAGTTTGGTAGTATAAAGGGATATATATCTTACAGAATACCTCTGAATTTGGCTTATTTTTTATGCACTCTAGGATAGCCTCTGTAGTGGCTGAATATTGTTGTAGAGCAACTGCTGCAGCAGAATCTTCAGCTGCAGGTTATTCCTAAATCTTACACTGTCCTGCAACAGTAGCAGAATTTCTGTCACTCCAGAGCTCACACTTGGAGAAAATAGGACCGACTGGAGAAATGTTTCATGTTTTACATCTGCATGAATCCATGAAAATAAAGAGAAAATAAGCTGAAATGGTGAGCTGCTCATGTCTGGATATCCCACCAGCAATCTATCTAAATAATGATCTCATCTGTTTAGCATTACCAGAAAAAATGTCACAGCAGAAGACATCATATATAGTAAACACAAGTTGCAAACTGTTTACTACCAGAAAATGCAGATCATCTGTCATTTTTAAAGATTAACCTGTGCAAATTTACTTATACCTGTACCTACTACATGGCTGTGTATAAAAGTGTAGCTTCAGATGAATCTGGGGATGACTGAAATAATGTATCCTTTTTGAAGAAGTATATTGTATCAACAGTGTCATAAACACTAAAACCTCCGCTGCTAATATGCACTTATGTCAGGTAGCAGGCTGACTCAGCTGGCCCTGAACGCTTGTTAAATCTATTTTTCCTATAAATTCCCAGTGGTACATTAATGCTTACTGCTGGGTAATAGCTAGAGTAACATGTTTCTAAGACAACTTGGTTTTGATTTACCAGCTCGCAGGACAGAAGAACAAAAGATACCTAGACATAATCACTGATATGTCAAAACACAAAGGCAGCTTCCATAGTTTCTATTGATTTTACAAGACAAGCTTTTTATTTCATAATATCTAGCTCTTTTATAGAACTTTTCATTCATAGCTCTCACACCTTTGTAAAGGACTTTATCAGTATTATCTCCCTTTTACAGGTGGGGAAGGTGTGGCATGAAGAGGTAACGTGACTTACCCAAGGTTATGATCAAGAATAAAACCCAGGTCTGCTGAGTCCCAAAGCAGTGCTTGCACCACTGAGCCACACTGCCTGGGTTAGGAAAACACATGCATATATCCCAAACCTTCAGAAGTGATTGTGCATGAGACATCTGAATTGTGTGCACAAATCCAAAATTCCACCTGTGCAAGTTGGTTGCTCCCAAAAGTGTGTTCATCTCACACACTTTTATTTATTTTCATGGTAAATTCCTAATAACCAAAGAAATTTTAGAAGTTATAAATCGTTCTTAAAATGAAAGAAAGCCAAACCTAGGTCTTATCTCCCTTTTTTTAAAGGTTCAATGAAACCCCCAAATTCCCTGGATTCTTTAATCAATAGTAGAGACTTAGGGCTTGATTCACTCCCATCGATTGGGGTGGAGGGAAATAATCAGCACCCCGTTATGTCTGGCCACAGATTCATTCTCTAGGGTAGGGATGGTGATGGTAATGTCTGTGCCCTGCTCTAAAAGAGGACTGTGCTAAAATTTGACTGAGGCTTTAAAGAAGCCCTGTTAGAAGAAGTTGTCTGGAAGGTGTGTTGAATCACTGTCTTTCCTGGGTAACCCAGCTGGGCCCAGTGCCATACACTGGCAATGTTAGAAGTGATGATAAATTGATGTGAAGATACCTGAGAGGTGGGAATAGAAGAAAAGCTCAAGGTGAAGGCTAATGGCAAGGTTATGGACAGTGGAGGAAATTGGAAGTCTCAGGTGGAGAAAAAGAGATAGAAAAGATCATTTGTAACTGAAAATGTCCTCAAGAAAAGCCCTTCTGCTTTGGAGACTTTCAACAAAGGAAGTGAAGATGAAGCTTCCAGTTTACTTAATCAAGGTAGGCAGAGAGGGACAACAAGGAGCCATTAAAACATTGTTGAAAGATATCTATTGTCTTTGGCATAAAAGTGGTACGGTAACTTAAATGTAGCAGTAGGATGACCAAGAGGAAGAAACTATAAAGGACAGAACAGAAATTTGAGAAAAGAACTCTGAGGAAGTCCCTGAAATAACTAGTGGCCAGAGCCTTTGCAGGAGCAAATCAGCTTTGCTTCTTTGGATCCTGAGTCATATTGACTGAAATATATGTGTGAGCACAATATTTACACAAGTATCATTTGCACACATGCATAAACATGCACACACAAATGCAGATATAAACAAATTTGTTCTTTAAAATAAACAAACAAACAAACCCTAAGTTTCAGTCTCCCTAACGCTCAAGGTTGTAATTCCATATTTTGGTATCTCTCATAAAATATTATTGCCGTGTATTGCATTTTACACAAAACAAACTACCAATACATAACAATAATAAAAAAGTGATGGAGAACACTTCATCATCTATAAAATGAAGTAAATGACTCCTATTCTTCATATCAGAAAAAAAAATAAACTAGGGGAGAGAATACTAATAGCATTCACTGTCCCATTACAAGGCCACAAATGCTTGATAGGAAAAGTCACTCATTAAACCATACCATATGTAGGGAACCTTTTAAATTGGAATTACATTTCTAACACACACAAATATGAAACCTTTGTCAGTGTTCCTATCAAAAAGCTTAACCTCCATTACAAACACTACACCATTCCCCGCAGAAAAACAAAAGCATGAAAAGATGAATAAGAGTATCACTAATCAGTGTGAAAGTGTTAATTTTAATTGAATAATGGCAAACTTTAAATCGAACAGATAAATCATAATCCTGTAATGCTTTAATTTTCTTTCTAATATTTTTTCTAATATTCTCAAGTACTACGTTACTTACACTGTTTAATCAATTTCATGTTAAATTTGCAAAACTGTATGATATTGTTTTGTTGTTTTAGACAAATAAATGGATTATAATTTCAACACCCAGGCTCAGTGAACCACAGTTATGTGTTATAAAGAAAAGAAAGACAGTTGGCTTAGTTGATTATAAACATGTGAATCTGATATACTGTCTGTGTGACCATTTGATTTAAAAACTCCTATATGTTTGTGTAATTTCTCTATTGTTCTTATTTTTAAATATTGTTAACATTGCTGAAGGGGTAGCTTGGTCAGAGCCAAGGGGCTAATTAAGAAGACATTGAACGATTCATCTCTAACCTTCTTGTCTGTAAGAAAGTCTATTTTGTCCTTTAGCTGGATTCTGGTTACATATTATTGTAGCTCTTCATTTACATCTCCTCTCCTCTTTAGCCTGGTGAGTCTGTGTTCTTCTGCAGTCAATTCACAAATGACTTCTGAGCCTGCAAAGTCCTTTTAAAAATAAATGAACCGCACCACACTCCAACAGATGTTTCTTCTTTTTTAGATAATGGCTTATGTTATGACTAGTTCTTCTGCCTCCTCCTGAGCAAGTATAAACACAGTCAAAATACAGAAACCTCATGGCTTGATCCCACATCCATGGGAAAAAAACATCATTAAACTGGAGCTGCTGTTTTCTCAAAGAGAGAGTTTAACCAACCAAAACTTTAATTCATTCAGCTGAAATTCCAGCAAAAAAAATTATTCGTACCAGGAGAAATTTTTGTTCATGTTTGATAACGATTAACTGTGTTTAATATCATTTTTACTGTAGCTATTCAAATTTTAAATACCTCTTTTGTATTAAAACTGTTGGCATAATATTAGACATTTCCTAGATAGACAGATATACACAATACAAAAAGAAAACACAAAGTGAGAGCTGATGGAGGACTAAATTCAATACCTTTAATAAGGAAAGAGTTTGAAGCATTCAAGAATGATCTTTTTTTTGTTATGGAAGACATTAATTGCAATCTTAATTGTTTGTGGCTAACTGCTTGCAATGAATCTAATGTTAAAAACACCTTTGTAATGTGGAAAAAATGGAAGATATGCATAGAGAATTTTACCTAGGTCCTACAATGGTTGCCATTAAACAGTCAATATGTACTCACAATTGCATAACAGTAGTATGTGAGTTACTGCAGCATTTGCTATACTGAATATCTATGGCCTATGGAGTTGGGGAATAGGGGTGTGAGCTGCATACAGGCAATTGCAGGGCTGGGCCTAAGGTTTATCAGAAAGAAACCTCTGCATGGTAAATGGCTACATGTTGACCATTGTAATATTGATAATATTGCTTTCATTATGGACTGGCAGATCATTGGGACAACGATATTTTTTAAAAAGGAAATAAAAACATACGAATACAGCTACATGTTAAGGGTTGACAGTAAATGAATTATAAATGGAGAACTTATATTTCAGATAATTTTAGCCCTTCTCAGCAATCCACTGATATTCCTAACCACAAAAGATAGCACAAGAATACCTATAATACAACCTCTTAGACTATCTGGGAGGGGAAAGGGTACACACAGTAGAAATATATTTTATAGGACTCTTTGGGTATATTGATTTCAAATTGTAAAAGCTCATTCTTTCATAGGCTATATAACAAATGTATGGAAGCACTTTAAAATCACAGAAATTCATGTTAGAGTAAGTTGCGTGTTCTCTTTTCAGAGTAGCAGTCGTGTTAGTCTGTATCAAAAAGAACAGGAGTACTTGTGGCACCTTAGAGACTAACAAATTTATTTGAGCATAAGCTTTTGTGGGTTACAGCCCACTTCATCAGATGCATAGAATGGAACATATAGTAAGAAGATATATATACATACAGAGAACATGAAAATGTGGAAGTTGCCATACCAACTCTAAGAGGCTAATTAATTAAGATGAGCTATTATCAGCAAGAGAAAAAAAACTTTTGTAGTGATAATCCAGATGGCCCATTTCAGACAGTTGACAAAAAGGTGTGAGGATACTTAACATGGGGAAATAGATTCAGTTTGTGTAATTTGTTCTCTATTAGTCATGTTATCAAGCACTACACTGAAGAGGGCAGTGTGGCGCAATGAACAGAGCCTAGCACGGAGCTCTGGGTTCTATTCCCACCTTTGCTGCTGCAAGATATTGAGCAAATCACATCATCTGTCTGGACCTGTTTCTCCTACCATTTGTCTGCCATATCTATTTATACTAAATGCTTTTCAGGGTGGGTATTGTCTTTTACTGTATGCTTATAGAATGCCTAGCACAATGGGATCCTGATCTTAGCTGGGGCTTCTGCATGCTGTTGTGATACAAACTAGTAATTGTGAGTTTGAGTTACTTGTGGCAGATTCAGGGCCTTCTTATCTGTTTGGAAAATGCCCATCACATCAAGATTACTTACTACTGGAAATAAGTGCCAGGACACCAGAGCTGGGTGTTGCCAGAAATATGATACTAATAATTAATATAAGGCAGTGGTTTTCAACCTTTTTTCATTTGCAGATCCCTAAAAAAATTTCAGATGGATGTGCGGGCCCCTTTGGAAATCTTAGACATAATCTGTGGACCCCCAGGGGCCTACGGACCACAGGTTGGAAACCTCTGATATAAGGAATGATATAAGACAGTATCAGAAATAGTCTGCAGGATGCTGATTCTTCTGCATGAAGAGAATCACTCCTCTCATATGATTAATTCTCTGCAACCCCATCAGATACAAAGGTTTATATAAATATATGGCTTGAGAAAAGAGTATTCTCAATGCTAATGGATAGAAAGTCCACTCCACTTCTATGAATGGTATAAAGGATGCTTAACAGAAATCCAAAGAGCTGGAAAAATTATTTCCTAACCCTTTCATGGGCTTATACAAAAAGATTTTAACAAAATAAACATTCATCCTGCCCAGTTTTCCGGTTTTATTCCAGTGTTTCCCAGTTATAGTGTCTTTAAGAAAACATTTGTTTTTTAATTGATAGATTCCCAGCCATTGCTTGTGGAGAAAACCCTGAATGCAGATTAAATTCAAAACTATTAATATTAAAACAAATTAATGTGGCTTAGCACTTCCAGATTTATAGCTTCATTATTACCCTACATTACTGTCAGTTGGTGCAGTCAAGAGGACATATGGGGTTGCTTTGATCCAATTCAAAATAAGTTTGGTGCTCCATTCTCCATAAATGCTTCACCTGTTAAAATCTTGAGTTTTGCCAGAAATGTCTGAATAAGTGTCCTTGGGTGTCATGTAACCTAACGATGTGGAGGAGGTTAACACACTGAATTTGAGGCACTCAACTGTACCATGCCTGAGATAATGGACAAGCATGTGCTTATCCCTTGTTGTTCTTGGTAACAAAGAATCAGGTTGAAAGAGTTTTCTTATTCAGTGTTGGTTCATCTGCTAGTTGCAGAAAAGGATTTTAAATCTTCTGCGGAGCTAAAGCATGAATTTAAGCTACTGAAACAGGATTTTTATATTCCTACATAGATAAGGTAGTACTAGTAGGCAGAGGCACACACTACTCTGGACTCTGCAGACCATTATTCCCAGTACAGATATGTATTAACAGATTTATAGAAAAGCAAAACTTGTAAGAAACAAAGAGGTCGAATTAAATCTGTCTCCTTAGATATATTATGCCCTGCCGCAGATGAAAATAGGAGAATATGGTACAACCAGATATACACATAGAAAATTGCTTTATGCCCCAGATTTGCAAGCAGCAACCATATAAGTAATGGCACCCATTCATAATGACTGGGGAATCTTTGGTAGAGTGGCATCCCAGAATTCAAACAAATAAAATAAAATACAAATCTTATCACTAGTCATTTGATTTTTTTAAATGAATTTGCTTTGGATATGTTCACATTCCATTTTTGCTGGTGAACACTAGATCAGTTGAGTTGTGC
This sequence comes from Malaclemys terrapin pileata, assembly GCF_027887155.1. Lineage (NCBI taxonomy): Eukaryota > Metazoa > Chordata > Testudines > Emydidae > Malaclemys > Malaclemys terrapin. The sequence goes on from NC_071512.1 coordinate 87,994,329, forward strand.
TGACAAAAAAAAGTTCATTAGAAGTAAATTTCAGATTCATGTGCATGAGGATTGGCAAAAACTGAAATTATAGAAGAATCTTAGAAGATTAGGGTTGGAAGAGACCCCAGGAGGTCATCTAGTCCAACCCCCTGCTCAAAGCAGGACCAACCCTAACTAAATCATCCCGGGCAGGGCTTTGTCAAGCCAGGCCTTAAAAACCTCTAAGGATGGAGATTCCACCACTTCCCTAGGTAACAGATTCCAGTGCTTCACCACCCTCCTAGTGAAAAAGTTTTTCCTAATATCCAACCTAGACCTCCCCCACTGCAACTTGAGACCATTGCTCCTTGTTCTGTCATCTGACACCACTGAGAATAGCCGAGCTCCATCCTCTTTGGAACCCCTCTTCAGGTAATTGAAGGCTGCTATCAAATTCCCCATCACTCTTCTCTTCTGCACACTAAATAAGCCAAATTCCCTCAGCCTCTCCTCATAAATCATGTGCCCCAGCCCCCTAATCATTTTTGTTGCCCTCTGCTGGACTCTCTCCAATTTGTCCACATCCTTTCTGTAGTGGGGGCCCCAAAACTGAACACAATACTCCAGATGTGGCCTCACCAGTGCCGAAAAGAGGAGAATAATCACTTCCCTCTATCTGCTGGCAATGTTCCTACTAATACAGCCCAATATGCCATTAGGCTTCTTAGCAACAAGAGCACACTGTTGACTCTCATCCAGCTTCTCATCCACTGTAATCTCCAGGTCCTTTTCTGCAGAACTGCCGCTTAGCCAGTCGGTCCCCAGCCTGTAGCAGTGCATGGGATTCTTCCATCTTAAGTGCAGGACTCTGCACTTGTCCTTGTTGAACCTCATCAGATTTCTTTTGGCCCAATTCTCCAATTTGTCTAGGTCACTCTGGACCCTATTCCTACCCTCTAGCATATCTACCTTTCTCCCCAGCTTAGTGTCATCCATGAACTTGCTAAGGGTGCAATCCATCCCATCATCTAGATCATTAATGAAGATGTTGAACAAAACTGGCCTCAGAACCGACCTCTGGGGTACTCCGCTTGATACTGGCTGCCACTAGACATCAAGCTGTTAATCACTACCCATTGAGCCCAATGATCTAGCCTGTTTTCTATGCACCTTCTAGTCCATTCATCCAATCCATACTTCTTTAACTTGCTGGCAAGAATACTGTGGGAGACCGTATCAAAAGTTTTGCTAAAGTCAAAGTATATCATGTCCACTGCTTTTCCCGTATCCACAGAGCCAGTTATCTCGTCAAAGAAGGCAATCAGGTTGGTCAGGCATGACTTGCCCTTGGTGAGTCCATTTGGACTGTTGCCGATCACCTTCCTCTCCTCCAAATGCTTCAAAATGGATTCCTTGAGGACCTGCTCTATTATTTTTCCAGGGACTGAGGTAAGACTGACTGGTCTGTAGTTCCTTGGATTCTCCTTCTCCCCTTTTTCAAAGATGGGCACTATATTTGCCTTTTTCTAATCGTCCGGGACCTCCCCTGATCACCACGAGTTTTCAAAGATAATGGCCAATGGCTCTGCAATTACATCAGCCAACTCTCTCAACACCCTCAGATGCACTGTATCTGGCCCCATGGACTTGTGCATGTCCAGCTTTTCTAAATAGTCCATAACCTGTTCTTTCACCACTGAGGGCTGCTCACCTTCTTCCCATACTGTGCTGCAGCAGTCTGGGGACTGACTTTGTCTGTGAAGACCGAGGCAAAAAAAGTATTGAGTACTTCATCTTTTTCCATGTCATCTGTCACTAGGTTGCCTCCCTCATTCAATAAGGGTCCCACACTTTCCCTTACCTTTTTCTTGTTGCTAACATACCCGTAGAAACCCTTCTTGTTACTCTTCACATCCCTTGCTAGCTGCAACTCCAATTGTGCTTTGGCCTTCCTGATTACACCTCTGCATGCTTGAACAATATTTTTATATTCCTCCCTAGTCAGCTGTCCAAATTTCCACTTCTTGTAAGCTTCCTTTTTGTGTTTAAGCTCACCGAAGATCTCTCTGTTAAGCCAAGCTGGTCGTCTGCTGTATTTGCAATTCTTTCTGCACATCGGTATAGTTTGTTCCTGCACCCTCAATAAGGCTTCTTTAAAATACAGCCAACTCTCCTGGGCTCCTTTCCCCCTCATATTAGGCTCCCAGGGGATCCTGCCCATCGGTTCCCGGAGGGAGTCAAAGTCTGCTTTTCTGAAGTCCAGGGTCTGTATTCTGCTGCTCTTCTTTCTTCCTTTTGTCAGGATCCTCAACTCAACCATCTCATGGTCACTGCTGCCCAGGTTGCCACCCACTTCTACCTCCCCTACCAATTCTTCCCTGTTTGTGAGCAGCAGGTCAAGAGGAGCACGGCCCCTAGTTGGTTCCTCCAGCACTTGCACCAGGAAGTTGTCCCCAACACTTTCCAAAAACTTCCTGGATTGTCTGTGCACTGCTGTATTGCTCTCCCAGCAGATGTCAGGGTGATTGAAGAGAACCAGGACCTGTGATCTGGAAACATTCTGTCCGAAAAAAGTCTCATCTACCTCATCTTTGTGGTATGGTGAGTGTAGCAGATGCCCACCACGACATCACCCTTGTTGCTCTCGCCTCTAAACTTAACCCAGACTCTCAATAGGCTTTTCTCCAGTTTCATACTGGAGCTCTGAGCAATCATACTGCTCTCTTACATACAGTGCAACTCCTCCACCTTTTCTCCCCCGCCTGTCCTTCCTGAACAGTTTATACCCATTCATGACAGTGCTCCAGTCATGTGAGTTACCCCCACTAAATCTCTGTTATTCCAATCACATCATAGTTCCTTGACTGTGCCAGGACTTCCAATTCTTCCTGCTTGTTTCCCATGTTTCTTGCATTTGCGTACAGGCACCTAAGATAACTAGCCAATTGCCCTACTTTCTCAGTATGAATCAGGAGGCCTCCCCTGTTGCACCCTCCTCCTTGTGTTTCCTCTTCATATACCACTTCCTCACTTACCTCAGGGCTTAGGTCTCCATCCCCCGGCAAACCTAGTTTAAAGCCCTCCTCACCAGGTTAGCCAGCCTGCCTGCGAAGATGCTCTTCCCTCTCTTTGCTAGGTGGATCCCATCTCTTTTTAGCAATTCTTCTTCCTGGAACAACATCCATGGTCGAAGAATCCAAAGCCTTCTCTCTGACACCACCTGTGTAACCACGCATTTACCTCTACAATTCGACGGTCCCTACCTGGGCCTTTTCCTTCAAGGGGGAGGATGGATGAGAATTTCAGTGTTAGGTTGCACCTTGATCTTCAGGCCTGCCGACAGCAATGGACTGAG